>NC_057802.1:563411532-563581577 GCF_018294505.1 Triticum aestivum
TCATGGCTCCACCGACCTACTTCTTCCTCCTATATATACCTACGTAACCCAAAACCATCAGAGACGGACCCAAAACCCTATTTCCACTGCCGCAACCTTCTGTACCCGTGAGATCCCATGTTGGGGCCTTTTCCGGCGCTCCGCCAGAGGGGGCATTGATCACAGAGGGCTTCCACATCAACACCATAGCCTCTCCGATGATGTGTGAGTAGTTTACCTCAGACCTTCGGGTCCATAGTTATTAGCTAGATGGCTTCTTCTCTCTCTTTGGATCTCAATACAAAGTTCTCCTCGATTATCTTGGAGATCTATTTGATGTAACTCTTCTTTTTGCGGTGTGTTTGTCGAGATCCGATGAATTGTGGGTTTATGATCAAGATTATCTATGAACAATATTTGAATCTCCTCTGAATTCTTTTATGTATGATTGGTTATCTTTGCAAGTCTCTTCGACTCATTAGTTTGGTTTGGCCTACTAGATTGATCTTTCTTGCAATGGGAGAAGTGCTTAGCTTTGAGTTCAATCTTGTGGTGCTCGATCGCAGTGACAGTAGGGGAAACGACACGTATTGTATTGTTGCCATTGAGGATAAAAAGATGGGGTTTATATCATATTGAATGAGTTTATCCCTCTACATCATGTCATCTTGCTTAAAGCATTACTCTGCTCTTATGAACTAATACTCTAGATGCATGCTGGATAGCGGTCGATGTGTGGAGTAATAGTAGTAGATGCAGGCAGGAGTCGGTCTACTTTTCACGGACGTGATGCCTATATACATGATCATACCTAGATATTCTCATAACTATGCTCAATTCTATCAATTGCTCGACAGCAATTCGTTTGGCCACCGTAATACTTATGCTAACTTGAGAGAAGCCACTAGTGAGACATGCAAATCATACCACATGGGCAAGATGACTGAAAGGCCTCGTTTTCAGTAAGATGGAACAAGAAAGCAACTTGTTGGAAGTAATACATTTTGATGTGTGCAGTCCAATGAGTGCTGAGGAACGCAGTGGATATCGTTATGTTCTTACTTCACAGATGATTTGAGTAGATGCTGAGTATATTTACTTGATGAAACACAAGTCTGAATTATTGAAAGGTTTAAGTAATTTCAAAGTGAAGTTGAAGATCGTCGTGACAAGAGGATAAAATGTCTATGATACGATCATAGAGATGAATATCTGAGTTACGAGTTTGGCACACAATTAAGACATTGTGGAAATTGTTTCACAACTAATACCGCCTGGAACACCATAGTGTGATGGTTTGTCCGAACATCATAACTACACCCTATTGGATATGGTGCATACCATGATGTGTCTTATCGAATTACCACTATCGTTTATGGGTTAGGAATTAGAGACAACCGCATTCACTTTAAATAGGGCACAACGCAATTCCATTGAGACAACCGCATTCACTTTAAATAGGGCACAACCGCATTTCTTAAAAGTTTGTGGCTGCGACGCTTATGTGGAAAAGTTTCAGGCTGATAAGCTCAAACCCAAAGCGGATAAATGCATCTTCATAGAATACCTAAAACAGTTGGGTATACCTCCTATTTCAGATCTGGAAGCAAAAGTGATTGTTTCAAGAAACTGGTCCTTTTTCGAGGAAAAGTTTCTCTTGAAAGAATTGAGTGGGAGGATGGTGGAGACTTGATGAGGTTATTGAACCGTCACTTCAACTAGTGTGTAGCAGGGCACAAGAAGTTGTTCCTGTGGCACCTACACCAATTGAAGTGGAAGCTTATGATAGTGATCATGAAACTTCGGATCAAGTCACTACCAAACCTCGTAGGACAACAAGGATGCGTACTACTTCAGAGTGGTACGTAATCCTGTCTTGGAAGTCATGTTGCTAGACAACAATGAACCTACGAGCTATGGAGAAGCGATGGTGGGCCCAGATTCCGACAAATGGCTCGAGGCCATAAAATCCGAGAGAGGACCCATGTATAAAAAACAAAGTATAGACTTTGGAAGAACTACTTGATGGTCGTAAGGCTGTTGGGTGCAGATGGATTTCAAAAAGGAAGATGGACAATGATGGTAAGTTTCACCATTAAGAAAGCTCCACTTGTCCTTAAGATGTTTTCCGACAAGTTCAAGGAGTTGACTGCGATGAGACTTTGTCACTCGTAGCGATGCTAAGAGTCTGTTGGAATTATATTAGCAGTTACTGCATTATTTATGAAATCTTGCAGATAGGATGTAAAAACATTGTTTCCTCGACGATTTTCTTGAGGAAAGGTTGCATATGATTCAACCAGAAGGTTTTGTCAATCCTGAAATATGCTAACAAGTATGCAAAGCTCCAGCAATCCTTCCAAGGACTGGAGTAAGCATCTCGGAGTTGGTATGTACGCTTTGATGAGATGATCAAAGATTTTGGGTTTTACAAAGTTTATGAGAAACTTGTATTTCCAAAGAAGTGAGTGGGAGCACTAGAATTTTTGATGAGTATATGTTGTTAACATATTGTTGATCAGAAACGATATAGAATTTCTGGAAAGCATACAGGGTTATTTGAGAAGTGTTTTTCAATGGACAACCTGGATTAAGCTACTTGAACATTGAGCATCAAGATCTATAAGGATAGATCAAAAACGCTTAATAGTGCTTTCAAATGAATACATACCGTGACAAGATTTTGAAGGAGTTCAAAATAGATCAGCAAAGAAGGAGTTCTTGGCTGTGTTACAAGGTGTGAGTATTGAGTAAGACTCAAAACATGACCACGGCAGAAGAGAGAGAAAGGACGAAGGTTGTCCCCTATGCTTTAGACGCAGGCTCTATAGTATGCTATGCTGTGTACCGCACCTGAAGTGTGCATTGCCATGAGTCAGTCGAGGGGTAGAAGACTGATCCAGGAATGGATCACATGACAGCGGTCGAACTTATCCTTAGTAACTAGTGGACTAAGGAATTTTCTCGATTATGGAGGTGGTAAAAGAGTTCGTCGTAAAGGGTTACGTCCATGCAAACTTTGACAATAATCCACATGACTCTGAGTAGTAAACCGGATTCGTATAGTGGAGCAGTTATTTGGAATAGCTCCAAGTAGCGCATGGTAGCTGCATCTACAAGATGACATAGAGATTTTTAGCGCGGTCAGACCCGTTGACTAATAACCTCTCTCACAAGCGAGATATGAACAAACCCCATGGGTGTTGGATTCATTACAATCACATAGTGATGTGAACTAGATTATTGACTCTAGTGCAAGTGGGAGACTGTTGGAAATATGCCCTAGAGGCAATAATAAAATGGTTATTATTGTATTTCCGTGTTCATGATAATTGTGTATTGTTCATGCTATAATTGTATTAACTGGAAACCGTAATACATGTGTGAATACATAGACACAAACATGTCCCTAGTAAGCCTCTAGTTGACTAGCTCGTTGATCAATAGATGGTTATGGTTTCCTGACCATGGACATTGGATGTCATTGATAACGGGATCACATCATTAGGAGAATGATGTAATGGACAAGACCCAATCCTAAGCATAGCACAAGATCGTGTAGTTCGTTTGCCAAGAGATTTTCTAATGTCAAGTATCATTTCCTTAGACCATGAGATTGTGCAACTCCTGGATACCGTAGGAATGCTTTGGGTGTACCAAATGTCACAACGTAACTGGGTGGCTATGAAGGTGCATTACAGGTATCTCCGAAAGTGTCTGTTGGGTTGGTACGAATCCAGACTGGGATTTGTCACTCCGTATGACGGAGAGGTATCTCTGGGCCCACTCGGTAATGCATGATCATAATGAGCTCAATGTGACTAATGAGTTAGCCATGGGATCATGCGTTACGGAACGAGTAAAGAGACTTGCCGGTAACGAGATTGAACGAGGTATTGGGATACCGACGATCGAATCTCGGGCAAGTAACATACCGATAGACATAGGGAATTGTATACGGGATTGATTGAATCCCCGACATCGTGGTTCATCCGACGAGATCATCGTGGAACATGTGGGAGCCAATATGGGTATCCAGATCCCGCTATTGGTTATTGGCCGGAGAGGTGTCTCGGTCATGTCTGCATGGTTCCCGAACTCGTAGGGTCTACACACTTAAGGTTCGGTGACGCTAGAGTTGTTATGGGAAATAGTATGTGGTTACGGAAGGTTGTTCGGAGTCCCGGATGAGATCCCAGACGTGATGAGGAACTCCGGAGTGGTCCGGAGGTGAAGATCGCTATATTGGACGAAGGGTATTGGAGTCCGGAATTGTTCTGGGAGTACCGGTTGACGACCAGCGTGTCCGAAAGGGGTTTTGGAGGCCCCGGCAAGCGTTGAGGGCCTTATGGGCCAACGGGAGGGGGCACATCAGCCCACTAAGGGGCTGTGCGCCCCTCCCACCCCATCTCACGTAACGTGGAGAGGTGGGGGCACCTCCGCTAGGGCAGCCACCCCTCCCAGCTTGGGGGGCAAGTTTCCTAGGGGTGGGGGCGCCCAAACCCATCTAGGGTTTCCCCTGTGGCCGCCGCCCCTCCCCTAGGGAACCCTAGGGCGCCTCCTCCACCTCCCTTCCCCCTATATATAGTGAGGGAGAGATAGGGCAGCCGCAACCATTTGCCTGGCGCAGCCCTCTCCTCCTCCTCCTCCGTAGTGCTTAGCGAAGCTCTGCCGGAGAACCACGAGCTCCATCGCCACCACGCCATCGTTCTGCTGGAGTTCTCCCTCAACTTCTCCTCTCCCCTTGCTGGATCAAGAAGGAGGAGTCGCCCCCGGCATGTACGTGTGTTGAACGCGGAGGCGCCGTCCGTTCGGTGCTAGATCGGATCTTCCGCGATTTGAATCGCCGCGAGTACGACTCCATCAACCACGTTCTTGTAACGCTTCAGCTTAGCGATCTTCAAGGGTATGAAGATGCTCTCCCTCTCTCTCTTTGCTAGAATCTTCTAGATTGATCTTGGTGACACGTAGGAAAATTTTGAATTATTGCTACGTTACCCAACAGTGGCATCATGAGCTAGGTCTATGCGTAGATTCTATGCACGAGTAGAACACAAAGTAGTTGTGGGCGGTGATTTTTTCCATTTGCTTGCCGTTACTAGTCTTATCTTGATTCGGTGGCATTGTGGGATGAAGCGGCCCGGACCGACCTGACACGTACACTTACGTGAGACAGGTTCCACCGACTGACATGCACTTGATGCATAAGGTGGCTAGCGGGTGTCTGTCTCTCCCACTTTAGTCGGATCGGATTCGATGAAGAGGGTCCTTATGGAAGGTAAATAGCAATCGGCATATCACCGTTGTGGCTTTTGCGTAGGTAAGAAACGTTCTTGCTAGAAACACATAGCAGCCACATAAAACATGCAACAACAATTAGAGGACGTCTAACTTGTTTTTGCAGGGTATGCTATGTGATGTGATATGGCCAAAAGGATGTGATGAATTATATATATGTGATGTATGAGAATGATCATGTTCTTGTAATAGGAATCACGACTTGCATGTCGATGAGTATGACAACCGGCAGGAGCCATAGGAATTGTCTTAATTTATTGTATGACCTGTGTGTCAATGAAAAACGCCATGTAATTAATTTACTTTATTGCTAACCGTTAGCCATAGTAGTAGAAGTAATAGTTGGCGAGACAACTTCATGAAGACACGATGATGGAGATCATGATGATGGAGATCATGGTGTCATGCCGGTGACGAAGGTGATCATGCCGTGCCTCGAAGACGGAGATCAAAAGGCGCAAGATGATATTGGCCATATCATGTCATTTTATGATTTGCATGTGATGTTTGTCATGTTTACATCTTATTTGCTTTGAATGACGGTAGCTTAAATAAGATGATCCCTCACTAAAATTTCAAGAGATGTGTTCCCCCTAACTGTGCACCATTGCGAAGGTCGTTGTTTCGAAGCACCACGTGATGATCGGGTGTGATAGATTCCAACGTGCGCATACAACGGGTGTAAGCCAGATTTAGACATGCAAAACACTTAGGTTGACTTGACGAGCCTAGCATGTACAGACATGGCCTCGGAACACAAGAGACTGAAAGGTCGAACATGAGTCGTATAGTTGATACGATCAACATGGAGATGTTCACCGTTGATGACTAGTCCGTCTCACGTGATGATCGGACATGGTCTAGTCGATTCGGATCATGTATCACTTATATGACTAGAGGGATGTCTATCTAAGTGGGAGTCCATTAAATAATCAGATGAACTTAATTGTCATGAACATAGTCAAAAGGTCTTTGCAAATTATGTCATACTTACGCTTTAGTTCTACTGTTTAAGATATGTTCCTAGAGAAAATTTAGTTAAAAGTTGACAGTAGCAATTATGCGGACTAGGTCCGTATACCGAGGATTGTCCTCATTGCTGCACACAAGGCTTATGTCCTTAATGCACCGCTCGGTGTGCTGAACCTCGAGCGTCGTATTAGATGTTGCGAAACATCTGACATACACGTTTTGATGACTACGTGATAGTTCAATGCGTAATGCTAACGGTTTAGAATTGATGCGCCAAAGACGTTTTTGAAACGTCGTAGAACATATGAGATGTTCCAAAGACTGAAATTGGGATTTCAGACTAGTGCCCATGTCAAGAGGTATGAGACCTCTGACAAGTTTCTTAAGCCTGCAAACTAAGTGGGAACAGCTCAATCGTTTAGCATGTGCTCAGATTGTCTGAGTACTACAATCGCTTGAATCGAGTGGTAGTTAATCTTCCACATGAGATAGTGATGGTTCTCCATAGTCACTGCCACCAAGCTATTAGAGCTTCGTGATGAACTATAACATATCAGGGATAGACATGATGATCCTTGAGCAACTCGCGATGTTTGACACCGCAAAAGTAGAAATCAAGTAGGAGCATCAATTGTTGATGGTTAGTAAAACCACTAGTTTCAAGAAGGGCAAGGGAAAGAAGGGATACTTCATGAAACGGCAAATCAGTTGCTGCTCTAGTGAAGAAACCTAAGGTTGAACCCAAACCCGAGACTAAGTGCTTCTGTAATGAGGGGAACAGTCACTGAAGCAAACTACCCCAGATACTTGGTAGATGAGAAGGCAGGCAAGGTCGACAGAAGTATATTGGATATACATTATATTAATGTGTACTTTACTAGTACTCCTCGTAGCACCAGGGTATTAGATACCGGTTCGGTTGCTAAGTGTTGGTAACTCGAAATAAAAGGCTCCGGAATAAACGGAGACTAGCTAAAGGAGAGATGACGATATGTGTTGGAAGTGTTTCCAAGGTTGATGTGATCAAGCATCGCTTGCTCCCTCTACCATCGAGATTGGTGTTAAACCTAAATAATTGTTATTGGGTGTTTTCGTTGAGCATAGACATGATTGGATTATGTTTATCGCAATACGTTTATTCATTTAAGGAGAATAATGGTTACTCTGTCTATTTGAATAATACCTTCAATGGTATTGCACCTAAAATGAATGGTTTATTGAATCTCGATCGTAGTGATACACATGTTCATGCCAAAAGATATAAGATAGTAATGATAGTACCACATACTTGTGGCACTGCCACTTCAGTCATATTGGTATAAAACGCATGAAGAAGCTCCATGTTGATGGATCTTTGGACTCACTCGTTTTTGAAAATATTGAGACATGCGAACCATGTCTATTAGTATATATGCATGATGAAAGTCCATACAGATGGATCGTTTGGACTCACTTGATTTTGAATCACTTGAGACATGGAAATCATACCACATGGGCAAGATGACTGAAAGGCCTCATTTTCAATAAGATGGAACAAGAAAGCAACTTGTTGGAAGTAATACATTTTGATGTGTGCAGTCCAATGAGTGCTGAGGCACGCAGTGGATATCGTTATCTTCTTACTTCACAGATGATTTGAGTAGATGCTGAGTATATTTACTTGATGAAACACAAGTCTGAATTATTGAAAGGTTTAAGTAATTTCAAAGTGAAGTTGAAGATCGTCGTGACAAGAGGATAAAATGTCTATGATATGATCATAGAGATGAATATCTGAGTTAAGAGTTCGGCACACAATTAAGACATTGTGGAAATTGTTTCACAACAAATACCGCCTAGAACACCATAGTGTGATGGTGTGTCCGAACATCATAACTGCACCCTATTAGATATGGTGCATACCATGATGTGTCTTATCGAATTACCACTATCGTTTATGGGTTAGGCATTAGAGACAACCGCATTCACTTTAAATAGGGCACCACGCAATTCCTTTGAGACGACACCGTATGAACTATGGTTTATAGAAACCTAAGCTGTCGTTTCTTAAAAGTTTGGGGCTGCGACGCTTATGTGGAAAAGTTTCAGGCTGATAAGCTCGAACCCAAAGCGGATAAATGCATCTTCATAGAATACCCAAAACAGTTGGGTATACCTCCTGTTTCAGATCTGGAAGCAAAAGTGATTGTTTCAAGAAACGGGTCCTTTCTCGAGGAAAAGTTTCTCTTGAAAGAATTGAGTGGGAGGATGATGGAGACTTGATGAGCTTATTGAACCGTCACCTCAACTAGTGTGTAGCAGGTCACAAGAAGTTGTTCCTGTGGCACCTACACCAATTGAAGTGGAAGCTTATGATAGTGATCATGAAACTTCGGATCAAGTCACTACCAAACCTCGTAGGACGACAAGGATGCGTACTACTTCAGAGTGGTACGTAATCCTGTCTTGGAAGTCATGTTGCTAGACAACAATGAACATACGAGCTGTGGAGAAGCGATGGTGGGCCCAGATTCCGACGAATGGCTCGAGGCCATAAAATCCGAGAGAGGATCCATGTATAAAAAACAAAGTATAGACTTTGGAAGAACTACTTGATGGTCGTAAGGCTGTTGGGTGCAGATGGATTTTAAAAGGAAGACGGACAATGATGGTAAGTTTCACCATTAAGAAAGCTCGACTTGTCCTTAAGATGTTTTCCGACAAGTTCAAGGAGTTGACTGCGATGAGACTTTCTCACTCGTAGCGATGCTAAGAGTCTGTTGGAATTATATGAGCAGTTACTGCATTATTTATGAAATCTTGCAGATAGGATGTCAAAACATTGTTTCCTCGACGATTTTCTCGAGGAAAGGTTGTATGTGATACAACCAGAAGGTTTTGTCAATCCTGAAATATGCTAACAAGTATGCAAAGCTCCAGCAGTCCTTCTAAGGGCTGGAGTAAGCATCTCAGAGTTGGAATGTACGCTTCGATGAGATGATCAAAGATTTTGGGTTTTACAAAGTTTATGAGAAACTTGTATTTCCAAAGAAGTGAGTGGGAGCACTATAGAATTTTGATGAGTATATGTTGTTAACATATTGTTGATCAGAAATGATGTAGAATTTCTGGAAAGCATACAGGGTTATTTGAAAAGTGTTTTTCAATGGACAACCTGGATTAAGCTACTTGAACATTGAGCATCAAGATCTATAAGGATAGATCAAAAACGCTTAATAGTGCTTTCAAATGAATACATACCGTGACAAGATTTTGAAGGAGTTCAAAATAGATCAGCAAAGGAGTTCTTGGTTGTGTTACAAGGTGTGAGTATTGAGTAAGACTCAAAACATGACCACGGCAGAAGAGAGAGAAAGGACGAAGGTTGTCCCCTATGCTTTAGACGTAGGCTCTATAGTATGATATGCTGTGTACCGCACCTGAAGTGTGCCTTGCCATGAGTCAGTCAAGGGGTACAAGAGTGATCCAGGAATGGATCACATGACAGCGGTCGAACTTATCCTTAGTAACTAGTGGACTAAGGAATTTTCTCGATTATGGAGGTGGTAAAAGAGTTCGTCGTAAAGGGTTACGTCGATGCAAACTTTGACACTAATCCAGATGACTCTGAGTAGTAAACCGGATTCGTATAGTGGAGCAGTTATTTGGAATAGCTCCAAGTAGTAGCGCGTGGTAGCTGCATCTACAAGATGACATAGAGATTTGTAAAGCACACACGGATCTGAAAGGTTCAGACCCATTGACTAATAACCTCTCTCACAAGCGAGATATGAACAAACCCCATGAGTGTTGGATTCATTACAATCACATAGTGATGTGAACTAGATTATTGACTCTAGTGCAAGTGGGAGACTGTTGGAAATATGCCCTAGAGGCAATAATAAAATGGTTATTATTGTATTTCCTTGTTCATGATAATTGTGTATTGTTCATGCTATAATTGTATTAACTGGAAACCGTAATACATGTGTGAATACATAGACCACAACATGTCCCTAGTAAGCCTCTAGTTCACTAGCTCATTGATCAATAGATGGTTATGGTTTCCTGACCATGGACATTGGATGTCATTGATAACGGGATCACATCATTAGGAGAATGATATGATGGACAAGACCCAATCCTAAGCATAGCACAAGATCGTTTAGTTCGTTTGCTAAGAGCTTTTCTAATGTCAAGTTTCATTTCCTTAGACCATGAGATTGTGCAACTCCCGGATACCGTAGGAATGCTTGGGGTGTACCAAACGTCACAACGTAACTGGGTGGCTATAAAGGTGCATTACAGGTATCTCCGAAAGTGTCTGTTGGGTTGGTACGAATCGAGACTGGGATTTGTCACTCCGTATGACGGAGAGGTATCTCTGGGCCCACTCGATAATGCATCATCATAATGAGCTCAATGTGACTAATGAGTTAGCCACGGGATCATGCGTTACGGAACGAGTAAAGAGACTTGCCGGTAACGAGATTGAACGAGGTATTGGGATACCGACGATCGAATCTCTGGCAAGTAACATAACGATAGACAAAGGGAATTGTATACGGGATTGACTGAATCCCCGACATCGTGGCTCATCCGATGAGATCATCGTGGAACATGTGGGAGCCAATATGGGTATCCAGATCCCGCTATTGGTTATTGGCCGGAGAGGTGTCTCGGTCATGTCTGCATGGTTCCCGAAACCGTAGGGTCTACACACTTAAGGTTCGGTGACGCTAGAGTTGTTATGGGAAATAGTATGTGGTTACGGAAGGTTGTTCGGAGTCCCGGATGAGATCCCAGACGTGATGAGGAACTCCGGAGTGGTCCGGAGGTGAAGATCAGTATATTGGACGAAGGGTATTGGAGTCCGGAATTGTTCTGGGAGTACCGGGTGACGACCAGCGTGTCCGAAAGGGGTTTCGGAGGTCCCGACAAGCATTGGGGGGGCATTATCGGCCAATGGGAGGGGGCACATCAGCCCACTAATGGGCTGTGCGCCCCTCCCACCCCATCTCGCGTAACGTGGAGAGGTGGGGCCACCTTCCCTAGGGCAGCCACCCCTCCCGGCTTGGGGGGGAAGTTTCCTAGGGGTGGGGGCGCGCAAACCCATCTAGGGTTTCCCCTGTGGCCGCCGCCCCTCCCCTAGGGAACCCTAGGGCGCCTCCTCCAGCCCCTTCCCCCTATATATAGTGAGGGAGAGAGAGGGCAGCCGCAACCCCTTGCCTGTCGCAGCCCTCTCCTCCTCCAACTCCTCCTCCTCCATAGTGCTTAGCGAAGCTCTGCCGGAGAACCACGAGCTCCATCGCCACCACGCCATTGTGCTGCTGGAGTTCTCCCTAAAGCTCTCCTCTCCCCTTGCTGGATCAAGAAGGAGGAGACGTCCCCGGGCTGTACGTGTGTTGAACGTGGAGGCGCCATCCATTCGGCGCTAGATCGGATCTTCCGCGATTTGAATCGCCCCGATTACGACTCCATCAACCGCGTTCTTGTAACGCTTCCGCTTAGCGATCTTCAAGGGTATGAAGATGCTCTCCCTCTCTCTCGTTGCTAGCATCTCCTAGATTGATCTTGGTGACACGTAGGAAAATTTTGAATTATTGCTACGTTACCCAACAGTGGCATCATGAGCTAGGTCTATGCGTAAATTCTATGCACGAGTAGAACACAAAGTAGTTGTGGGCGATGATTTGTTCAATTTTCTTGCCGTTACTAGTCTTATCTTGATTCGGCGGAATTGTGGGATGAAGCGTCCCAGACCGACCTTACACGTACACTTACGTGAGACAGGTTCCACCAACTGACATGCACTTGATGCATAAGGTGGCTAGCGGGTGTCTGTCTCTCCCACTTTAGTCAGATCGGATTCGATGAAGAGGGTCCTTATGAAGGGTAAATAGCAATCGGCATATCACCGTTGTGGCTTTTTGCGTAGGTCAGAAACGTTCTTGCTAGAAACCCATAGCAGCCACGTAAAACATGCAACAACAATTAGAGGACGTCTAACTTGTTTTTGCAGGGTATGCTATGTGATGTGATATGGCCAAAAGGATGTGATGAATTATATATATGTGATGTATGAGAATGATCATGTTCTAGTAATAGGAATCACGACTTGCATGTCGATGAGTATGACAACCGGCAGGAGCCATAAGAGTTGTCTTAATTTATTGTATGACCTGCGTGTCAATGAAAAACGCCATGTAATTACTTTACTTTATTGCTAACCGTTAGCCATAGTAGTAGAAGTAATAGTTGGCGAGACAACTTCATGTAGACACGATGATGGAGATCATGATGATGGAGATCATGGTGTCATGCCGGTGACGAAGGTGATCATGCCGCGCCTCGAAGATGGGGATCAAAAGGAGCAAGATGATATTGGCCATATCATGTCACTTTATGATTTTCATGTGATGTTTGTCATGTTTACATCTTATTTGCTTAGAACGACGGTAGCTTAAATAAGATGATCCCTCACTAAAATTTCAAGAGATGTGTTCCCTCTAACTGTTGTAACGACCTGACCAGAAATCGGTCAAGTCTCTGTGTAGCTGTACCATCCCAAGATCATGCTGGCACACACAGTACATTGATGCAAAGATTCAAAGTTCAATCACACCTGAATTTATTACACGATTCTCATATCGAGTCTTTATTACATCATAATAAATTCGGCCGAAGGCCAACTCATGAGAAATAAACTAAATAAAGCTGCGGAAGCGTAGACGAATAGCGAGTCCATCCGACTCCATAGGGCAATCGCCAAGCGTGGATCGAAGCCTCACTCCTGATCGGAAAACTCCTCTGCAACATAAGACGTTGCAGCCGTGTAGGTCAGCATTTTGAATATGCCGGCAAGTCATGAAGAGAGAACAACAATAAAATTTCTAATACTATATGCAATTTGGCTGTGGGGCTCTAAGTTTCATTGTTTTGCGAAAAAGCCGGTTTTTCCCTACAACAATGACTTGTTTGCAATTACTACAAAATTGTTGGTAGTTATTGAGATGGTTCCGCCAACCAATGTCTCGTTCCCAATTATTAAATAACCCCCTCAATTAATTTATTAAGTTCAGTGTTGAGATATCCGAAATACTCCAATTCCAGAAGCTCATTTGTCCGTAACCGGGGACACGGCTAATCGATAGGGTTGTTACTCTGCAGAGGTTTGTGCACTTTACCCGCAAGAATCGTCCCTCCTTTAAGTCTTCGCACTGCCTGGTGTTTGAAGACGGGACGAATGAAACAGGGTCTTCCGAAGAGTTCCTCTGGGCCACTGCCGGTGCCCATCCAATCCTACCGTTCTTCTACATCTCGTAGCACTGTCCGTCCAGAGTCACGCCTAGGGTCGACCAAGCCAGAGCCCATAATAGCTTGCGGCTGCACAGGTAAGCTTCCGGTCAATGGGGTATCCATCCGTCTCTTCGTGGCTGGGTGAAGCTTTCCGCAAGATGTCATGGAGCTTCTCCATACATCCCAGCCATCCGCTGGTTTCTCCAGGGTGCCCGTCAACCGTCCTCCACCCAGTAGTGAATTTTGAAGTCCATCTTGAGCTTGATGTCATGGGGTTTTCATCATCTTGACTCTCGCATCTCCCTTATGAATCACTCAACGAACCCCGTCTATGAGCATAGCAAAATAAACTACATCATCCCGGGCATTGGTAACCAGGGAGAAGGGTTCATCCTACCTCATGATACTACTCAAGAACATAACTTAACAAAATTCTCCTACTGCATGCATGGTGGGGAGGTATAACTCTAATGCAATAAAATCATAGGTATTGTAAAAACATGATCAAATGACTTGCCTGGCTGACGGTCTTCGAAAGCTAGCGACTCGTAATAGCAGGCTTCGCACTCCGAAAATTCTACCGAGTCAAACAATAGCACAAATAAGTATAGCACAATATAACATAACAGCAAGTTGAAGTAAACACCCACGTACTCAAACCAAAACCAAAGAAAAACTCGGAGAAAGCAAATCAAGGTTTTCATCATATCAAGCAACAACTAAGAAATAGTTTTACACAACTAAAACTTTTCTTAACAGAACCTAAGCATTGGTTTTGCTAACTAACAGAAGGAAAAACATCATACAAACTAGGAGCAAAAAGAATCACATCAAAAGCTATTATAGAACTCCTATTATGCCTAAAACAATCCTAGCAAAGAAAATAAAATAAAAGTTTTATTCTACTGTAAATAAAAGTTCATCCTCTGTAGCTACAGAAACTAATCTAAAATAAACTATAAAATAATAAAAAAAATAACATAATTTACTAACTAGAACAGTAGGAAAACAGCAGCTAGCTAAATAAACAAGAAAAACTTGATTTCGACATAAAACTAATTGTTTATTAAATCTGAAATACCCAAACAAGTTCCTACTGCTAGGCATGGTCAAAACTAAGCAGTAGCAAAAAGAATCACTAAAAAATAATATTCCTAGCTCAATTTGTGGCAGAAAAACTAATCTGTCTAAATCTAATATAAAACTATTTCTAATAATTTAAACATGGCTGAACATATTTTCTACAGAAAGTACAACAAATTTTCAAACTCACAAAAAAAGAATCAACTAAAAATAATGAACCAACTAAAAGAAATAGCAAAAACAAAAACAGAACTATTCAGCTAAAAACATAAACTGAAAAAAAACAACTAGCGCTGCTGGGCTATCTAACGCTCAGGCGTAATATAACCTAGAGGTGCCCGCAGCTAAACAAAAAAACCGACCGGTTTGATCTAATCTGAACCAGTAACTAAACCCAAAAAAACCGTAACTAAACCGGCCTTTTAAATAAAAACGTACCCCTTCGTAGATCTAATCTACAGCGTAGGTTTCTGATCTAACAGCGGAGGGGCTCCGGTGGCTTACTGCGGTGGTCGGCGGCAACGGCGACTCGGGTGTTGGCGGCGCGGCTGCTCCGGTGGTCCTGGGCGGCGGCGGAGACGTCAGGCGGGTGCGGCGGCTCGAGGGGAGGTCGGGGGCGGCCTTGGTGGAGCTCGGGGACGTCGGAGTCGATCGGGGCGAGCTCGGGTGAGCTCCTGCTCCGGCGGGCGGCGGACGAGCTCGGGACGATGGCGTCGGGGGCTCCTGGGCAGGTAGATGGTGTCAGGGGGGTTCGCGTGGAAGCGGCGGTTCCGGTGGAGTGGTAGGGAAGGGCAGGGGGTGCTCACCGGCGGCGAAAGTGGCGGTGAACCGAGGCAGCGGCGGCGAGATGCGAACGGAGAGGGCGACGGCTCTGTTGGGTTTCGGGCGTAGGGTTTTAGGGGGTTCGAGGGAGGAGAGGCATAGGTATTTATAGGACATCAACTTGGGGGAGGGGGCGGCTTCGGAGCGCGATCGCGGGAAGATCGGAACCGCGGCGGCGCTCGGGCGTGCTCCGGAGCGGCATAGCGTGGGCGAGGGGGAAAGAGAGAGGGCGGGCCCGGGGCGTCAGCGAGAGAAAGAGGGGAGGGGCGAGCGGACGACCGAGGCGGAGGGGATTCGGGCGTCGGCGCTGGGGCAGGCCGGCTCGGCGTCGGTGGGCTGCGCCTGGCCCGCTGGTGGGCTGCGCGCGGCGCTGGCTGGGCCGGTTAGCCTGGCTGGCGCCTGAGGCTTTCCCCTTTTTTTTGAAATAGAGGGAAGGAAAAATATAAAAAAATATATATATTATTTTTATATAGGACATATATATCAAAATTCTCAGGGGAATTAATCCTACAACGTGGACATTTTTCCAGGGGTAAAACTCAAACTAAAAAAAAAACAATTTCTGGAAATCCCAAATAAAATTCAAATTTGAATTCAAACTTTTTGGCAATACGTTTATTCTGACATTTTTGGAGTGTCATGTTAGCTCCTCTCATACTTTCGATCAAGTATTAGTCAGGGATATTTGAAATAAATTTCAATGCCAAATCAAGTTCAATTCACAACACAAACTCAACTGCCTCTAAAATTTTCAAATGCCACTCAATTTCAATCAAAATGCATAGATGCTTAACTAATAATTGTAAAACATTCCAAATTGAAAATTTGGGATGTTACAAAGCTACCCACCTTAAGATGAATCTCGCCCTCGAGATTCGGGTTGGCTAGCAAATAGGTGCGCGTGGTCTCGGCGGAGGTCTTCTTCTCGCTCCCAGGTGGCTTCCTCCTCGGAATGATGACTCCACAGAACCTTGCAAAACTTGATGATCTTGCTGCGGGTGACTCTGTTTGCAGTCTCGAGAATTCAGACGGGTTTCTCCTCATAAGTCAGATCACTATCGAGCTGTATGGCCTCTAGGGGCACTGTGTCTCTCAACGGAATTTCGGTCATCTCAGCATGGCATTTCTTTAGCTGAGAAACATGGAAGACATCGTGAACTCCGGACAATCCTTCCGGCAATTCCAGCTTGTAAGCGACTTCTCCACGACGTTCGAGGATTTTGTAGGGGCCAATGAACCTGGGTGCCAACTTTCCTTTAACACCAAACCTCTTGATTCCACGAAGTGGGGACACACGGAGATATGCTCGGTCTCCAACTTCATACGTTATCTCCTTGCGTTTACTGTCGGCATAACTCTTCTGTCTCGACTGTGCTATCTTGAGTCTATCTCGAATCAGCTTGACCTTCTCTTCGGAGTCTCTGATAAGATCGGGACCAAAAAGTTTTCGGTCTCCAACACCATCCCACAGCAATGGTGTTCTACACCTCCTTCCGTATAGAGCTTCGAAAGGGGCCATCTTCAGACTGGTCTGATAGCTGTTGTTGTACGAGAACTCTGCATATGGCAAGTTGTCATCCCAGCTAGACCCATAGTCTAGCGCACAGGCTCTCAACATGTCCTCCAAAATCTGGTTGACTCTCTCGGTCTGTCCATCTGTCTGCGGATGAAAAGCTGTACTGAACTCCAGCCTCGTACCCAAAGTTTCATGCAACTGATTCCAAAACTTTGAGGTAAATTGTGTTCCTCTATCTGACACGATACTCCTCGGAACTCCATGCAGACATACGATCCTGGTCATGTATATCTTGGCTAACTTAGCGCTGGTATATGTGGTCTTCACGGGAATGAAATGAGCTACCTTGGTCAAGCGATCAACCACTACCCAGATAGAATCATAACCTGAACGGGTCCTCGGTAATCCTGTGATAAAATCCATTCCAAGTTTTTCCCATTTCCACTCGGGTATCGGCAAAGGTTGAAGTAACCCTGCCGGCTTCTGATGTTCCGCCTTTACTCGCTGACAAACATCGCATACTGCTACGTACTCGGCAATATCCTTCTTCATACCTGTCCACCAGAAACTTTCCTTCAAATCCAGATACATCTTGGTGTTGCCTGGGTGAATCGAGTACGGTGAATCATGGGCCTCCTGAAGAATTAACTTCCTGACCTCTGGGTCATTAGGCACATAGATGCGATCCTCAAACCATAAAGTTCCGTGCTCATCTTCACGAAAACCTTTCGCCTTTCCGTTACACATCTTTTCCTTTATCTCTGCAATTTCCCTTGTCTGTCTTCTGGGCTTCACGGATTCTTTCGGTCAGAGTGGACTGTATATCCAAGGTGGCGACAAATCCTCTCGGTACTATCTCCAGTCGGAGCTCTCTGATATCGTCGGCTAATTCCTGAGGTAATCCTCCAGCTATGAGGGTGTTCACATAACTTTTACGGCTCAAGGCATCTGCTACAACATTTGCCTTCCCTGGGTGATAATGCAATCTCATGTCATAGTCCTTGATCAATTCAAGCCATCTCCTCTGCCTGAGGTTCAATTCCTTCTGCGTGAAAATATACTTCAGGCTCTTATGATCCGTGTAAACATCACAACTGTTTCCGACAAGGAAATGTCTCCAGGTCTTGAGTGCGTGCACTACGGCTGCTAACTCCAAATCGTGTGTGGCATAATTCATCTCGTGAGGTCGTAGCTGTCTGGAGGTATAAGCTACAACTTTTCCTTCCTGCATGAGCACTCCTCCGAGTCCTTGACGAGAAGCGTCACAATATACCTGGTAATCCTTGTGTATGTCCGGCAAAATTAGCACCGGGGCGGTAACCAAACGTTTCTTCAGCTCCTGAAAACTGGCTTCACAATCCTCGGTCCAAATGTACTTGGCTTCCTTCTTCAACAGCTCAGTCATGGGCTTGGCAATCTTGGAGAAATTCTCAATAAACCTCCGATAATATCCTGCGAGTCCGAGAAAACTGCGGATCTCCTTGACTGAGGTGGGGGACTGCCAGTTGGTGACCGATTCGACCTTGGTGGGGTCGACTGCTATTCCTTCTCCTGAAATAACATGTCCGAGGAATCCGACTTCCTTCAGCCAAAATTCACATTTGCTGAACTTGGCATATAACTGATGTTCCCGGAGTTTCTCCAGAACTAGACGCAGATGTTCCTTATGCTCTTCCTCGCTCTTGGAGAAAACCAATATGTCATCGATGAACACCACGACAAACTTGTCCGGTTATTCCATAAATACCTTGTTCATCATGCTCATGAAATACGCAGGGGCATTAGTTAATCCGAATGACATGACGGTATACTCATATAAACCATACCTGGTGGTGAAAGCTGTTTTGGGTATATCATGTTCACGAATCTTTAACTGATGATACCCTGATCGAAGATCGATCTTGGAGAATACCTTGGCTCCAACTAGTTGATCAAATAAATCATTAATCATCGGCAGAGGGTACTTGTTCTTGATGGTCACATCGTTCAATGAACGATAATCCACAACCATTCTCAGGGTTCCATCCTTCTTCTCTACCAAAAGAACTAGGGCTCCCCAAGGTGACGAGCTTGGGCGAATATATCCTTTCTCCAATAGCTCCTTAATTTGCTTCTTGATCTCTTCCAAATCATTCGGGGGCATCCGATAGGGTCTCTTGGATATTGGGGCTGTGCCGGGCAATAACTCAATCAAAAACTCAATGTCTCTGTCCGGTGGCATTCCTGGTAATTCCTCTGGAAACACATCGGGAAAATCTTGCACTACGGGCACTTCCTCCTGAACAACACCCGTGAGGGAATTCACCCGATTCTTCATCGGTGTGCGTCTGGATACATACTTGATCCTTTTCTGCTCCGGGGTGGTGAGCAAAATCGTCTTGCGAGCACAGTCGATGTTTCCTTCAAACTTGGTCAACCAATCCATGCCTAGAATTACATCCAAACTCTGGGATTCCAATACTATGAGGTCTGCGGGAAAATCATGGTTTCCGATGCTGAGGGTCGAATGACAGCCTAAGCCTGCCGTCATCTCTCCTCCTGGGGAAGTGACCTGAAGCGGGGTTCTAAGGGTTCTAGTGGGCAACCCGTACTTTTCCACAACTACCCTTGATATGAATGAATGCGTTGCACCGGAATCAAAGAGTACCAATACTGGATGTGAATTTAATAAAAACTTACCAACCACAGTGTCTGGCTGATCATAGACGTCCTCCACGTCAAGGTGATTCACCTGAGCACGAGAAAAAGGGTTGGGCTTCTTTGCTGAGCTTCCATTGCCGTTGCCGTTTCCATTCCTCTGCTTGGCCTCCGGACAATCGGTGGCATAGTGTCCTGTCTTCTGGCACTTGAAACAGGTGATATGACTCAGATCCTTCTGAGCCGGAGCAGGACGGTGCTGGTTGCCATTGCCTCCATTGCCTGACTTGGAGTTGTTGTCGTGGTTGCGATTGTTCCCATTCCCTCCATGGTTATGTCCTCCATGATTATGTCCTCCATGGGTGTGATGGGTATGTCCTCCTGAGTATGGGGTATAGCGGGGCTTCTGCTGAGCTCCGGAGTTGTACTTTCCCTGGCCATATTTCCGCTTGCGGCTATCAATCTGCTGCTGCTTGCCTTCAAGTATGGTGGCCTTGTCTACCAGCTCCTGGTAGTTGTTGAAGGTAGCCACCATTAGCTGCATTCCTAGCTCATCATTGAGTCCCTCGAGAAACTTCTCTTGCTTTGCGGCATCTGTGGCCACATCATCTGGGGCATAGCGAGATAATTTGCTGAACTCATCCACGTACTGCCCCACAGTACGGTTCCCCTGGCGTAAGTTGCGGAACTCACGCTTCTTCAGACTCATGGCTCCAGCTGAGACATGAGCGGTGCGGAAGGCCTGCTGGAACTCAGCCCATGTCACGGTGGCGGCCGGATAAGTGGCGGTGTAGTTCTCCCACCAAGAAGCTGCGGGTCCATCAAGCTGATGTGCGGCAAAGCGCACCTTCTCTGCATCTGTGCATCCAGCAGTGGCTAACTCCCTTCCGACCTTGCGGAGCCAATCATCGGCCACAATCGGCTCAGTGCTGCTAGAGAACACTGGCGGATTCAGCCTTAGGAAGCGTGTCAAGTTGTCAACAGGGGGTGGTGGCGGTGGATTGTTGTTGTTGTTGTTGTTCTGGTTCTGGATGAGCATCTGCATCAGGGCATTCTGCTGCTGGATCAGCTGGGTGAGCTCCGGCGGAAAGTTGAAACCGGGGTCACGTCTCGGAGGCATCTGGTGTTTTGGAGTGGATGAGAAATTAGAATAGAACAAGGGTCTAATGAGAAAATAGCACTACCCATATGAATGCACAATCATAATCACACCAATCATTTATTCATTCATCTCAAACAAGGTTCAATCTGGGATTACAAAAATCTCACGACTAATCGAAAATAACGGCCTAACTGATCGACGAAAAAAAAAATAACATGGCGGTCGACTAAATGTCTTCATCAATTATTCTTGCGTCCTCCGGTGCGGCGTCCTCTGGTGCGGCGTCTCCTCTTGCGGCTTCCTTCGGTGGAGCTCTCTTCATAATCCTGGTCATTGCTCACGAGAGGTCCATCATCTCCACTCGGAAAAAGGTCTTCTCCCAGGTCTATCTTCTCCTCCAGTGTGGCAATATATTTATCCCGGACCTCGATTCTCTCCATAAAATCCTTGACTTCTTCTTCATGTTCAAGGAAGTCCGCGCGTGCTTTCTCCTCCAGTTCCAGTTCACGGAACAACAACCTCCTGTGTACCTTCGAGTTTCGGCGCGTCTGGATTTCCCGGTTCCTGATGAGACTCTCCAAGTCTTGGACATATGAAAGAATGGAGTCGTCCTCTACGGTACGGATGATATCTCCATTCCTAGCTCTGCGAGAAATCATGGCGAGGTCTGATGGGTCGAGCTCGGCCCTGTACTCTTCTCGGAGATGTCCAAGTGCACGATAAATCGCCATGTCTCTTCCGAGGATCCAAGTGAAATCGGTAAACTCAAAGTCAATGGGCTCTGAATGTCCTCCGAAGGTCCTCCCTGGAATGTGCACCATAATCCTGTAGCGGGTATCCGTCGGAAGTGCATTGATAGGCTTCCCGGTGATTGAGGCAGGGCAATCTTCAGCTTCTTCACGATCTGAACCAGCTTCTTGCCGAGAAGCATCGTCTCATCTGGCTGGCAAAACTCCGGTAGCAGAACTGGGGTGAACTCGGCGGCCATCTAGAATGTTGAAAATCGGAGAGAAGTCAGAAATGAACAGGGGAGAATTACGGAATGATAAGGACATAAAATAAAATAGTCTCTTCCTATGGCTTTCCGATCCTAGGGGTTACGTCCTACGGTCAGCGTGTGCTCTGAATACCATCTCTGTAACGACCCGACCCGAAATCGGTCAAGTCTCTGTGTAGCTGTACCATCCCAAGATCATGCTGGCACACACAGTACATTGATGCAAAGATTCAAAGTTCAATCACACCTGAATTTATTACACGATTCTCATATCGAGTCTTTATTACATCATAATAAATTCGGCCGAAGGCCAACTCATGAGAAATAAACTAAATAAAGCTGCGGAAGCGTAGACGAATAGCGAGTCCATCCGACTCCATAGGGCAATCGCCAAGCGTGGATCGAAGCCTCACTCCTGATCGGAAAACTCCTCTGCAACATAAGACGTTGCAGCCGTGTAGGTCAGCATTTTGAATATGCCGGCAAGTCATGAAGAGAGAACAACAATAAAATTACTAATACTATATGCAATTTGGCTGTGGGGCTCTAAGTTTCATTGTTTTGCGAAAAAGCCGGTTTTTCCCTACAACAAGGACTTGTTTGCAATTACTACAAAATTGTTGGTAGTTATTGAGATGGTTCCGCCAACCAATGTCTCGTTCCCAATTATTAAATAACCCCCTCAATTAATTTATTAAGTTCAGTGTTGAGATATCCGAAATACTCCAATTCCAGAAGCTCATTTGTCCGTAACCGGGGACACGGCTAATCGATTAGGTTGTTACTCTGCAGAGGTTTGTGCACTTTACCCGCAAGAATCGTTCCCTCCTTTAAGTCTTCGCACTGCCTGGTGTTTGAAGACGGGACGAACGAAACAGGGTCTTCCGAAGAGTTCCTCTGGGCCACTGCCGGTGCCCATCCAATCCTACCGTTCTTCTACATCTCGTAGCACCGTCCGTCCAGAGTCACGCCTAGGGTCGACCAAGCCAGAGCCCATAATGGCTTGCGGCTGCACAGGTAAGCTTCCGGTCAATGGGGTATCCATCCGTCTCTTCGTGGCTGGGTGAAGCTTTCCGCAAGATGTCATGGCGCTTCTCCATGCATCCCGGCCATCCGCTGGTTTCTCCAGGGTGCCCGTCAACCGTCCTCCACCCAGTAGTGAATTTTGAAGTCCATCTTGAGCTTGATGTCATGGGGTTTTCATCATCTTGACTCTCGCATCTCCCTTATGAATCACTCAACCAACCCCGTCTACGAGCATAGCAAAATAAACTACATCGTCCCGGGCATTGGTAACAAGGGAGAAGGGTTCATCCTACCTCATGATACTACTCAAGAACATAACTTAACAAAATTCTCCTACTGCATGCATGGTGGGGAGGTATAACTCTAATGCAATAAAATCATAGGTATTGTAAAAACATGATCAAATGACTTGCCTGGCTGACGGTCTTCGAAAGCTAGCGACTCGTAATAGCAGGCTTCGCACTCCGGAAATTCTACCGAGTCAAACAATAGCACAAATAAGTATAGCACAATATAACATAACAGCAAGTTGAAGTAAACACCCACGTACTCAAACCAAAACCAAAGAAAAACTCGGAGAAAGCAAATCAAGGTTTTCATCATATCAAGCAACAACTAAGAAATAGTTTTACACAACTAAAACTTTTCTTAACAGAACCTAAGCATTGGTTTTGCTAACTAACAGAAGGAAAACATCATACAAACTAGGAGCAAAAAGAATCACATCAAAAGCTATTATAGAACTCCTATTATGCCTAAAACAATCCTAGCAAAGAAAATAAAATAAAATTTTTATTCTACTGTAAATAAAAGTTCATCCTCTGTAGCTACAGAAACTAATCTAAAATAAACTATAAAATAATAAAAAATAACATAATTTACTAACTAGAACAGTAGGAAAACAGCAGCTAGCTAAATAAACAAGAAAAACTTGATTTCGACATAAAACTAATTGTTTATTAAATCTGAAATACCCAAACAAGTTCCTACTGCTAGGCATGGTCAAAACTAAGCAGTAGCAAAAAGAATCACTAAAAAATAATAATCCTAGCTCAATTTGTGGCAGAAAAACTAATCTGTCTAAATCTAATATAAAACTATTTCTAATAATTTAAAACATGGCTGAACATATTTTCTACAGAAACTACAACAAATTTTCAAACTCACAAAAAAAGAATCAACTAAAATAATGAACCAACTAAAAGAAATAGCAAAAAACAAAAACAGAACTATTCTGCTAAAAACAGAAACTAAAAAAAAAACAACTAGCGCTGCTGGGCTACCTAACGCTCAGGCGTAATATAACCTAGAGGTGCCCGCGGATAAACAGAAAAACCGACCGGTTTGATCTCATCTAACAAAAAAAAAAAACCGTAACTAAACCTTTAAATAAAACCGTACCCCTTCGTTGTTTCTAATCTACAGCGAGCTGATCCAACGGTGGAGGGCTCGGGCTTACAGCGTGGCGGCGGAACGGGGACTCGGGCGTTGGCGGCGCGGCTCCGGTGTCGGGGGCGGCGGACGTCAGGCGAGTGCGGCGGCTCGAGGGGAGGTCGGGGGCGGCCTTGGTGGAGCTCGGGGACGTCGGAGTCGATCGGGGCGAGCTCGGGTGAGCTCCTGCTCCGGCGGGCGGCGGTCGAGCTCGGGGACGACGGCTTCGGGGCTCCCTGGGAGGAGAGGATGTCAGGGGGTGCGCGTGGAAGCGGGGTTCGGTGGAGTGTAGGGAAGCAGGGGGTGCTCACCGGCGGCGAAAGTGGCGGTGAACCGAGGCGCGGCGGCGAGATGCGAACGGAGAGGGCGAGCTTGTGGTTTCGGGGGTTTTAGGGGGTTCGAGGAGGAGAGGAGGGGATTATAGGACAATCAACTTGGGGGAGGGGGCGGCTTCGGAGCGCGATCGCGGGAAGATCGGAACCGCGGCGGCGCTCGTGCGTGCTCCGGAGCGGCATAGCGTGGGCGAGGGGGGAAAGAGAGAGGGCGGGCCGGGCGTCAGCGAGAGAAAGAGGGGAGGGGCGAGCGGACGACCAAGGCGGAGGGGATTCGTGCGTCGGCGCTGGGGCAGGCCGGCTCGGCGTCGGTGGGCTGCGCGCGGTGCTGGCTGGGCCGGTTGGCCTGGCTGGCGCCTGAGGCTTTCCCTTTTTTTTGAAATAGAGGGAAGGAAAAATATAAATATATATATATATATTATTTTTATATAGGACATATATATATATCAAAATTCTCAGGGGAATTAATCCTACAATGTGGACATTTTTCCAGAAGTAAAACTCAAACTAAAAAAAAAATTCTGGAAATCCCAAATAAAATTCAAATTTGAATTCAAACTTTTGGCAATACATTTATTCTGACATTTTTGGAGTGTCATGTTAGCTCCTCTGATACTTTTGATCATGTATTTGTCAGGGATATTTGAAATAAATTTCAATGCCAAATCAAGTTCAATTCACAACACAAACTCAACTGCCTCTGAAATTTTCAAATGCCACTCAATTTCAATCAAAATGCATAGATGCTTAGCTAATAATTGTAAAACATTCCAAATTGAAATATTGGGATGTTACAAAGCTACCCACCTTAAGATGAATCTCGCCCTCGAGATTCGGGTTGGCTAGCAAATAGGTGCGCGTGGTCTCGGCGGAGGTCTTCTTCTCGCTCCCAGGTGGCTTCCTCCTCGGAATGATGACTCCACAGAACCTTGCAAAACTTGATGATCTTGCTGCGGGTGACTCTGTTTGCAGTCTCGAGAATTCAGACGGGTTTCTCCTCATAAGTCAGATCACTGTCGAGCTGTATGGCCTCTAGGGGCACTGTGTCTCTCAACGGAATTTCGGCCATCTCAGCATGGCATTTCTTCAGCTGAGAAACATGAAGACATCGTGAACTCCGGACAATCCTTCCGGCAATTCCAGCTTGTAAGCGACTTCTCCACGATGTTCGAGGATTTTGTAGGGGCCAATGAACCTGGGTGCCAACTTTCCTTTAACACCAAACCTCTTGATTCCACGAAGTGGGGACACACGGAGATACGCTCGGTCTCGAACTTCATACGTTATCTCCTTGCGTTTACTGTCGGCATAACTCTTCTGTCTCGACTGTGCTATCTTGAGTCTATCTCGAATCAGCTTGACCTTCTCTTCGGAGTCTCTGATAAGATCGGGACCAAAAAGTTTTCGGTCTCCAAAACCATCCCACAGCAATGGTGTTCTACACCTCCTTCCGTATAGAGCTTCGAAAGGGGCCATCTTCAGACTAGTCTGATAGCTGTTGTTGTACGAGAACTCTGCATATGGCAAGTTGTCATCCCAGCTTGACCCATAGTCTAGCGCACAGGCTCTCAACATGTCCTCCAAAATCTGGTTGACTCTCTCAGTCTGTCCATCTGTCTGTGGATGAAAAGTTGTACTGAACTCCAGCCTCGTACCCAAAGTTTCATGCAACTGATTCCAAAACTTTGAGGTAAATTGTATTCCTCTATCTGACACGATACTCCTCGGAACTCCATGCAGACATACGATCCTGGTCATGTATATCTTGGCTAACTTAGCGCTGGTATATGTGGTCTTCACGGGAATGAAATGAGCTACCTTGGTCAAGCGATCAACCACTACCCAGATAGAATCATAACCTGAACGGGTCGTCGGTAATCCTGTGATAAAATCCATTCCAAGTTTTTCCCATCTCCACTCGGGTATCGACAAAGGTTGAAGTAACCCTGCCGGCTTCTGATGTTCCGCCTTTACTCGCTGACAAACATCGCATACTGCTACGTACTCGGCAATATCCTTCTTCATACCTGTCCACCAGAAACTTTCCTTCAAATCCAGATACATCTTGGTGTTGCCTGGGTGAATCGAGTACGGGGAATCATGGGCCTCCTGAAGAATTAACTTCCTGACCTCTGGGTCATTAGGCACATAGATGCGATCCTCAAACTATAAAGTTCCGTGCTCATCTTCACGAAAACCTTTCGCCTTTCCGTTACACATCTTTTCCTTTATCTCTGCAATTCCCTTGTCTGTCTTCTGGGCTTCACGGATTCTTTCGGTCAGAGTGGACTGTATATCCAAGGTGGCGACAAATCCTCTCGGTACTATCTCCAGTCAGAGATCTCTGAGATCGTCGGCTAATTCCTGAGGTAATCCTCCAGCTATGAGGGTGTTCACATAACTTTTACGGCTCAAGGCATCTGCTACAACATTTGCCTTCCCTGGGTGATAATGCAATCTCATGTCATAGTCCTTGATCAATTCAAGCCATCTCCTCTGCCTGAGGTTCAATTCCTTCTGCGTGAAAATATACTTCAGGCTCTTATGATCCGTGTAAACATCACAACTGTTTCCGACAAGGAAATGTCTCCAGGTCTTGAGTGCGTGCACTACGGCTGCTAACTCCAAATCGTGTGTGGCATAATTTATCTCGTGAGGTCGTAGCTGTCTGGAGGTATAAGCTACAACTTTTCCTTCCTGCATGAGCACTCCTCCGAGTCCTTGACGAGAAGCGTCACAATATACCTGGTAATCCTTGTGTATGTCCAGCAAAATTAGCACTGGGGCGGTAACCAAACGTTTCTTCAGCTCCTGAAAACTGGCTTCACAATCCTTGGTCCAAATGTACTTGGCTTCCTTCTTCAACAGCTCAGTCATGGGCTTGGCAATCTTGGAGAAATTCTCAATAATCCTCCGATAATATCCTGCGAGTCCGAGAAAACTGCGGATCTCCTTGACTGAGGTGGGGGACTGCCAGTTGGTGACCGATTCGACCTTGGTGGGCTCGACTGCTATTCCTTCTCCTGAAATAACATGTCTGAGGAATCCGACTTCCTTCAGCCAAAATTCACATTTGCTGAACTTGGCATATAACTGATGTTCCCGGAGTTTCTCCAGAACTAGACGCAGATGTTCCTTATGCTCTTCCTCTCTCTTGGAGAAAACCAATATGTCATCGATGAACACCACGACAAACTTGTCCAGATATTCCATAAATACCTTGTTCATCATGCTCATGAAATACGCAGGGGCATTAGTTAATCCGAATGACATGACGGTATACTCATATAAACCATACCTGGTGGTGAAAGCTTTTTTGGGTATATCCTGTTCACGAATCTTCAACTGATGATACCCTGATCGAAGATCGATCTTGGAGAATACCTTGGCTCCAACTAGTTGATCAAATAAATCATTAATCATCGGCTGAGGGTACTTGTTCTTGATGGTCACATCGTTCAATGAACGATAATCCACAACCATTCTCAGGGTTCCATCCTTCTTCTCTACCAAAAGAACTGGGGCTCCCCAAGGTGACGAGCTTGGGCGAACATATCCTTTCTCCAATAGCTCCTTAATTTGCTTCTTGATCTCTTCCAAATCATTCGGGGGCATCCGATAGGGTCTCTTGGATATTGTTGCTGTGCCGGGCAATAACTCAATCAAAAACTCAATGTCTCTGTCCGGTGGCATTCCTGGTAATTCCTCTGGAAACACATCGGGAAAATCTTGCACTACGGGCACTTCCTCCTGAAGAACACCCGTGAGGGAATTCACCCGATTCTTCATCGGTGTGCGTCTGGATACATACTTGATCCTTCATCGGTGCGGCGCTCGGGAGTGCTCCGGAGCGGCATAGCGTGGGCGAGGGGGAAAGAGAGAGGGTGGGCCCGGGGCGTCAGTGAGAGAAAGAGGGGAGGGGCGAGCGGACGACCGAGGCGGAGGGGATTCGGGCGTCGGCGCTGGGGCAGGCCGGCTCGGCGTCGGTGGGCTGCGCCTGGCCCCCTGGTGGGCTGCGCGCGGCGCTGGCTGGCCGGTTGGCCTGGCTGGCGCCTGAGGCTTTCCCCTTTTTTGAAATAGAGGGAAGGAAAAATATAAATATATATATATATATATATATTATTTTTATATAGGACATATATATATCAAAATTCTCAGGGGAATTAATCCTACAACGTGGACATTTTTCCAGAGGTAAAACTCAAACTAAAAAAAAACAATTTCTGGAAATCCCAAATAAAATTCAAACATTTTGGCAATACATTTATTCTGACATTTTTGGAGTGTCATGTTAGCTCCGCTCATACTTTTGATCAAGTATTTGTCAGGGATATTTGAAATAAATTTCAATGCCAAATCAAGTTCAATTCACAACACAAACTCAACTGCCTCTGAAATTTTCAAATGCCACTCAATTTCAATCAAAATGCATAGATTCTTAGCTAATAATTGTAAAACATTCCAAATTGAAAATTTGGGATGTTACAACTGTGCACCGTTGCGAAGGTTCGTTGTTTCGAAGCACCACGCGATGATCGGGTGTGATAGATTCTAACGTGCGCATACAACGGGTGTAAGCCAGATTTACACATGCATAACACTTAGGTTGACTTGACGAGCCTAGCATGTACAGACATGGCCTCGGAACACAAGAGACTAAAGGTCGAACATGAGTCGTATAGTAGGTACGATCAACATGGAGATGTTCACCGTTGATGACTAGTCCGTCTCACGTGATGATCGGACACGGTCTAGTCGATGCGGATCATGTATCACTTAGATGACTAGAGGGGTGTCTATCTAAGTGGGAGTTCATTAAATAATCAGATGAACTTAATTGTCATGAACATAGTCAAAAGGTCTTTGCAAATTATGTCATAGCTTACGCTTTAGTTCTACTGTTTAAGATATGTTCCGAGAGAAAATTTAGTTGAAGGTTGACAGTAGAAATTATGCGGACTGGGTCCGTATACTGAGGATTGTCCTCATTGCTGCACAGAAGGCTTATGTCCTTAATGCACCGCTCGGTGTGCTGAACCTCGAGCGTCGTATGTAGATGTTGCGAAAAATCTGACATACACGTTTTGATGACTACGTGATAGTTCAGTGTGTAATGCTAACGGTTTAGAATTGAGGCGCCAAAGACGTTTTTGAAACGTCGCAGAACATATGAGATGTTCCAAAGACTGAAATTGGGATTTCAGACTAGTGCCCATGTCAAGAGGTATGAGACCTCTGACAAGTTTCTTAAGCCTGCAAACTAAGGGAGAAAAGCTCAATCGTTGACCATGTGCTCAGATTGTCTGAGTACTACAATCGCTTGAATCGACTGGGAGTTAATCTTCCACATGAGATAGTGATGGTTCTCCATAGTCACTGCCACCAAGCTATTAGAGCTTCGTGATGAACTATAACATATCAGGGATAGACATGATGATCCTTGAGCAACTCGCGATGTTTGACACCGCGAGAGTAGAAATCAAGTAGGAGCATCAATTGTTGATGGTTAGTAAAACCACTAGTTTCAAGAAGGGCAAGGGAAAGAAGGGATACTTCATGAAACGGCAAATCAGTTGCTGCTCTAGTGAAGAAACCTAAGGTTGAACCCAAACCCGAGACTAAGTGCTTCTGTAATGAGGGGAACGGTCACTGAAGCAGAACTACCCTAGATACTTGGTAGATGAGAAGGCAGGCAAGGTCGACAGAAGTATACTGGATATACATTATATTAATGTGTACTTTACTAGTACTCCTAGTAGCACCAGGGTATTAGATACCGGTTCGGTTGCTAAGTGTTGGTAACTCGAAATAAAAGGCTACGGAATAAACGGAGACTAGCTAAAGGTGAGATGACGATATGTGTTGGAAGTGTTTCCAAGGTTGATGTGATCAAGCATCTCATGCTCCCTCTACCATCGAGATTGGTGTTAAACCTAAATAATTGTTATTGGGTGTTTTCGTTGAGCATAGACATGATTGGATTATGTTTATCGCAATACGTGTATTCATTTAAGGAGAATAATGGTTACTCTGTCTATTTGAATAATACCTTCAATGGTCTTGCACCTAAAATGAATGGTTTATTGAATCTCGATCGTAGTGATACACATGTTCATGCCAAAAGATATAAGATAGTAATGATAGTACCACATACTTGTGGCACTGCCACTTCAGTCATATTGGTATAAAACGCATGAAGAAGCTCCATGTTGATGGATCTTTGGACTCACTCGTTTTTGAAAATATTGAGACATGCGAACCATGTCTATTAGTATATATGCTTGAAGAAAGACCATACAAATGGATCGTTTGGACTCACTTGATTTTGAATCACTTGAGACATGCAAATGATACCACATGGGCAAGATGACTGAAAGGCCTCGTTTTCAGTAAGATAGAACAAGAAAGCAACTTGTTGGAAGTAATACATTTTCATGTGTGCAGTCCAATGAGTGCTGAGGCACGCAGTGGATATCGTTATGTTCTAACTTCACAGATGATTTGAGTAGATGCTGAGTATATTTACTTGATGAAACACAAGTCTGGATTATTGAAAGGTTTAAGTAATTTCAAAGTGAAGTTGAAGATTGTCATGACAAGAGGATAAAATGTCTATGATATGATCATAGAGATGAATATTTGAGTTACGAGTTTGGCACGCAATTAAGACATTGTGGAAATTGTTTCACAACTAATACCGCCTGGAACACCATAGTGTGATGGTGTGTCCGAACATCATAACTGCACCCTATTGGATATGGTGCATACCATGATGTGTCTTATCGAATTACCACTATCGTTTATGGGTTAGGCATTAGAGACAAACGCATTCACTTTAAATAGGGCACCACGCAATTCCGTTGAGACGACACCGTATGAACTATGGTTTATAGAAACCTAAGCTGTCGTTTCTTAAAAGTTTGGGGCTGCGACGCTTATGTGGAAAAGTTTCAGGCTGATAAGCTCGAACCCAAAGCGGATAAATGCATCTTCATAGAATACCCAAAACAGTTGGGTATACCTCCTATTTCAGATCTGGAAGCAAAAGTGATTGTTTCAAGAAACGGGTCCTTTCTCGAGGAAAAGTTTCTCTTGAAAGAATTGAGTGGGAGGATGGTGGAGACTTGATGAGGTTATGAACCGTCACCTCAACTAGTGTGTAGCAGGGCACAAGAAGTTGTTCCTGTGGCACCTACACCAATTGAACTGGAAGCTTATGATAGTGATCATGAAACTTCGGATCAAGTCACTACCAAACCTCGTAGGATGACAAGGATGCGTACTACTTCAGAGTGGTACGTAATCCTGTCTTGGAAGTCATGTTGCTAGACAACAATGAACCTACGAGCTATGGAGAAGCGATGATGGGCCCAGATTCCGACGAATGGCTCGAGGCCATAAAATCCGAGAGAGGATCCATGTATAAAAAAAGTATAGACTTTGGAAGAACTACTTGATGGTCGTAAGGCTGTTGGGTGCAGATGGATTTTAAAAGGAAGACGGACAATGATGGTAAGTTTCACCATTAAGAAAGCTCGACTTGTCCTTAAGATGTTTTCCGACAAGTTCAAGGAGTTGACTGCGATGAGACTTTCTCACTCGTAGCGATGCTAAGAGTCTGTTGGAATTATATTAGCAGTTACTGCATTATTTATGAAATCTTGCAGATAGGATGTCAAAACATTGTTTCCTCGACGATTTTCTTGAGGAAAGGTTGTATGTGATACAACCAGAAAGTTTTGTCAATCTTGAAATATCCTAACAAGTATGCAAAGCTCCAGCAGTCCTTCTAAGGGCTGGAGTAAGCATCTCGGAGTTGGAATGTACGCTTTGATGAGATGATCAAAGATTTTGGGTTTTACAAAGTTTATGAGAAACTTGTATTTCCAAAGAAGTGAGTGGGAGCACTATAGAATTTTTGATGAGTATATGTTGTTAACATATTGTTGATCAGAAATGATGTAGAATTTCTGGAAAGCATACAGGGTTATTTGAAAAGTGTTTTTCAATGGACAACCTGGATTAAGCTACTTGAACATTGAGCATCAAGATCTATAAGGATAGATCAAAAACGCTTAATAGTGCTTTCAAATGAATACATGCCGTGACAAGATTTTGAAGGAGTTCAAAATAGATCAGCAAAGAAGGAGTTCTTGGCTGTGTTACAAGGTGTGAGTAATGAGTGAGACTCAAAACATGACCACGGCAGAAGAGACAGAAAGGGCGAAGGTTGTCCCCTATGCTTTAGACGTAGGCTCTACAGTATGCTATGCTGTGTACCGCACCTGAAGTGTGCCTTGCCATGAGTCAGTCAAGGGGTACAAGAGTGATCCAGGAATGGATCACATGACAGCGGTCGAACTTATCCTTAGTAACTAGTGGACTAAGCAATTTTCTCGATTATGGAGGTGGTAAAAGAGTTCGTCGTAAAGGGTTACGTCGATGCAAACTTTGACACTAATCCAGATGACTCTGAGTAGTAAACCGGATTCGTATAGTGGAGCAGTTATTTGGAATAGCTCCAAGTAGCGCGTGGTAGCTGCATCTACAAGATGACATAGAGATTTGTAAAGCACACACGGATCTGAAAGGTTCAGACCCGTTGACTAATAACCTCTCTCACAAGCGAGATATGAACAGACCCCATGGGTGTTGGATTCATTAATCACATAGTGATGTGAACTAGATTATTGACTCTAGTGCAAGTGGGAGACTGTTGGAAATATGCCCTAGAGGCAATAATAAAATGGTTATTATTGTATTTCCTTGTTCATGATAATTGTGTATAGTTCATGCTATAATCGTATTAACTGGAAACCGTAATACATGTGTGAATACATAGACCACAACATGTCCCTAGTAAGCCTCTAGTTGACTAGCTCGTTGATCAATAGATGGTTATGGTTTCCTGACCATGGACATTGGATGTCATTGATAACGGGATCACATCATTAGGAGAATGATGTGATGGACAAGACCCAATCCTAAGCATAGCACAAGATCGTGTAGTTCGTTTGCTAAGAGCTTTTCTAATGTCAAGTATCATTTCCTTAGACCATGAGATTGTGCAACTCCCGGATACCGTAGGAATGCTTTGGGTGTACCAAACGTCACAAGGTAACTGGGTGGCTATAAAGGTGCATTACAGGTATCTCCGAAAGTGTCTGTTGGGTTGGTACGAATCGAGACTGGGATTTGTCACTCCGTATGACGGAGAGGTATCTCTAGGCCCACTCGGTAATGCATCATCATAATGAGCTCAATGTGACTAATGAGTTAGCCACGGGATCATGCGTTACGGAACGAGTAAAGAGACTTGCCGGTAATGAGATTGAACGAGGTATTGGGATACCGACGATCAAATCTCGGGCAAGTAACATACCGATAGACAAAGGGAATTGTATACGGGATTGATTGAATCCCCGACATCGTGGTTCATCCGATGAGATCATCGTGGAACATGTGGGAGCCAATATGGGTATCCAGATCCCGCTATTGGTTATTGGCCGGAGAGGTGTCCCAGTCATGTCTGCATGGTTCCCGAACCCGTAGGGTCTACACACTTAAGGTTCGGTGACGCTAGAGTTGTTATGGGAAATAGTATGTGGTTACCGAAGGTTGTTCGGAGTCCCCGATGAGATCTCGGACGTGATGAGGAACTCCGGAGTAGTCCGGAGGTGAAGATCGATATATTGGACGAAGGGTATTGGAGTCCGGAATTGTTCTGGGAGTACCGGGTGACGACCAGCGTGTCCGAAAGGGGTTTCGGAGGCCCCGGCAAGCGTTGGGGGGCCTTATGGGCCAAGGGGAGGGGGCACATCAGCCCACTAACGGGCTGTGCGCCCCTCCCACCCAATCTCACGTAACGTGGAGAGGTGGGGGCGCCTCCCCTAGGGCAGCCACCCCTCCCGGCTTGGGGGGCAAGTTTCCTAGGGGTGGGGCGCCCAAACCCATCTAGGGTTTCCCCTGTGGCCGCCGCCCCTCCCCTAGGGAACCCTATGGCGCCTCCTCCACCCCCCTTCCCCCTATATATAGTGAGGGAGAGAGAGGGCAGCCACAACCCCTTGCCTGGCGCAGCCCTCTCCTCCTCCAACTCCTCCTCCTCCGTAGTGCTTAGCGAAGCTCTGCCGGAGAACCACGAGCTCCATCGCCACCACGCCGTCGTGCTTCTGGAGTTCTCCCTCAGCTTCTCCTCTCCCCTTGCTAGATCAAGAAGGAGGAGACGTCCCCGGGCTGTACGTGTGTTGAACGCGGAGGCGCCGTCCGTTCGGCACTAGATCGGATCTTCCGTGATTTGAATCGCCGCGAGTATGACTCCATCAACCGCGTTCTTGTAACGCTTCCGCTTAGAGATCTTCAAGGGTATGAAGATGCTCTCCCTCTCTCTCGTTGCTAGCATCTCCTAGATTGATCTTGGTGACACGTAGGAAAATTTGGAATTATTGCTACGTGACCCAACATTGACAACCCCTTTATCATGTTGGTTGCGAGGTTCTTATTTGTTTGTGTAGGTGCGTGGGACTCGAGCGTGGTCTCCTACTGGATTGATACCTTGGTTCTCAAAAACTGAGGGAAATACTTACGCTACTTTACTGCATCACCCTTTCCTCTTCAAGGGAAAACCAACGCAGTGCTCAAGAGGTAGCAAGAAGGATTTCTGGCGCCGTTGCCGGGGAGTCTTCGCACAAGTCAAGACATACCAAGTACCCATCACAAACTCTTATCCCTCGCATTACATTATTTGCCATTTGCCTCTCGTTTTCCTCTCCCCCACTTCACCATTGCCATTTTATTCGCCCTCTTTTTTCCGTTCGCCTCTTTTTCGCTTGCTTCGTCGTTATGGCTAGTCCCTTATCTACTCCTTTGTCTCCCGAGAATGAAGTTCTTAATTTTAAACAAAGGGAGGGAGAAAATCTAAAAGATGCTTGGTACAAGATTTGCAATGCACAAAATAGATCTACTAGGAAGCAATGTACTTCCGTTCTTCTTCGCAATTTTTATATAGGCATCACTCCTTGGAATAGATATATTCTTGATACCATTACCGGAGGAAATTTCTTGGGTAGCCATACTTTTGATTCTTATAATGCTATGATAGATTTGTTTGGCCCACCACCTCTTTTGGTTAATGGAACTATTTTAACTTTGGAACATGTGATGCAACGGCTTGAAATTGTTGACAACAAAGTTGCCACAGTAGAGTTGATTGAAAATTTGGATAGAAAGATCCACAACCAAGTAACCCAATACAGATCTAAGGTAGGGGTTGCTCTCAAAGTTTTTAAAGAAAAGGAACCTATGGTTAATGAAAAGATAGATCAAGATTCCACTAGAATTGATAAAATTCAGGATATTAATACCAACCTAGGATCTGCCTTTTCTTCCATGAAAAACACTCCTACTAATGCTAAGATTGCCAAATTGATGTATGTTCCTAAAAATAAGGGTGAAACCTCTAGTAAGGGAAATGCGGACCTCAAATCCATAAGTGTCCATCCCAACTTTTTCGCTATCCATAAGGAACCTTTTGCTACAAATGATTTTCTCGATTTTGTGCCTGGAGGTTTGATAATTAATAAAAAGAAAGAAACTCCTAGGGGTTATAGGAATCTTATTAAAGAATTGCCTACCAAAGATGGCAATACCTAGATCTATCCTTGCTTTTACGCCTAGCTATGGGCGTTAAACGATAGCGCTTGTTGGGAGGCAACCCAATTATATTTTAGTTTTTTTTGCTTTTTTACTTCTGTTTAGGAATAAATCTTTGATATAGCTTCTGGTTAGATGTGTTTTATGTTTTAGTTAGTGTTTGTGCCAAGTAAAACCTATAGGATCTTCTTGGATGATAGTTATTTGATCTTGCTGAAAATTCCAGAAACTTTCTGTTCACGAAAACAATTATTAAAAATCACCAGAACGTGATAAAATACTGATTCCAATTGCAGCAGATCAATAAACATATTATCTATGTCATCATAATTTGGTGGAATTTTTGGAGTTCCAGAAGTTTGCGTGAGTTACATATTACTACAGACTGTTCTGTTTTTTTACAGATTCTGCTTTTCGTGTGTTGTTTGCTTATTTTGATGAATATATGGCTAGTAAAAGAGTTTATAAACCATAGAAAAGTTGGAATACAGTAGGCTTAACACCAATACAAATAATGAATGAGTTCAATACAGTACCTTGAAGTGGTGTTTTGTTTTCTTTCGCTAACGGAGCTCGCGAGATTTTCTGTTAAGTTTTGTGTTGTGAAGTTTTCAAGTGTTGGGTAAGGATTTGATGGATTATGGAACAAGGAGTGGCAAGAGCCTAAGCTTTGGGATGCCCAATGTACCCCAAGGTAAATCTAAGGACACCAAAAAGCCAAAGCTTGGGGATGCCCTGGAAGGCGTCCCCTCTTTCATCTTCGTCCATCGGTAACTTTACTTGGAGCTATATTTTTATTCACCACATGATATGTGTTTTGCTTGGAGCTTCTTGTATGATTTGAGTCTTTGCTTTTAGTTTACCACAATCATCCTCGCTGTACACACCTTTTGACAGAGACACACATGATTCAGAATTTATTAGAATACTCTATGTGCTTCACACATATCTTTTGAGCTATATAGTTTTTGCTCTAGTACTTCACTTATATCTTTTAGAGCACGGTGGTGGCTTGTTTTATAGAATCTATTGTTCTCTCATGCTTCACTTATATTATTTTGAGAGTCCTACAAAACAGCATGGTAATTTGCTTTAATTGAGAAATTAGTCCTAAGATGATAGGCATCCAAGATTAGTAAAAAAAATTCTTATAAGTGCATTGAATACTAAGAGAAGTTTGATGCTTGATAATTGTTTTGAGATATGAAGATGGTGATATTAGAGTCATGCTAGTTGAGTAGTTGTGAATTTGAGAAATACTTGTGTTAAAGTTTGTGATTCCCGTAGCATGCACGTATGGTGAACCGTTATGTGATGAAGTCGGAGCATGATTTATTTATTGATTGTCTTCCTTATGAGTGGCGGTCGGGGACGAGCGATGGTCTTTTGCTACCAATGTATCCCCCTAGGAGCATGCGCGTAATACTTTGTTTTCATAACTTCTAGATATTTGCAATAAGTATGTGAGTTCTTTTGACTAATGTTGAGTCCATGGATTATACGCACTCTCTTCCTTCCGCCATTGCTAGCCTCTCTAATATCGCGCACCTTTTCGCTGGTATCATACACCCACCATATACCTTCCTCAAAACAGCCACCATACCTACCTATCATGGCATTTCCATAGCCATTCCGAGATATATTGCCATGCAACTTACCACCGTTCCGTTTACTATGACACGCTCCATCATTGTCATATTGCTTTGCATGATCATGTAGTAGACATCGTATTTGTGGCAAAGCCACCGTTCATAATTTTCATACATGTCACTCTTGATTCATTGCATATCCCGGTACACCGCCGGAGGCATTCATATAGAGTCATATTTTGTTCTAAGTATTGAGTTGTAATTCTTGAGTTGTAAGTAAATAAAAGTGTGATGATCATCATTATTAGAGCATTGTCCCAAGTGAGGAAAGGATGATGGAGACTATGATTCCCCCATAAGTCGGGATGAGACTCCGGATGAAAAAAAAGAAAAAAAAAGAGGCCATAAAAAAAGAAAAAAGGGCCCAACTAAAATAATGAATGAGAGAAAAGAGAGAAGGGACAATGCTACTATCCTTTTTCCACACTTGTGCTTCGAAGTAGCACCATGATCTTTATGATAGAGAGTCTCCTATGTTGTCACTTTCATATACTAGTGGGAATTTTTCATTATAGAACTTGGTTTGTATATTCCAATGATGGGCTTCCTCAAATTGCCCTAGGTCTTCGTGAGCAAGCAAGTTGGATGCACACCCACTTAGTTTTCATTATTGAGCTTTCATATACTTATAGCTCTAGTGCATCCGTTGCATGGCAATCCCTACTCACTCACATTAATATCTATTAATGACCATCTCCATAGCCCGTTGATACACCTAGTTGATTTGAGACTATCTTCTCCTTTTTTGTCTTCTCCACAACCACCATTCTATTCCACGTATAGTGCTATGTCCATGGCTCACGCTCATGTATTGCGTGAAGATTCAAAAAGTTCGATAACACCAAAAGTATGAAACAATTGATTGGCTTGTCATCGGGGTTGTGCATGATTTAAATATTTTGTGTGGTGAAGATAGAGCATAGCCAGACTATATGATTTTGTAGGGATAACTTTCTTTGGCCATGTTATTTTGAGAAGACATGATTGCTTTATTAGTATGCTTGAAGTATTATTACTTTTATGTCAATATTAAACTTTTATCTTGAATCTTTTGGATCTGAATATTCATACCACAAATAAGAGAATTACATTGAAAATTATGCCAAGTAGCATTCCACATCAAAAATTCTGTTTTTATCATTTACCTACTCGAGGACGAGCAGGAATTAAGCTTGGGGATGCTTGATACGTCTCCAACGTATCTATAATTTTTTTATTGTTCCATGCTATATTATATTCTGTTTTGGATGTTTAATGGGCTTTATTATACACTTTTATATTATTTTTTGGACTAACCTATTAATCGGAGGTCCAGCCCGAATTGCTGTTTTTTTTGCCTATTTTAGTGTTTCGAAGGAAAGGAATTTCAAATGGAGTCCAAACGGAATGAAACCTTCGGGAACGTGATTTTCTTAACAAACATGATCCAGAGGACTTGGAGTGGACGTCAAGCAACCGACGAGGAAGCCACGAGCCAGGGGGCGCGCCTACCCCCCTGGGCGCGCCCTGCACCCTCGTGGGCCCCTCGTGGCTCCACTGACCTACTTCTTCCTCCTATATATACCTACGTACCCCAAAACCATCAGAGACGGAGCCAAAACCCTATTTCCACCGCCACAACCTTCTGTACCCATGAGATCCCGTCTTGGGGACTTTTCCGGCGCTCCACTGGAGGGGGCATTGATCACGGAGGGCTTCTACTTCAACACCATAGCCTTTCCGATGATGTGTGAGTAGTTTACCTCAGACCTTCGGGTCCATAGTTATTAGCTAGATGGCTTCTTCTCTCTCTTTGGATCTCAATACAAAGTTCTCCTCGATTCTCTTGGAGATCTTTTTGATGTAACTCTTCTTTTTGCGGTGTGTTTGTCGAGATCCGATAAATTGTGGGTTTATGATCAAGATTATCTATGAACAATATTTGAATCTCCTCTGAATTATTTTATGTATGATTGGTTATCTTTGCAAGTCTCTTTGAATCATCAGTTTGGTTTGGCCTACTAGATTGATCCTTCTTGCAATGGGAGAAGTGCTTAGCTTTGGGTTCAATCTTGCGGTGCTCGATCCCAGTGACAGTAGGGGAAACGCCACGTATTGTATTGTTGCCATCGAGGATAAAAAAATTGGGTTTATATCATATTGCATGAGTTTATCCCTCTACATCATGTCATCTTGCTTAAAGCGTTACTCTGTTCTTATGAACTTAATACTCTAGATGCATGCTGGATAGCGGTCGATGTGTGGAGTAATAGTAGTAGATGCAGGCAGGAGTCGGTCTACTTGTCACGGACGTGATGCCTATATACATGATCATACCTAGATATTCTCATAACTATGCTCAATTCTATCAATTGCTCGACAGCAATTCGTTTGCCCACCGTAATACTTATGCTATCTTGAGAGAAGCCACTAGTGAAACCTATGGCCCCCGAGTCTATTTTCCATCATATTAATCTCCCGACAACAAGCTATTTCTGGCGCCGTTTATTTTTCTTTCTTTACTTTTAGTCTTTACCAAAAAATACCAAAAATATTATCTTATCATCTCTATTAGATCTCACTCTCGTAAGTGACTGTGAAGGGATTGACAACCCCTTTATCGTGTTGGTTGCGAGGTTCTTATTTGTTTGTGTAGGTGCGTGGGACTCGAGCGTGGTCTCCTACTGGATTGATACCTTGGTTCTCAAAAACTGAGGGAAATACTTATGCTACTTTACTGCATCACCCTTTCCTCTTCAAGGGAAAACCAACGCAGTGCTCAAGAGGTAGCACACCGTCACCACGCCGTCGTGCTGACGGAACTCTCCCTCAACCCTCTGCTGGATCAAGAGTTCGAGGGACGTCATTGAGCTGAACGTGTGCTGAACTCGGAGGTGCCGTACGTTTGGTACTAGATCGGTTGGATCATGAAGACATTCGACTACATCAACCGCGTTAAACTAACGCTTCCGCTTTCGGTCTACGAGGGTACGTGGACACACTCTCCCCCTCTCATTGCTATGCATCTCCTAGATAGATCTTGCGTGATCGTAGGAATTTTTTTGAAATTGCATGCTACGTTCCCCAGCAGTGGCATCCGAGCCAGGTCTATGCGTAGATGATATGCACGAGTAGAACACAAAGAGTTGTGGGCAATAATAGTCATACTTCTTACCACCAACGTCTTATTTCTATTCGGCGGTATTGTTGGATGAAGCGGCCCGGACCAACATTACATGACCACATTCATGAGATCGGTTCTACCGACGTGCTTTTGCACACAGGTGGCTGGCGGGTGTCTGGTTCTCCAAACTTTAGTTGAATCAAATTTTACTACGCCGGTCCCTCTTGAAGGTTAAAACAACACACTTGACAAACAATCGTTGTGGTTTTGATGCATAGGTAAGAACGGTTCTTACTAGAAGCCCGTAGCAGCCACGTAAAACTTGCAACAACAAAGTAGATGATGTCTAACTTGTTTTTGCAGGGCTTGTTGTGATGTGATATGGTCAAGACATGATGTGATATACGTTTTTGTATGAGATGATCATGTTTTGTAAAAGTTATCGGCAACTGGCATGAGCCTTATGGTTGTCGCTTTATTGTATGAGATGCACACGCCATGTAATTGCTTTACTTTATCACTATGCGTTAGCGATAGTTGTAGAAGCAGTAATTGGTGAGACGACAACGACGCTACGATGGAGATCAATGTGTCAAGTTGGTGATGATGGAGATCATGACGGTGCTTTGGAGATGGAGATCAAAGGCACAAGATGATGATGGCCATATCATGTCACATATTTTGATTACATGTAATGTTTATCTTTTATGCATCTAATTTTGCTTAGTACGGCGGTGGCATTATAAGATGGACCCTCACTAAATTTCAAGGTATAAGTGTTCTCCCTGAGTATGCACCGTTGCTACAGTTCGTTGTGCCGACACACCACGTGATGATCGGGTGTGATAAGCTCTACGTTCACATACAACGGGTGCAAGCCAGTTTTGCACGCGCAGAATACTCGGGTTAAACTTGACGAGCCTAGCATATGCAGATGTGGCCTCGGAACACTGAGACCGAAACGTCGAACATGAATAATATAGTAGATATGATCACATAGAGATGTTCACCATTGAAAACTACTCCATCTCACGTGATGATCGGACATGGTTTAGTTGATATGGATCACGTGATCATTTAGATGACTAGAGGGATGTCTATCTAAGTGGGAGTTCTTAAGTAATATGATTAATTGAACTTTAATTTATCATGAACTTAGTCCTGATAGTTTTTTCATATCTATGTTATTGTAGATCAATGGCCCGTGCTACCGTTCCCTTGAATTTTAATGTGTTCCTAGAGAAAGCTAAGTTGAAAGATGATGGTAGCAACTACACGGACTGGGTCCGTAACTTGAGGATTATCCTCATTGCTGCACAGAAGAATTACGTACTGGAGGCACCGCTAGGTGCAAGGCCCGCTGCAGGATGACTACTCGATAGTTCAGCATGGCATGCTTTACGGCTTAGAATCGGGACTTCAAAGACGTTTTGAACATCATGGAGCATATGAGATGTTCCAGGAGTTGAAGTTAATATTTCAAGCAAATGCCCGAGTTGAGAGATATGAAGTCTCCAAAAATTTCTATAGCTACAAGATGGAGGAGAATAGTTCTGTCAGTGAACACATACTCAGAATGTCTGGGTACCATAACCACTTGACTCAACCAGGAGTTAATCTTCCTGATAATAGTGTCATTGATAGAGTTCTTCAATCACTGCCACCAAGCTATAAAGGCTTCGTGATGAACTATAACATGCAAGGGATGGAAAAGACAATTCCCGAGCTCTTCGCAATGCTTAAGGTTGCGGAGGTAGAAATCAAGAAGGAGCATCAAGTGTTGATGGTTAACAAAACCACTAGTTTCAAGAAAAAGGGGCAAAGGGAAGAAGGGGAACTTCAAGAAGAATAGCAAACAAGTTGCTGAAGAAGCCCAAGTCTGGACCTAAGCCTGAAACTGAGTGCTTCTACTACAAAGGGACTGGTCACTGGAAGCGGAACTGCCCCAAGTATTTGGCGGATAAGAAGGATGGCAAAGTGAAAGGTATACTTGATATATATGTTATTGATGTGTACCTTACTAAGAGCATCTCCAGTCGTTGGCCCCCCAGGAGGCGCTAAAAATCGCCGCCTGGGGGCGTACCGGCGCTAACCGCGTGCTGGGGGCTTTCGGGCTCCCAGCCACCGGCCCCAGGGTCGCCCCCAGAAGGCTCGGTTGGAGATGCTCTAATGCTCGTAGTAGCACCTGGGTATTTGATACTGGTTCTGTTGCTCATATTTGCAACTCGAAACAGGGGCTACGGATTAAACGAAGATTGGCTAAGGACGAGGTGACGATGCGCGTCGGAAATGGTTCCAAGGTCGATGTGATAGCTGTCGGCACGCTACCTCTACATCTACCTTCGGGGTTAGTTTTAGACCTGATAATTGTTATTTGGTGCCAGCGTTGAGCATGAACATTACATCTGGATCTTGTTTGATGCGAGACGGTTATTCATTTAAATCAGAGAATAGTGGTTGTTCTATTTATATGAGTAATATCTTTTATGGTCATGCACCCTTGATGAGTGGTCTATTTTTGTTGGATCTCGATCGTAGTGATACACATATTCATAATAGTGAAACCAAAAGATGAAAAGTTAATAATGATGGTGCAACTTATTTGTGGCACTGCCGTTTAGGTCATATTGGTGTAAAGCGCATGAAGAAACTCCATGCTGATGGGCTTTTGGAATCACTTGATTATGAATCACTTTATGCTTACGAACCATGCCTCATGGGCAATATGACTAAGACTCCGTTCTCCGGAACAGTGGAGCGAGCAACTGACTTATTGGAAATAATACATACTGATGTATGCGGTCCGATGAGTGTTGAGGCACGCGGCGGGTATCGTTATTTTCTGACCTTCACAGATGATTTGAGAAGATATGGGTATATCTACTTAATGAAACATAAGTCTAAAACGTTTGAAAAGTTCAAAGAATTTCAGAGTGAGGTGGAAAAAAATTGTAACAAGAAAATAAAGTTTCTACGATCTGATCATGGAGGCGAATATTTGAGTTACGAGTTTGGTCTTCGTTTGAAACAATGTGGAATAGATTCGCAACTCACGCCACCTGGAACACCACAGCGTAATGGTGTGTTCGAACGTCGTAACCGTACTTTATTAGGTATGGTGCGATCTATGATGTTCCTTACCGATTTACCGCTATCGTTTTGGGGTTATGCTTTAGAGACGGTTGCATTCACGTTAAATAGGGCACCATCAAATCCGTTGAGACGACACCATATGAACTGTGGTTTGGCAAGAAACCTAAGTTGTCGGTTCTTAAAGTTTGGGGCTGCGATGCTTATGTCAAAAGTCTTCAACCTGATAAGCTCGAAGCCAAATCGGAGAAATGTGTCTTCATAGGATACCCAAAGGAAACTTTTGGGTACACCTTCTATCGCAGATCCGAAGGCAAGATTTACATGAATAAAACCTTCTATGGTCATACACCCAATAAAAATGGTTTGTTGGATCTCGATCGTAGTGATACACATATTCATAATATTGAAGCCAAAAGATGCAAAGTTAATAAAGATAGTGCAACTTATTTGTGGCACTGCCGTTTAGGTCATATTGGTGTAAAGCGCATGAAAAAACTCCATGCTGATGGGATTTTGGAATCACTTGATTATGAATCACTTGATGCTTGCGAACCATGCCTTATGGGCAAGATGACTAGGACTCCGTTCTCCGGAACAATGGAGCGAGCAACTGACTTATTGGAAATAGTACATACTGATGTATATGCAACCCAATGAGTGTTGAGGCTCGCGGCGGGTATCGTTATTTTCTGACCTTCCTAGATGATTTGAGCAGATATGGGTATATCTACTTGATGAAACATAAGTCTGAAACATTTGAAAAGTTCATATAATTTCATAGTGAAGTGGAAAATCATCGTAACAAGTAAATAAAGTTTCTGCGATCTGATCATGGAGAAGAATAGTTGAGTTACAAGTTTGGTCTTCATTTAAAACAATGCGGAATAGTTTCGCAACTCACTCCACCTGGAACACCACAGCGTAATGGTGTGTTCGAACATCGTAACCGTACTTTATTAGATATGGTGCAATCTATGATGTCTCTTACCGATTTACCACTATCGTTTTGGGGTTATGCATTAGAGACAGCTGCATTCACGTTAAATAGGGCACCATCTGAATCCGTTGAGACGACGCCTTATGAACTATGGTTTGGCAAGAAACCAAAGTTGTCGTTTCTTAAAGTTTGGGGCTCCGATGCTTATGTGAAAAAGCTTCAACCTGATAAGCTCGAACCCAAATCGGAGAAATGTGTCTTCATAGGATACCCAAAAGAGACAGTTGGGTACACCTTCTATCACCGATCTGAAGGCAAGACATTCGTTGCTAAGAATGGATCCTTTCTAGAGAAGGAGTTTCTCTCGAAAGAAGTGAGTGGGAGGAAAGTAGAACTTGATGAGGTAATTGTACCTTCTCCCGAATTGGAAAGTAGTTAATCACATAAATCAGTTCCAGTGATTCCTACACCAATTAGTGAGGAAGCTAATGATGATTATCATGAAACTTCAGATCAAGTTACTACCGAACCTCGTAGGTCAACCAGAGTTCGGTCCGCACCAGAGTGGTACGGTAATCCTGTTCTGGAAGTCATGTTACTAGACCATGACGAACCTACGAACTACGAGGAAGCGATGATGTGCCCAGATTCCGCGAAATGGCTTGAGGCCATGAAATCTGAGATAGGATCCATGTATGAGAACAAAGTCTGGACTTTGGTTGACTTGCCCGATGATCTGCAAGCCATAGAGAATAAATGGATCTTCAAGAAGAAGACTGACGTTGACGGTAATGTTACTGTCTACAAAGCTTGACTTGTTGCGAAAGGTTTTCGACAAGTTCAAGGAGTTGACTACGATGAGACCTTCTCACCCGTAGCGATGCTTAAGTCTGTCTGAATCATGTTAGCAATTGCTGCATTTTACGATTATGAAATTTGGCAAATGGATGTCAAAACTGCATTCCTTAATGGATTTCTTAAAGAAGAGTTGTATATGATGCAACCATAAGGTTTTTTCGATCCGAAAGGTGCTAACAAAGTGTGCAAGCTCCAGCGATCCATTTATGGACTGGTGCAAGCATCTTGGAGTTGGAATATACACTTTGATAGTGTGATCAAAGCATATGGTTTTATACAGACTTTTGGAGAAGCCCGTATTACAAGAAAGTGAGTGGGAGCTATGTAGCATTTCTAATATTATATGTGGATGACATATTGTTGATTGGAAATAATACAGAATTTCTGGATAGCATAAAAGGATATTTGAATAAGAATTTTTCAATGAAAGAGCTCGGTGAAGCTGCTTATATATTGGGCATCAAGATCTATAGAGGTAGATCAAGACACCTAATTGGACTTCCATGAAGCACATACCTTGATAAAGTTTTGAATAACTAAAGGGTTGCTGCCTGTGTTAGAAGGTGTAAAGTTGAGTCAGACTCAATGCCCGACCACTGCAGACGATAGAGAGAAAATGAAAGTCATTCCCTATGCCTCAGCCATAGGTTCTATCATGTATGCAATGATGTGTACCAGGCCTGATGTGTGCCTTGCTATAAATTTAGCAGTGAGGTACCAAAGTAATCCAGGAGTGAATCACTGGACAGTGGTCAAGAACATCCTGAAATACCTGAAAAGGACTAAGGATATGTTTCTTGTTTATGGAGGTGACAAAGAGCTTGTCGTAAATGGTTATGTCGATGCAAGCTTTGACACTGATCCAGATGACTCTAAGTCACAAACCGGATACGTATTTATATTGAATGGTGGAGCTGTCAGTTGGTGCAGTTCCAAGCAGAGCGTCGTGGCGGGATCTACGTGTGAAGCGGACTACATAGCTGATTTGGAAGCAACAAATGAAGGAGTCTGGATGAAGGAGTTCATATCCGATCTAGGTGTAATACCTAGTGCATCAAGTCCAATGAAAATATTTTGTCACAATACTCGAGCAATTGCCTTGGCGAAGGAATCCATATTTCACAAGAGAACCAAACACATCAAGAGACACTTCAATTCCATCCGCGATCAAGTCAAGGAGGGAGACATAGAGATTTGCAAAATACATAGGGATCTGAATGTTGCAGACCCATTGACTAAGCCTCCTCCACGAGAAAAACATAACCAGCACCAAGACTCCATGGGTGTTATAATCATTACTATGTAATCTAGATTATTGACTCTAGTGCAAGTGGGAGACTGAAGGAAATATGCCCTAGACGCAATAATAAAATTGTTATTTATATTTCCTTATATCATGATAAATGTTTATTATTCATGCTAGAATTGTATTAGCCGAAAACTTAGTACATGTGTCAATACATAGACAAAACAGAGTGTCCCTCGTATGCCTCTACTTGATTAGCTCGTTAATCAAAGATGGTTAAGTTTCCTGACCATAGACATGTGTTGTCATTTGATGAACGGGATCACATCATTAGAAAATGATGTGATGGACAAGACCTATCCGTTAGCTTAGCATAATGAACGTTAAGTTTTATTGCTATTGTTTTCTTCATAACTTATACATATTCCTCTGACTATGAGATTATGCAACTCCCGAATACCGGAGGAACACCTTGTGTGCTATCAAATGTCACAACGTAACTGGGTGATTATAAAGATGCTCTATAGGTGTCTCCGAAGGTGTTTGTTGTGTTGGCATACATCGAGATTAGGATTTGTCACTCCGAGTATCGGAGAGGTATCTCTGGGCCCTCTCGGTAATGCACATCACTATAAGCCTTGCAAACAATGTGACTAATGAGTTAGTTGCAGGATGATGCATTACGGAACAAGGAAAGAGACTTGCCAGTAACGAGATTGAACTAGGTATGGTGATACCGACGATCGAATCTCGGGCAAGTAACATACCGATGACAAAGGGAATAACGTATGTTGTTATTGCGGTTTGACCGATAAAGATCTTCGTAGAATATGTAGGAACGAATATGAGCATCCAGGTTCCGCTATTGGTTATTGTCCGGAGATGTGTCTCGGTCATGTCTACATAGTTCTCGAACCCGTAGGGTCCGCACGCTTAACGTTCGATGACGATTTGTATTATGAGTTATGAGTTATGTGTTTTGGTGACCGAAGTTTGTTCAGAGTCCCGGATGAGATCACGGACATGACGAGGAGTCTCGAAATGATCGAGAGGTAAAGATTCGTATATTGGAAGTTAGTATTCGGACATCCGAATGGTTTCGAGTGGTTCGGGTATTTTACCGAAGTACCGAGGGGTTACCGGAACCCCCCGGGGAAGTATTGGCCCTACATGGGCCTTAGTGGAGACAGAGGAGGCCCGCAAGCGGTGGCCACGCCCCCCCCATGGCAGTCTGAATTGGCTAGGGGAGGGGGCGGCACCCTCCTTTCCCTCTCCCTCACTACAGGAATCAGGATCTTTGCCGTCTGCCATGGCTGACGGCAAAGGCATGCCTGGCGGACGGCAAAGACCTTTGCCGTCAGCCAGCGGATGGCAAACCGTCCAGCTGAACGAACCACGGCAAAGGGCTCTTTGTCGTCTGCTGGCAGACGGTAAAGATGTCAGGGCCTTTGCCGTCCGCTGGCTGACTGCAAAGGGATTGTACGGCACACGTGGCAGGTTAGTTCCGTTAGGGGGTCAACGGCGTGCGTTGCCGTCTGCCTGCGGACGACAAAGACCTTTGCATCTTTGCCGTCCGCCAGCGAACGACAAAGTGCCTACGTAGGATAGCCCAGGTAGCTGCCACGTGGCATGCTCTGCCGTCAGTTGGCAGACGGCAAAGGTGCAAAGGTCTTTGCCGTCTGCTAGCTGACGGCAAACTGACCAAATCGGCCAGCCACAGTGCCCCAGGATGCATAGGTAGCTCCCACGTGGCGGCTTTGCCGTCTGCTGGCTGATGGCAAAGCTCTTTGCCTTCTACCAGCTGACGGCAGAGAGCCTGTACATCCCATGTTTACTAGCAGACGGCAAAGAGCCTGTACAGCCCCTATTTTTCAGTTTTTTCTTAAATTTATTCAATTTCACAGATATCTATATAACAAGTTTGCAACAGCATATATATAAAAAGTTTCGAACAACATATATATATACATATATCAAGTTTCCAACAACATATCCAACATACCTGATAACCCACAAGTATAGGGGATCAATTGTAGCATCTTTCGATAAGTAAGAGTGTCAAACCCAGTGAGGAGCTAAAGGTAGAACAAATATTCCCTCAAGTTCTATCGACCAACGATACAACTCTACGCACGCTTGACGTTCGCTTTACCTAGAACAAGTATGAAACTAGAAGTACTTTGTAGGTGTTTTCGGATAGGTTTGCAAGATAATAAAGAGCGCGTAAATACAAAGTAGGGGCTGTTTAGATAAAAGACACAATAAAGTTAGTATAGTGAGTGTGGAAAAGTGGTGGTAGGAGTTGCGAAATTGTCCCTACGCAATTGACTACTTTACTAGACCGATAGCAAGTTTCATATGGGAGAGGCCACTGCTAGCATGTCATCCCTTACTTGGAATTCTATGCACTTAAGATTGGAACTATTAGCAAGCATCCGCAACTACTAACGTTCATTAAGGTAAAACCCAACCATAGCATTAAGTTATATTGGTCCCCCTTCAATCCCGTATGCATCAATTTCTATGCTAGGTTGAAGCTTCTGTCACTCTTGCCATCCAATACATAGTCCTATCAACATACAACTAACCCTATGGTGTGATTCACGCGCGCGCTCGTATGATGGGCACCAAACTACAGCAACATAACCACAAGCAAATTAAATCAATCATAGCAATTCATCAACCGCCGATAGGACAATGAAAATCTACTCAGACATCATAGGAAGGCAACACATCATTGGATAATAATATGAAGCATAAAGCACCATGTTCAAGTAGAGGGTACAGCGGGTTGCAGGAGAGTGGACCGCTGTAGATAGAGGGGGGAAGGTGATGGAGATGTTGGTGAAGATGGCGGAGGTGTTGGTTTAGATCGCGGTGATGATGATGGCCCCCGGCGGTGTTCCGGCGCCACCGGAAGCGAGGGGGAGAGAGCCCCCCTCCTTCTTCTTCTTCCTTGACCTTCTCCCTAGATGGGAGAAGGGTTTCCCCTCTGGTCCATGGTCTCCATGGCGTGGGAGGGGCGAGAGCCCCTCCGAGATTGGATGTCTCTCTGTCTCTCTCTGTTTCTGCGTTCTCCTCTACTGCCCTTTCACCGTTTCTTTTATATCCGGAGATCCGTAACTCCGATTGGGTTGAATCTTTCGCCCGGATCTTTCTCATAAAATTAGCTTTCTTGCGGCAAAAGAAGAGCGTCAACCCCTTACGGGGTGCCCACGAGGGTCGACGGCGCGCCTGCCCCCCTGGGGCGCGCCCCCTGCCTCGTGGCCCCCTCGGGCACCGTCTCGCGTTGATTTTACTTCCCAAAAATCATAAATATTCCAAAATAATTCTCCGTCCGTTTTTATCCTGTTTGGATTCCGTTTGATATGGGGTTTCTGCGAAACATAAAACATGCAACAAACAGGAACTGGCACTGGGCACTGGATCAATATGTTAGTCGCAAAAATAGTATAAAAAGTTGCCAAAAGTATATGAAAGTTGTAGAATATTGGCATGGAACAATAAAAAATTATAGATACGACGGAGACGTATCAGTATCCCCAAGCTTAATTCCTGCTCATCCTCGAGTAGGTAAATGATAAAAAAGATAATTTTTGATGTGGAATGCTATCTAGCATAATCTTGATCATGTATCTAATCATGGTATGAATATTAAGACATGAGTGATTCAAAGCAATAGTCTATCATTTGACATAAAAACAATAATACTTCAAGCCTACATATAAAGCAATCATGTCTTTTCAAAATAACATGGCCAAAGAAAGTTATCCCTACAAAATCATATAGTCTGGCTATGCTCCATCTTCACCACACAAAATATTCAAATCATGCACAACCCCGATGACAAGCCAAGCAATTGTTTCATACTTTTGATGTTCTCAAACCTTTTCAACTTTCACGCAATACATGAGCGTGAGCCATGGACATAGCACTATAGGTGGAATAGAATATGATGGTGGAGGTTGTATGGAGAAGACAAAAAGGAGAAAGTCTCACATCGACGCGGCTAATCAATGGGCTATGGAGATGCTCATAAATTTGATGTCAATGTGAGGAGTAGGGATTGCCATGCAACGGATGCACTAGAGCTATAAGTGTACGAAAGCTCAAACTGAAAACTAAGTGGGTGTGCATCCAACTTGCTTGCTCATGAAGACCTCGGGCATTTGAGGAAGCCCATCATCGGAATATACAAGCCAAGTTCTATAATGAAAATTCCCACTAGTATATGAAAGTGATAACTCAAGAGACTCTCTATATGAAGAACATGGTGCTACTTTGAAGCACAAGTGTGGTAAAAGGACAGTAACATTGCCCCTTCTCTCTTTTTCTCTCATTTTTTCTTTTTTTTTCTTTTTTTTGGTGGGCTTCTTTGGCCTCTTTTTTTTATTTGGGCTTCTTTGGCCTCTTTTATTTTGATAACGTCACATGGGAAAATGTTCTAATAATGACGATCATCACACTGTTATTTACTTACAACTCAATATTACAACTTGATATCTGAAATAAAGATATGACTCTATATGAATGCCTCCGGCGGTGTACCGGGATGTGCAATGATCTAGCATAGCAAAGATATCAAAAAACGGACAAGCCATGAAATTATCATGCTAGCTATCTTACGATCATGCAAAGCAATATGACAATGAATGCTCGAGTCATGTATATGATGATGATGGAAGTTGCATGGCAATATATCTCGGAATAGCTATGGAAATGCCATGATAGGTAGGTATGGTGGCTGTTTTGAGGAAGATATAAGGAGGTTTATGTGTGATAGAATGTATCGTATCACGGGGTTTGGATGCACCGGCGAAGTACCAACTCTCGAGGTGAGAAAGGGCAATGCACGGTACCGAAGAGGCTAGCAATGAGGAAGGGTGAGAGTGTGTATAATCCATGGACTCAACATTAGTCATAAAGAACTCACATACTTATTGCAAAAGTCTATTAGCTATCAAAACAAAGTACTACGCGCATGCTCCTAGCGGGATAGACTGGTAGGAAAAGACCATCGCTCGTCGCCGATCACCACTCATAAGGAAGACAACCAATAAATAAATCATGCTCCGACTTCATCACATAACGGTTCACCATACGTGCATGCTACGGGAATCACATACCTCAACACAAGTATTTCTACTAATCCACAACTACCCACTAGCATGACTCTAATATCACCATCTTTATATCGCAAAACTATTGCAAGGAATCAAACAAATCATATTCAGTGATCTACAAGTTTTATGTAGGATTTTGTGACTAACCATGTGAATGACCAGTTCCTGTCATCTCTCTAAATAGATATAAGTGAAGCAAGAGAGTTTAATTCTTTCTACAAAAGATATGCCCACGTAACAAATATAAGTGAAGCAAAAGAGCATTCTACAAATGGCAGTTTTCTATGTGAAGCGAAACAGGCAATCCAAACTTCAAATGAAAGTGAAGCACATGAAGCATTCTATAAAGCCATACTCAAAAGATATAAGTGAAGTGCGAAGAGCATTCTATAAATCAACCAAGGACTATCTCATACCAGCATGGTGCATAAAAGAAAAGTGAAATCTAAAAGCAAAAGACGCTCCAAGATTTGCACAAATCAGATGAATGAAACGAATCCGAAAACATACCGATACTTGTTGAAGAAAGAGGGGATGCCTTCCGGGGCATCCCCAAGCTTAGACGCTTGAGTATCCTTCAATATTTACTTGGGGTGCCTTGGGCATCCCCAATCTTGAGCTCTTGCCTCTCTTCCTTCTTCTCACATCGAGACCTCCCGATCATCGAACACTTCATCCACACAAAACTTCAACAGAAAACTCAGTAAGATCCGTTAGTATAATAAAGCAAATCACTACTCTAGGTACTGTTGCAAACCAATTCATATTTTGATTTTGCATTGTGTCTACTGTAATATAACTTTTTCATGGCTTAATCCACTGATATAAATCGATAGTTTCATCAAAACAAGCAAACTATGCATCAAAAACAGAATCTGTGTAAAACAGAAAAGTCTATAATAATCTGAACATTCACCATACTTCTGATACTTGAAAATTTCTGCCAAAATTAGGAAAAAAAAATTTGTATATAAAGACAGTGCAAAAGGAATCAAAACCGTTTGACGTTCCAGTAAACAATGAAAAATCGCGCACTACAGCCAAAGTTTCTGTCCTGCACCGTACAAACCAACAAGCATTGTGAACGTCCTAAAGGCAAACCTTGGCACCTTAATTTTATAATACAATGGAATTGTACAAGGGGATAATTATTTTTGTTGAAAAGTTTCTGTAATCAAGATTCACAAATTTTCCGTGAGCATGAACAAAGTTCAAGGGTAGCTCCCACTTTAACAATGCTCGTCTTTCTCACTTTCGCTTTTCTTTTTAAAAAAGTTTTTAGGTTCCCCTCTTTATTTTTGTTGTTTTTAAACTATATGAAAGCACTCAAACGAAATAAATGACTCTCTAAAACTTCCGGGTTGTCTCCCTGGCAGCGCTTTCTTTAAAGCCATTAAGCTAGGCATATAGTGCTCAAGTAGTGAATCCACCCGGATCCCAAGATATATCAAAGCCAATTTTAATTAACAATGATTTGGCATTTAGTAGTGAGCACGAAGCAACATATATCAAGCAATGACGAGTTCTAACTCTCTTCCTATGCATCGACATGTCATAAAAGAACAATTATGCACACATAGTAAATGCCAATGCATAGCATAAACAGTTTCTTGCAATTCTATCGTGTTGGAAACATTAGAGAGGTGGGGATATAGTTCCTCTCTCATAATAATTGCAAGTAGGAGCAGCAAGCACATGCATATTATATCTATCAAAATCATCATGTGTAACGGTAAAAGGCAACCCATCAATATAATCCTTAATAAGTGCAAACTTCTCCGATATAGTATAATCGGGAGAATTCAAAAAGATAATAGGACTATCATGCGTGGGTGCAATAGCAACAATTTCATGTTTAACATAAGGAAGTATAGCAAGTTCATCTCCATAAGCATAATTCAAATTGGCATCTTGGCCACAAGCATAACAAGCATCATCAAAAAGGGATATTTCAAGAGAATCAACGGGATCATAGCAATCATCATAGCAATCATCCTTCGGTAAGCACAAAGGGGAATTAAACAATGTATGAGTTGAAGAGTTACTCTCATTAGAAGGTGGGTACGGGTAGCTAATCCGCTCTTCCTCCTTTTGTTCTTCGCTCTCCTCATCATCTTTTTTCATCCAATGAGCTCACAGTTTCATCAATTTCTTCTTCCATATACTCCTGCAAAATATTAGTCTCTTCTTGGACAGCAGCGTAGTCCTAAATATATGGTTCAACATAGGCATTAGAAGCATAATTATCATAGCAATATTTAAGTATGGAAAAAATTTCAGATTTGCAAAGAGTAGCACCATACTTTTCAATCAAAGAAGCAATTTCATAAGCACCCTTAAAAGCAACAAATTCTTCAATTTGTTGAACATCATAGTAATTATACACACCCTTAGCATACGAAGATACGATTCCATTATCACTAAACTCACATTGGTAGGGAAGGTGTTTCTTAGGGTTTTCAGAACAACAAGTAAAATCATATATTTCACATAAATTCCAAGCATAGCATTGCAAACGATGAATTTGACCCAGCAAAAGTTTCCCTTTTTCAGATATACGGTGTTGCACATAATAGGCATGCTCATCTAAAGATTTGCCCTCAACTAAGCTAGTTGGGGTTTCAGCACGAGCACATAGGGATCAAAGATGATCCAAGTAAAAAGCTTCAGGAGTGTGATAGATTTTGAGTGGTTCTTCAACCATTGGTTCAGCAGGTACAACTAACTTTTTTGGTATTTTGCGTTTCCTACCCATAACTAAAGATAGAAAACAACTAAGAGCAGCAAATAAAAATTACTTAGTGATAAAGCAAACAAGCACACACGAGAGTATTCACCCCACGCTATGACTCCCCGGCAACGGCGCCAGAAAAAGGTCTTGATAACCCACAAGTATAGGGGATCAATTGTAGCCTCTTTCGATAAGTAAGAGTGTCGAACCCAACGAGGAGCTAAAGGTAGAACAAATATTCCCTCAAGTTCTATCGACCACCGATACAACTCTACGCACGCTTGACGTTCGCTTTACCTAGAACAAGTATGAAACTAGAAGTACTTTGTAGGTGTTTTCAGATAGGTTTGCAAGATAATAAAGAGTGCGTAAATAAAAAGTAGCGGCTGTTTAGATAAAAGACACAATAAAGTTAGTATAGTGAGTGTGGTAAAGTGGTGGTAGGAGTTGCGAAATTGTCCCTAAGAAATTGACTACTTTACTAGACTGATAGCAAGTTTCATGTGGGAGAGGCCACCGCTAGCATGTCATCCCTTACATAGAATTCTATGCACTTATGATTGGAACTATTAGCAAGAATCTGCAACTACTAACGTTCATTAAGGTAAAACCCAAGCATAGCATTAAGTTATATTGGTCCCCCTTCAATCCCGTATGCATCAATTTTTATGCTAGGTTGAATCTTCTGTCACTCTTGCCCTCCAATACATAGTCCTATCAACATACAACTAACCCTACGATGTGATCCACGCGCGCGGTCATATGATGGGGACAAAAGGATAGCAACATAACCACAAGCAAATTAAATCAATCATAACAATTCATCAACCACCGATAGGACAATGAAAATCTACTCAGACATCATAGGATGGCAACACATCATCGGATAATAATATGAAGCATAAAGCACCATGTTCAAGTAGAGGCTACAGCGGGTTGCGGGAGAGTGGACCGCTGTAGATTGAGGGGGGAAGGTGATGGAGATGTTGGTGAAGATGGCGGAGGTGTTGGTGTAGATCGCGGTGATGATGATGGCCCCCGGCGGTGTTCCGGCGCCACCGGAAACGAGGGGGAGAGAGGTTTCTTCCTTGACCTTCTCCCTAGATGGGAGAAGGTTTTCCCCTCTGGTCCATGGTCTCCATGGCGTGGGAGGGGCGAGAGCCCCTCCGAGATTGGATATGTCTCTCTGTCTCTCTCTGTTTCTGCGTTCTCCTCTGCTGCCCTTTCACCATTTCTTTTATATCCGGAGATCCAGAACTCCGATTGGGTTGAATCTTTCGCACAGATCTTTCTCATGAAATTAGCTTTCTTGCGGCAAAAGAAGAGTGTCAACCGCCTGACGGGGTGCCCACGAGGGTCCAGGGCACGCCCCCTGCCTCGTGGCCCCCTCGGGCACCGTCTCGTGTTGATTTTACTTCCCAAAAATCATAAATATTCCAAAATAATTCTCCGTCCGTTTTTATCCCGTTTGGATTCCGTTTGATATGGGGTTTCTGCGAAACATAAAACATGCAACAAACAGGAACTCGCACTGGGCACTGGATCAATATGTTAGTCCCAAAATAGTATAAAAAGTTGCCAAAAGTATATGAAAGTTGTAGAATATTGGCATGGAACAATCAAAAATTATAGATACGACGGAGACGTATCAATACCCAACACAAGTTATCCAACAACATATCCAACAATAAGTTATCCAACACATATCCAACAACATATCAAACATAAAAGAAGCAGAAGGAGAAGAGTAGACTCCATGAACGCAAGCTCCTCATCTAAAGCAAATCTGCAAATTGGGAAAGAAAAAAGTTAGAAGAAGAAGAAGACTAGCTAGAAGAAGAAGAAAAAGAAGAAGAAGAAGAAGAAGAAGAAGGAGAAGAAGAAAAAGAAGAAGAATTTCTCTTCTCTTTCTTTTTATCCTTTCCTCTTCTTTATCTTCTTCTTCTTCTAACTAAGGTAGGTAAAAATGCCATTTTTTAGCTAAGCTAGGTAAAAATGCTAAGTGTAGGTCATTTTAGAGCTAAGCTAGGTAAATAGGTCATTTTGGAGCTTAGTAAGGTTGTTATGTCATTTTCGAGGAAAATAAGCTAAGTCTATGTCATTTTGGAGCTAAACCTAGGTTATTATGCCATTTTTTACCCAAGTGAGCTAATTATGTCATAAATGAACTAGCTAAGCTAAATATATATCATTATTGAGCTATCCTTGGTAGTTATGCCATTTTTTAGCTAACTAAGCATATCAAGTCATTTTGGAGGAAAAAATGCGAAGTATAGGTCATTTTATAGCTATCCTAGGTAAAATATGTCATTTTGGTCCTAAGTAAGGTTAATATGTCTTTTTCCAGAAAATAAGCTAAGTATTGGTCATTTTGGAGCTAAACCAAGGTTATCATGCCATTTTTTACCAAAGTAAGCTAATTATGTCATAAATGAACTAGGTAAGCTAAGTATAGATCATTATTGAGTTATCCTTGGTAGTTATGCCATTTTTTTAGCTAACTAAGCATATCAAGTCATTTTGGAGGAAAAATGCTAAGTATAGGTCATTTTATAGCTGTCCTAGGTAAAATATGTCATTTTGGACCTAAGTAAGGTTATTATGTCATTTTCGAGGAAAATAAGCTAAGTATAGGTCATTTTGGAGCTAAACCAAGGTTATCATGCCATTTTTTTACCTAAGTAAGCTAATTATGTCATAAATGAACTAGGTAGGCTAAGTATAGATCATTATTGATGTATCCTTGGTAGTTATGCCTGTTTTTAGCTAACTAAGCATATTAAGTCATTTAGGAGGAAATAATGCTAAGTATAGGTCATCTTATAGCTATCCAAGGTAAAGTATGTCAGTTTGGAGCTAAGTAAGGTTATGATGTCACTTGGGAAAACTTACCATCATCACGAAGGTGAAGGACCGGTCGGGTGTGCGCTAGTGCCAATCGGAGAAGGACCGGTCGGGGTTGCACAATTGCGAGACGGAGAAGGATCGGTCGATGCTTGTCGGGAGGCATGCTGCACCAAAGATCATTTGCAATGTCTCCTTAGCATGATGCAACTGAAATGTGAATACTAGTAACTAATGAAACTCACCGTGTCTGCTATACCAATCTGGGGCATCGGCGGAGGGGTCTGACCATTTTTTCTCGCACACGGACTGCACATTTTGTTTTCACGAGTCAGTCATATTAGTTACTAATGAAACGAACAATACATGCATCATTTGGCTAATATGCAGGAGAAACTTACCACAAGGAGCTCGTATAGGGCCCGGTGACCCGCATCGTTCTGGTTCCTCTCCTCTTCCAGCATCCTAGTCGTCCTCTCCTCCAACTCCTTCTCCCTCTGCGCCGCTTGCCTGTTTGCCTCCGCCAGAAGCTCCTGGGCCCTAGCCTCGACGGCAAGCTCCATTGGCCATGGACGAGGAATCATCTAAGGAAGAGAGCTCGTCTGGCGCTTCTTGATCTCCCGGAGAGCTCTGGGACACTGTATCAGTCCATCCCCAATGGCTGCCGAGCCATGTTTCCTCCCTTCACCAGATAGCATCACGAGCTCTGGATCAAAAGCACTCTCGCTCGAGTTGAAGTCATCCACTTTCATCGCCTTCCCAAAGTCTCTGTACCTCACGAGCTTGTTGTGGGAGGTGATGTTGGTGAAGCTCCCTGGATGATCGAGGTCAGACTCAGGGAATGCTTTGGCCTTCTTGAACGGGGCACTATGGGCCATGGAATAGAGGTCGTACAGTGGTGGCACTTCCTTCTTGTGGTGTTTAGCCTAAAAGAGAGGAACAACATATTAGTTAAGGGCTCAAGCTAGCAAGAATGAAATTGCATGAATCGTTAAGGGCTCAAACCACATACCCAGTGATCCCCGTACTCAAATAGGTTGGAGCTCCCTTGATGGCGTGGAACACCTCGCATTTGGGAATGCTTATCCCTAGCCTTGTTGTGTTTGGCTAGCCATTGGGGAGAGCACCACTCATCCACCAACGCCTCCCAACAGTCCATCATATCCGCACACCATCTCGGGGGCACCTAAGTTTGGCAACGGGAAATTTCAGCGCTACGCCTACGAATAGGTAACTAAGTACAAGGCCTTAAGAATAGGTAAATACCTTCATGTACTTGTTTTTACTCAGATACTTGTCATGGCGCTTCGTCTTGGCCCTCCTAATGTTAGTCGAGGCGTAGTAGTCTCGAACAGCCTGCACCCTAGCCCCGTGCCGTAAGTTCTAAAATAGGCGCTTGAACTCGGCTTCGAGAACCCTAGCCGCCTCCTCCTCGTGTTCCTCAGTACACCTGTAGAAGGTCTGCAATCGAACAAGACAACACTGATTAGTACAATCACTAGGTACTGTTGATTTTTAATTCTGTAAAGGAGAAATTACCCAAAACCGCCGCTGTTGGGGATATTACTGCTGGGTATAAACCGGCCAGGAGAGGCCGGGTTATCCCCATAATGAGTTATTGTATTTGAAGCCCATGAAGACAAGGATTGTGGCGCTTTACGAAGGCCCAGGGCCCAAAGGCGGATTAAGGCTCGTAGACATAAATCGACATTGATATGTAAACTTGTGTTGTAAGATAGGAAGAGTAGAAACCGGGCCGGACACGTTTATGAGCCGGCCTCGGGATTCTATAAACCGACGGGCATCAACCCATGTATATAAGGGGACGACCCAGCGGCGGTTTAGGGACAAGAAACAACAACTCGAGCGCCAGGTATAGCGGATTCGCTCCCTGGTCATCGAAACCCTAGCAATTCCACAACAACTGGATTAGGCCTTTACCTTCACCGCAAGGGGCCGAACCAGTATAAAATCCCTGCGTCCTTTGTCCGCTTTAACCCCTTTAAGCTAACCCATCGCGATGGCTCCACGACTAAGTCCTTTCACTAGGACATCTGTTGTGACAAAAACCACGACAGTTGGCGCCCACCGTGGGGCTATCGCACGATTGTTTCGAGTTCTTAGAGGGCAGCTTCGAAGGGCTTAAGGAATACACCGTGGGCCGGATGACTAAGAGTCGTCGCGGCAAGCTCTACATCGACGACGCAGGCTGGGGCCCCGAGGCCGGCTCAATTGAGTACGGGTACCGGGTCCCCTTCGGCGGCATTCACGTTTTCATTGGCAAGATCGGCGAACCGGGCCCTAAGCCGGACATCTGCACCGACATCGTCGAAACGGCTCAGCGTGCGAGACCTGCCCGGGTTCAGCCTGCCATGATGCGTGCCTTCATGGGAGTCATCCACAGAGCGGAATCTGATGTTAGATCGGCATCTGGTGGTGTTGTGGAATTGTCACGGCAGATGTCCTTAGCGTGGGGACTTAGTCGCGAGGCCAGCGCATCTATGTGGTAGCTTGAGAGGGGTTGGGTGGAATCGAGAGACGCAACACAAGACAAGGATTTAGACAGCTTCGGGCCCCGGGAAACATCATCCGGTAATAGCCCTACATGCTGTTTGTGGCTAGGTCTCATTATGCTCATGAAAGAGTCGCCGGTAAGCCGGCTCTTTGTGTCTAGCCCTAGAGATTGTTTCTTCTTGCTCGTCCCTCTTTCGGGTGCCCTGCCCCTCCTTATATAAGTTAGAGGGGCGGGTTACATGTGGAGTCCTAGTAGGACTTGGACTAATCTATCTTCTCTTACAAGTTGATTACAAGTCCGGGTCTTGCTTCCTCGTAAAGGAAATATTTGTCATCCCTTTCTTCTTAAGCCGGCCCATCAAAAACGTGAGCCGGCCTTCTGGGCCTTGGGCCTAGTCTTCTATCTGACCCGCCGTCGGGGTCATCCGTGAGTCGTCAGGCTCGTGAGTCGTCTGACAGTGAGCCGCAAGACCCGTGAGTCTCCAGTCCTCCGGCGGGTCACGGTGAAGCGCCAAGTCCGGCCGGGTCATACTTCCGGCCGGGTCATACCGCGGGGTATATCCCCGACATTAGCCCCCAGTTTAATTTGCATTTATCCATGTTAAACTAATCTGCAATATAAACACAAGAACAAATTTGACAGGTTGTGTTCCGGGTTAAATATTCTTTGTAAGCCGGCACTTGATCATCCTTAAGTCCTTGTCATCTTTCCTTCTTGATATGTATCCATAATCTCATAGCAAATCTCTTTAGCAGATATGCTCAAATTTTGCCAATGCAAAAAATCCAGATATTTCCTTTGAAAAGTCCGGGTCAACAGGCCAGCTTCAGAGTCAATTTGCTGACATTGGTCTCTTGTTGAGAAATATTGTAAGAGATAATCCACTTGAGTCGGCTTTCAATGCTCTGACTTGACAAAAATATTGGTCTTCAAATATTCAACTTATATTCATCCGGCTTAAAGATATAAAACTTGCCGGTTTATGAGTATCAAAATTGCCGGGTTATAAAAGCTGATACTTCCGGGTCATGATTGTTGCCAACACCGGTTCATGTTGATAATGTCGGGTTGTAGACACAGGGTCATAATGATTGGTGACGCCGGGTCAATCTGGTTTGCTCATAACAAAGAATTTGAAAATATTTCTTCGATATTAATATAATACCTGTAACCCCCAAGTCTTGAGGAGAGCAAAGTGATGGCTTAAGACTTGCTTCAATATAAATGCTGCCACTTTGAAGAAATCCATATTGTTCATCTCAGTCACTAGTAAAAACTGAATACTCCATATTATGTAGCCCCCAAGTGCCGGGTTGTCATGCTTGCAGCAACCTGGGACTTGTAATTGCCTTATGCTCATATGAACGTCAACCAGCGTAGACCCCAAGGGCCGGGTCATTATGCAATAATGAGCAGGGACTTTGTAAATATGATCATTGATAATAACAGTATATGATGTAATCTCCACCATGGGGCTTGAACCCACGTCCACAAGGTTAAGAGCTTTGTACTATACCAACTGAAAAGTGGATCTTTCAATATAATGGATTAAGGCTTGTGTACCTCGAATTTTCGACAGGAGCAATTGGTAGCCCCTAAGGGCCGGCTCATTTAGAATGTGATGAGTCGGGTCTTCAATAAGTTGAGCCAAAAAGAATGACTTCGCATTAGCCCCCAAGTGCCATGGTGCATGCTCGCAGTGACATGGGACTTGTATATTCGTTGTAATCTCGATTTGAACAATGTAGCCCCCAAGTGCCGGATCGTAAGCCTGCAGCGACTCGGGACTATTTCCTCCATTGTAAAATAAATCATGCCCATTGATAACAATAATAGCCGTTGCGCTGAAGCGACTTTGAAAACCTCAATCATAACACTGGTTATTGATAATCACAATAGAAATCCAGCCATGTTGGCTATTCAAGATTTGAATACCTCATTGGTTGACAAGTAAACCCGGAGTTTAAATACCTGGCGGCTCTTGGCCAATGGCGATTTATTACGCCTCCATTGTAAGCCGGAAATTTTATAACCCGGCTATTTATAGCCTTTTGAGAAAATCAAGAATTGATAACCTTTTTGAGAAACCAATGTCAATCTTGCGATGATGGGCTTGGACTTAAACATTTATATAAGTCATAGTTCTGCAAATCCTGCACAGAGTTTAAACAACATACGCCCTGGCGACTTAATGTCAAAAGCCAGGACGGGTAACTACCCAAATGTAGTCTTATCCTGCACACAAGTAGATCACAAGAAACCTCGGCGGTTTACCGCAGGGCGGGTCATAATATCTTACATATGATCACGGATGTGTAAAAAAGGAGTCACAGATAAGCCTGTTATGAATCATAACTTTGAAACATAACAATAATATCATACTTGTGATATTGAATTTGCATTTGTCGGTTTATATGACCTGCACAATAAGGGTGATAACCTAATCTTTGATACGCGCATGATTCCAATGGCGCAATTCAAAACATACCGGCAGCTTAAAGTCCATAGCCAGGGCTAGTTTAAACATAATTATGTATAAACAATATCCTACCTGTGATATTGAACTGTACCGCCGGCTTACGATACCTGTGCAGTAAGTGTGATGACCCAATCCTTAAAAGCCAATTCTTCCACATAGATGATGATTGTCATAAGCCGGCGACTTATCATCGAAAATCAAGCCGGGTTTAAATAGAAACCACTCATATACACTTTAGATGTGTTCAAAAGAGCTTCAAATAAAATCCCAAAAATTATTTGCAAAAAGAGACTTCAAAGTTTTTTAGGCTTCTGATTCGAATACGATCAGAAAACCGTCCCAAAGGGGTTAAGCTAAGATTCGAATATGATCATATAGCCCCCAGTGGCTTTGGCGTTGCCGATCAAGAGGGTACCGACAGCTATGTTCTCTTTGGTTCGAATACGACCTATGTTTGAACAGGAAGCCCCCAAATGACCTTGAGAGTTGTTTAACGACGCTGATTCGAATACGATCCACGTCAGTTCCCAAAGGGGGTTGAGCTATGGTTCAAATATGACCAAGAAACTCCCCAATGAGCTCGGCAGTGTGCCAACCAAGTGGGTATCGACAGCTATGTTCTCTTTGGTTCGAATACGACATATGTTTGAACAGGAAGCCCCCAAGTGATCATGATAATATTTAACGACTCTGATTCGAATACGATCAGGGTCACACCAAAAGGGGTAAGCTAAATTCAAATACGATCAGCTCCCAATGGTCATTAAAGCAGGGTACCTATATTTGAGTTGTGCTTTGTAACAGACTCTCTTTGGTCCCTTTAATTTTTCCTGAGAACTCGAACTTTGCGAGAGATAACCTCTTTTTGAACCGGAAATTCGTAAACCGGATATTAAGAGCTTCAAAGCTTTATAAGATACAAATTTACCTTGAGTCGGACGTTTGAACCGGATTTGAGAGCTTCAAAACTTTGTGGGAGAAAGATATCTCTTGAACCGGATTTTAAACCGGAATCTTTATTTGAACCGGCAATTTCCTGACGGCCTTTAAAGTTTCATCAATATGGTAGCAGCCTCCAGAACCGGGTTATCATTCCCTCCAACGACCCGGGGTTCCCGAGTCATGTCACTATAGCCCCCGAGTCTCAAGATGACTCGAGGAGTTGGCTTGAGATTCTCCATACTTAACTGTGATATAAACCGGCATAACTTGTATATCATTGGTGTTGATAGCACGATGTGTATCCACAGAAGGTTGAGGTGACTGCGGCGGGTTATAAATGATCCCGTATGAGCCGTGTCAGCAACTCGGGCAATGGTTCCTTCCAACTGGCTGTTTGAAGCTCAACCAAACCGTAGTGACGGCGACTTGTGCGCATGTCCATTGAGCCATCCGGTGCAGACGGCGGTTGATAGTATATGATAATTTGCCTCCATTTTGTTGAAAGAAAACCAGGCTTCCCAAGCAGTGACTTGCTCATATTCAATGATCCGCTCATGCAGACAGGTGCAGTCCTGGTGTGTATATGTAGACCCGGCCGCAATAGATAGATGGAAAAGACGACCGCCGCTTCAGAGGCAGCTCAAACAGATGAGCCGGCCGTGGCGCTGTAAGCCGGTGCGGATGAGCGAGTTAACCACATCATTTTGATGTAGTGAACAATTGTCCTGATGTGCCAGGCCGGAAATAATCCGCCATGAAATTAATGATTGCTAGGTGAAGTTGAAGTCGCTCACGGGTGAGCCGGCCGCGGCGTGGTAAACCGGTGCAGACGGGTGAGTCGACCGTGGCATTGTAAGCCGGCGCGGACAGCGAGTCGGCCACGGCGTTGTAAGCTGGCGCAGACACGTGACCAGGCCGCGAGGGTGGACGGGCGAGTCGTCTGCGGCGCTGTAAGCCGGCGTGGTCGCGAGAAACGGCCACGGCGTTGTAAGCCGGCGCGGTCGCGAGAGACGGCCACGGCGTTGCAAGCCGGCGCGGTCGCGAGAGACGGCCACGGCGTTGTAAGCCGGTGCGGGAGTCCGTTGAGTAACCACAACCACCTGTGCCAAGAGATGTTGGCATGCCTCCATCTCCGCGGTACAATATTACTTTGTAATAAATAATGGTCCTGCGAAAAAATACCACAGGCCAAAGTAATTGTTCTCAAATAATTTAATATGTATTGATAAGATACATAGAAAAGATAGCACCTGGTACTTTCATCGGATGAACGTGGTCAATGATACTGAGCGTAGTCAGACACAAAGATAGTCCGTATAGATGTACGTCATCTACGTGCTTTTCCTTTGTCTTTTTCCCCTTTCCAAAGTAATGATTGCCTGCAACAAGGGAGAGGCGCACGGCAGGGATGCGGCGGCGACTTAAAGTGAGGTCGGGGCGGCTTAATCCGGCGCAGCAGTGGGTAGAAGACAGGCATGGCCAGTGAAAGGCGCGGATGGCGAGGAACGACTCAAGGCCGGTCGATGCGGTGGCGCAGGGCGCTGCGTGGGTGACCCGGTAAGGCAGGATCCGGTTCAAGGCCGTGCCGGTCTAAGCACGCGCACGCGCAGGCATGCTCCATATCCGCAGTGTAACAATACTTTTGCAATGAATAATTTACCTACATGTAAAACACCACATGGCAGTGTAATGGCGCTCACAGCAAAAAATATATACTGATAAAATATATAGGAAGGATAACACCTGATTTATTTAGGCGATTGCTCCATATGTAGACCCGGCGCCTCATAGTATTTGACCAGATAGAGAGTGCGGCAATGCTCCGAAGCGCGGGCGGGTCACTCGGCGGTGGCTTGGCCATGATCAAGGCAGTGCAGGCCCGCAGCAGAGGCAGAGGCGGCGTGATCAAAGGATCAAGTACTTGGCAGGCCATGACCCTCTCTTCCTTTGTAAAAACTCCGCCAGTAAGGAGGATCGCTCCGTCCGTGCCGGAGACCGGCAGGTCAAGATGGCCATCAAACGCCACACAAAGTGGACTCTGGCGAAAAAAACTTCTTGCCCTATTCCCTAGTATTTCCATCTCCAGTAGATTTGAATGAGCTTTTGCCTGCATCACGGCCGGTCATCGAAATAAATAGCAGCCGGTCCCGCTTGATGCAAAGGGCTTTCACGTGAGTAGCAATCCTAGTCCGAACAGGGTAGTGCTTTTTCAACTAATACAGCCTTGATTCCTGTGCTTATCAAGCAGTACTACTAGCAGTACTATGGTCAATTGAATAGTCTCCGGTGGCAATTTTTTCCATCAGAAGGGCGCAGATATTCCTTTCAATCGCTGCCTGTCTTTGTGCAGGGAGCAACTTCACAATAACGTGGCAACTTGGAACGGCAGCACGGGCGGCCGATGACATCAGTCCGTGGCCGATTGGTTTGAGACAGACTCAACTTGGACTAGTACTTCCCTCTGGTCTGACGGTTCAACCTCGTCTTCCCATAAAAATAACAGCGATTAAAACGCTTTTGATGTTGCCTGCCCTCACCGCTGTGGAATTTCCTTGGGACTTGTACCAGTGCAGTGCAAGTTTCTTTCGACTCGGACACGGCGGATCTCCATGGTGCGTGCAGCGATCGCGTAATGCGTAAACCAAAACATTTCTTAATCACAATCTCGTACCTGCTGCTCCAAGGTTTAATCATAATTCTGATTTCCCAACTATAAATTTGCCGGCTCTGTCCATAGTTGTCCGATGGCTCACACGGTTGTTCCATGCTGGCTTCTTTCATCTCATCAATTGCGAGCTTCTCGATCCCTGAAAGAAATCCCTCCAAGAACTAAACAACACCGTGCGCGAGCCCCACGATGGGCGCCAACTGTCGTGGAATTGTCACGGCAGATGTCCTTAGCGTGAGGACTTAGTCGCGAGGCCAGCGCATCTATGTGGTACCTTGAGAGGGGTTGGGCGGAATCGAGAGACGCAACACAAGACAAGGATTTAGACAGCTTCGGGCCTCGGGAAACATCATCCGGTAATAGCCCTACATGCTGTTTGTGGCTAGGTCTCATTATGCTCATGAAAGAGTTGCCGGTAAGCCGGCTCTTTATGTCTAGCCCTAGAGATTGTTTCTTCTTGCTCGTCCCTCTTTCGGGTGCCCTGCCCCTCCTTATATAAGTTAGAGGGGCGGGTTACATGTGGAGTCCTAGTAGGACTTGGACTAATCTATCTTCTCTTACAAGTTGATTACAAGTCCGGGTCTTGCTTCCTCGTAAAGGAAATATTTGTCATCCCTTTCTTCTTAAGCCGGCCCATCATAAACGTGAGCCGGCCTTCTGGGCCTTGGGCCTAGTCTTCTATCTGACCCGCCGTCGGGGTCATCTGTGAGTCGTCAGGCTCGTGAGTCGTCTGACAGTGAGCCGCCAGACCCGTGAGTCTCCAGTCCTCCGGCGGGTCACGGTGAAGCGCCAAGTCCGGCCGGGTCATACTTCCGGCCGGGTCATACCGCGGGGTATATCCCCGACAGGTGGTGATACCGTCGTTTACTCTGATGACGAGTCATCGACCGGAGAGGCCGAGTCATTGTACCAGTTGCAAGATGGCCGGATTGGGGGCTGTCCCGATGGCGACAGTATTCCAGAACCCTTCGATCTGCCAAGCCGGCTTGCGATCTTCATGGCCGGTACACAGCCAGCGCACCACTCCTCGACCGTAGCGGCAATGGTTTCCGGATCAGTAGCGGTGACAGCAGCCGGGGCAGGAGGCCCTGTGCGACCGCCGGCTTAGGTTTTGTCTGACTTGTTTGACGCTTTGGCAACGCTAATGGCGGAAGTTAACCCGGCAAATCAAGAGGAGCATAACGCGGAAATCGCGAAGGTGAAAGATCAGATAACTCAAGCCAAGGCAGACCTGGCGGCTGAGGACACCAGGATGGCTGCAGAACGAGCTGAGTTGGATGCACAGGCTTACCGGCTTATGTTAGATCAGAGCGCGTCAAATGATGTCATGAGGAGAAGGTACAGATCTCACCTACCTCCGGTTTATGAGGCAAGGAATCTCTTTAACACACCAGGAGCAGGAACCAGTAATCAGCCAGTGATAAACCGGGCGGAAGCACCTGGAACAGGGGCGCCGGTTCAGCCGCGCCCGATGGATCCGCCTCGTCAGAACAACGCCCTGCCACAGCATGTCCCAATACCGCCGGGTCATTACTATAACCCGTTGGATAACATTGTTGCCGCCGCTTCACGATTGGCAGCTCTCTCGATCGAAGGGGAGTCCCCAGTAGCGGCCGAGACACGACGGGCTAGAGAGCTCCTTCAGACAGCCTTGACTCAGCAGCAGGCTTATTCATACAGCCGTGAAAGGATTCATTCTACTCCCTGCCCGACTCGGAGTTACAGCAGGCATATGGATGAATCGGTCGTGTCCAGCAGCACTCGAAATCGTAATCCGCCTCGTGGTCATAACCCGGCAGGTGGCGGTGGTGATGCTCAGGATGTGGTGGATCGTTCTAGGACACGTCGAGAGGCTGAGTTAGCGGCACAGCAGGCAGCCCGCCAACTTACTCCGGTTCGTCCAACAACTTCGGTGGAACCAGGGGTTACCTCCAGTTCTTTGGGGTGCCGTGTCTCGTCCCAGCGCTGCGCAACGTACGGCTGCCCAAGGATTTCAAGGGCCCACGTAAAGTGCCGACTTCCGATTAATCCCCAGAGTCATGGGTTGAAAGCTATGAGAGGACAATGGAGATGCTGGATGTGGACGATGCGGCGTGTGCTAAATACTTCACCATGATGTTGGAGGGAACGGCTCGCACATGGTTGAAAAATCTGCCAGCTAACTCCATTGGGTCATGGGCCGAGTTAAGGGCCCGGTTTATCCAGAATTTCAAGGATACATGCAACCAACCCATGTCAATTGTGGACTTAGCCGCCTGTGTCCAGGAGGAAGGAGAGTCAACAACCCATTGGGTGTGCCGGGTTTCAGAAATATTGCATTCATCTGACCGCATCAACGTTGATACAGCAGTTTTAACGTTGGAAGGCAACTGCCGGGTTGCACCCCTGAAGTTGAAGTTGGGACGGCTCAAACATCACTGCAATGACATGGGGACACTTATGGCAGCTCTGGTGAAATATGCCGACTCTGATAGTACCAAGGACCCCGAGTCTGACGATGACAAGACAGGGAAGGGAAAGAAGAGCGGCAGCACCAAAGGGCAGCAGCATAACCCGACGGGTCATGGAAACAGCGGTAAGCGTACAGAGGATAACAGTCTAGATTTTGTGGCTAATACCAACACGCAGGATAACGGCCAGCATCGTAAGGGTAAACCACCTCCGCGTGGTGGAGGATCAGGTCCCAATCCTGAGCGCCGGTCTCACCTGTTGAACCAGCCTTGCCCAAAGCACGGGTCGCGGGATAAGCCGGCCACACACCTCTGTAAGGATTGTTATATTATGCGGGAGTTCAAAAATTCAGATTTTTTCGGTATGATCATGGACCGGGCGGCGGTTCAAGGCCCGGATCTCATGGGCCGGGTTACGGTGGAGGCAGTTCCGGTTTAGGATTTCACGGTAATCAGAGCGGACATGGCAATCAAGGCAATCAGGGCAACCAAGGTGGTTATAATCATCAGGGGAGTCAGTAGCAACAGCAGCAGTCGGGTTACCAGAGCAACCCGAAGCGGTTGAATAGTGGGCAGTACCATGTCTTCACCACAAGCCTGTGCAAGCGTGATCATAAGCTTCATAAAAGGGCAGTGAACTCCGTTGAACCGGCGGTGCCTCGTTACTTGCGATGGTCTGAACAGCCCATTCTGTGGAGCCGAGAGGATCATCCACCTCGGTTGATATTCCGGGTCATCTAGCATTGGTGGTGGCACCTCAAGTTGGAGGATATAAGTTCACCAAGGTACTCATGGATGGAGGGAGTAGCATAAATATCCTTTATTATGAAACCTTCCGTTGCATGGGGTTAACAGATAAAAATCTTAAACCGTCAAACACCGTTTTTGATGGTGTGGTGCCTGGTAAATCGGCGTATCCGGTTGGTAAGATAGCTCTGGAGGTTGCTTTTGGAGATGAGCATGACTCGAGATCAGAAACTCTGACTTTCGAAGTGGTGAAGATCAAGAGCCCATATCATGCCCTGTTTGGACGGCCAGCTTATGCCAAGTTCATGGCAAGGCCCTGCTATGTTTATCTGCAGCTCAAGATGCCGGGCCATTAGGGGACCATCACAGTACATGGAAGCCGCAAGATCGCTTTAGAATGTGAAGAAGGTGATGCGACATATGCTGAGTCAGTTTGTGCGACAGAGGAGTTGAAGTTCTACAACGACAATGTTGATCCGGTGGATATGAATTCTTTGAAGAAACCAACTACAGAGCATGATCCGGCCTTGAAGTTTAAATCGGCTGATGAGACTAAGCTGGTTGATCTTGTTCTTGGCGATTCATCCCAGCAGTTTAGCATCAGCGCTAACTTGGATCCGAAATAGGAAAGCGCGCTCATCGAGTTCATCCATGAGAACCGGGACATCTTTGCATGGAAACCCTCCGACATGCCAGGTGTACCGAGGTATCTCGCTGAGCACACTCTTAATGTTGATTCCAAGTTTAAACCGGTCAAGCAGTTTCTCTGCTGCTTCAATGAAGAAAGGCGCAAGGCCATTGGTGAGGAGGTAGCCAGGCTCTTGGCGGCTGGGTTTATCATCGAGGTATTTCATCCTGAGTGGTTGGCTAATCCGGTGCTGGTACTTAAGAAGAACGACACTTGCCGTATGTGTGTGGATTACATAGATTTGAACAAGGCTTGTCGAGCAGATCCTTTTGCTCTCCCTCGTATTGATCAGATCATTGATGCTACGGCGGGTTGTGAGCATTTGAGCTTTCTGGATGCATACTCTGGTTACCATCAGATCAAAATGGCAGTTAAGGACCAGGAGAAGACAACTTTTATAACTCCCTTTAGAGCCTTCTGCTATGTGTCTATGCCTTTTGGGCTCAAGAGTGCCCAGGCGACTTATCAGCATTGTGTGCAGAATTGTCTTCATAATCAGATCAGCCGCAATGTTCATGCTTATGTGGATGATATTATGGTGAAATCCAGAAAGGAGGAGACATTGATAGATGACTTAAAGGAGACATTCGATAACCTCCGGGTTTATAAAATGATGCTTAATCCGGCCAAGTGTGTTTTTGGTGTACCGGCAGGCAATCTCTTGGGCTTTCTGGTGTCTAAAAAGGGCATTGAAGCTAATCCAGAGAAAATCAAGGCTATAACTTCTTTGGCTAAACCGAAGTGCATCAATGATGTCCAACCCCTGGCAGGCCGGATTGCAGCCTTGAGCCGGTTTATCAGTCGCCTTGGGGAGAAGGCCATCCCTTTATATCAGATGCTGAAGAAGATGGATGACTTCGACTGGAGTGATGCCGCCAATGAAGCGTTTGAGGACTTGAAGCGGCAGCTGGCCGAGCCGCCGGTCCTTGCTGCTCCTGTTGATAAAGATCCCTTGTTGTTATATGTGGCTGCTAATGCTCGGGCTGTTAGCGTGGCCATTATGGTGGAGCGCAAGGAGGCCGGAAAGGAGTATCCAGTTCAATGGCCGGTTTATTATATAAGTGAGGTACTTATTGAGTCTAAGCAGAGGTACCCACATTGGCAGAAGCTGGTGTACGGAGTTTTCATGGAGAGCCTGAAGCTGAAGCAATATTTCCAGGGCCATCCCATCACCGTGGTCAGTTCTGCTCCTTTGGGGGATATAATCCAGAACAGGGAAGCAACTGGCCGGGTTGCCAAGTGGGCTATTGAGCTTGGGCCTCACGGGTTAAAATATATGCCCCGGACGGTGATCAAATCTGAGGCACTTGTGGACTTCATCAATGACTGGACAGAGTTACAGGCGCCAGAAGAGAAGTCGGATCATACTTATTGGACTATTCATTTCGATGGGTCCAGGCAATTGGAGGGCTCGGGGGCTGGAGTCGTATTAACTTCCCCATGAGGTGATAAGTTTTGTTATGTTCTCCGTTTAATGTTCCCTTGTACTAACAATGCAGCTGAATATGAGGCTTTACTCCATGGTCTTCGGATGGCTAAGGAGATGAATTTAAGCCGAGTTAAGTGCTTTGGTGACTCGGACATGGTGGCTCAACAAGTGTCTGGTACTTGGGATTCCAAGGACCCACTCATGGAAGCATATCGTCGAGAGGTGGACATTGTTGCAGGTCACTTCAAAGGTTATCAGGTCGATCATGTGGACCGGCGGAAGAACGAAGCGGCGGACGCTTTAAGTCGTTTGGGTTCCCAATGTAAACTGGTTCTACCCAACGTCTTTCTGGATGTGCTACATAATCCGTCGGTCAAGCTCCCAACACAAGAGGATTTGGATGTTCCTGATCCGGAGGCTCAGTTGGTGGCGACTCTTCATGTCATCCCAGATTGGACGGTCCCATATTTGGCGTATATGAACCGGGGCGAGTTACCGGTGGATGAAACCTTGGCCAGGCAGATAATCCGGCGGTCCAAGTCCATGACTATTGTCAATGGAGAGTTACATCATTGCAGTCTGACAGGGGCGTTTCAGCGTTGCGTGTCTCCTGAAGAAGGCCGTGAGATTTTGCGTGAGATCCACGAAGGAGATTGTGGTCACCACGCCGGTTCAAAGTCTCTGGTAGCCAAGGCTTTTCGTCACAGTTTTTACTGGCTGACGGCTCATGCCGATGTTGAGGACTTGGATAGAAGGTGTGATGGCTGTCAAAAATTCTCACGACGTGCTCATGTATCGGCTCAAGAATTGAGGATGATTCCAATCACTTGGCCGTTTGCGACTTGGGGGCTGGATATGGTTGGGCCCTTTGAAAGATCTAAGGATAAGAAGACCCACCTTCTGGTGGTAGTTGATAAGTTCACTAAGTGGGTGGAGGCAGAGCCAGTTAGTAAGTGTGACGCAGCTATGGCGGTTAAATTCATCAAGAAGGTGATTTTCCGGTTTGGCTTTCCACACAGCATTATAACTAATAATGGCACTAATCTGTCCAAGGGGGCTATGAAAGAATTTTGTCAACGAGAGCACATCCGGCTTGACGTATCATCAGTGGCTCACCCCTAATCTAATGGTCAAGCTGAGAGAGCCAATCAAGAGACCTTGAGAGGCATAAAACCCCGGCTCATGGTTCCTTTGCAACGGACGCCGGGTTATTGGGTGGAGGAGTTACCTTCTGTGTTATGGAGCATCAATACCACACCCAACAGATATACGGGTTACACGCCTTTTTTCATGGTTTACGGAGCAGAGGCGGTTCTCCCAAGTGACATCCGTCATGACTCGCCTCGTGTGGCGGCTTATGTTGAAGCTGATAATGAGAAGGCACGACAGGAAGCGCTTGACCTGTTAGATGAGGAGCGTGACATTGCAGCAGCCCGTTCGGCAATTTATCAGCAAGATCTGTGTCGTTATCACAGCCGCCGGGTTAGAACCAGAACTTTTGAAGAAGGCGATCTGGTGCTCTGACTCATCCAGGATCAGACTGATATGCACAAGTTATCCCCGCCTTGGGAAGGGCCCTTTGTGGTCAGCAAGAATCTGCATAACGGGTCATACTACCTTATAGATGTTCGAGAGCACAAAGACTCACGTAAATCGGAGGAGGAGACCCACAGGCCGTGGAATATCGCTCATCTTCGGCCTTACTATACTTGAGCCACAGGCTCTGCTTATGTACATAGTTATGACAATGTATATATTATGATCAATATAATAAACCGGAGCCTCAGTTAAAGCGGGGTATCTGTTGTTTTTCCTACATCATGTGTGGTTACATGGGTGAGGGAGTCCTGGACTAAGGGGTCCTTGGGTGTCCGGCCTGTTATTCATTGGGCCGGACTGATGGGCTGTGAAGATACGAAGGCTGAAGACTATACCCGTGTCCGGATTGGACTTTCCTTGGCGTGGAGGGCAAGCTTGGCGACCAACTATGAAGATTCCTTCTTATGTAACCGACTCCATGTAAACCCTAGATCCCCCCGGTGTTTATATAAAACGAAGGGGTTAGTCCGGAAAGGATATATTCATTACCATATACACATAGGCTAGGCTCCTAGGGTTTAGCCATTACGATCTCATGGTAGATCAACTCTTGTAACAGTCATATTCATCAAGATCAATCAAGCAGGAAGTAGGGTATTACCTCCGTAGAGAGGGCCCGAACCTGGGTAAACATCGTGTCCCCTGTCTCCTGTTACCATCGATCCTCGACGTACAGTGCGGCACCACCTACCCGAGATCCGCCAGTTTTGACACCGACATTGGTGCTTTCATTGAGAGTCCCACGGTGCCGTCGGCAAAGGGCTCGATGGCCCCTTCGATCGTCAGTAATGACGTTGCCCAGGGAGAAACCTTCCTCCCCGGACAGACCTTCGTATTCGGCGGCTTCGTACTGCGGGCCAACTCGCTTGGCCATCTGGAGCAGATCGACAGCTACGCCACTGGCCATCAGGTCAGATTCGGAAGCTTGAACTACATCGCGGATATCCGTGGAGACTTGATCTTCAAGGTATTCGAGACTACGGCAGTCGCTCCCCCTCTCTCCGATGAACATGACTTAAATCTTTCATCGGATCACATCCAGGAGATGGATCCTGTTGCTTCAACGGCCTCAGAACCGAAGCAGATTGTGCCCTCCAAGGCCACAAAGTCCACGGCGTTGGAGCCGCACATGGACTCGACATCCTGCAATACTTGCGTCAATGGAACTCCGGACCCGTTTCCGGCTACACGTTCCGGACCAGATGTGCTTGCGGACACCGAGCTGGATCGGTTATCGATTTTCAAATTTGGCGCCACAGACTTCTTCCAGCACTCACCTTTTGGTGACGTGCTAAATTCTTTAAAGAACTTATCCTTGGAGGAGGACTCACATCCGAACTATGTTTGGTTCGAATTAGAGGCAGATGACGAGGAATTTCGCTTCCCACCCGCCACCCACTTCATAGCCACCGTCAATGACTTAACCGACATGCTTGACTATGGCTCTGAAGACATCGACGATATGGATGACGATGCCAACAAGGAGCAAGGCCAAGACCCGCCATTTACTGGACGCTGGATGGCCACCTCCTCGTACGACGTGTACATGGTTGATACACCTAAAGAATCTGGCGACGACAAAGAAGAGCCAGACGCGAATAAACCTTTTGCGACGCAGTCCAAACGCCGGCGCCCCAAACGCCGCTCTAAGCCTCGACGCTCAAAAGATGGCAACACTGGCACCGGAGGAAATAGCACTCTAGGCGGCGCCGAAAACAACGAAGACCCTGTCAGAGCTACATCCGAACAGGAGGAACATGACAACAGGCAAGACAGCCCTGATGAACAAGCCATAGAAGATGAGTCGGAGGACGATAGTTACCGTCCACCCTCCGAGGAGGAGACAAGCCTCGGCAACGAAGACTTCATCGTGCCTGAGGATCCTCTCGAGCAGGAGTGCTTTAAGCTTCAGCTCATAGCCACCGCAAGGAGCCTGAAAAAGAAACAGCAGCAGCTTCAAGATGAACAAAATCTGCTCGTCGACAGATGGACTGATGTCCTGACAGCCGAAGAATACGGCCTCAAGCGCCCAGCCAAGAGCTACCCGAAACACAGACTGCTACCTCAATTTGATGAGGAAGCACAAGAGCACACATCTCCCTCGCGTAATGCGAAACAAACACCACGTGGTCGAGACAGGGCGGCCGACCAGCCACCCTGCGGCCGGGATAAAGTGGCAACTCAGGCCGAACAGCAGCCAGCCCCACTGCCTCATAAAAATAGAGACGGAAGAGTTCGGAGTCACACGTATGACCTCCGGCAGATCCTGGACGGTAGAGCAGGACATACAAGGTCGATCTACGGATTGTGAGGTCGTGCCTCGAGGCACGACGACGGATACCTATTCGAACATGACAAACCTAGCCACGCCCGGGCCGAATGCCGCAGACGGACTCCATCAGAGCTACGCCACGACGCGGCCCAGTACAGAGGTGCCTCACACCCTCTCTGCTTCACAGATGAAGTACCGGATCACGAATTCCCCGAGGGGTTCAAGCCCGTCAATATCGAATCATACGACGGCACAACCGATCCCGCAGTATGGATCGAGGGTTTCATTCTCCATATCCATATGGCTCGAGGAGATGACCTCCACGCCATTAAATACCTCCAACTAAAGCTCAAAGGGCCAGCTTGGCACTGGCTTAACAGCCTGCCTGAAAATTCTATCGGCAGCTGGGAGGGCTTGGAGGAAGCCTTCTTGGACAACTTCCAGGGAACATATGTCCGGCCACCAGACGCCGATGATTTAAACCACATAGTTCAACAACCCGGAGAATCAGCCAGAAAATTCTGGACTAGGTTCCTAACTAAAAAGAACCAGATCGTTGACTGTCCGGATGCTGAAGCCCTAGCGGCCTTTAAGCATAGCATCCGGGACGAATGGCTCGCCCGCCACCTCGGCCAAGAAAAGCCGAGGTCCATGACAGCCCTCACGGCACTTATGACCCGCTTTTGCGCGGGAGAGGAGCAACACAGCCAACAAAACAGGCCCCTCCGAGGCCAAAAGCAGCACCGGCAAGCTTCGGCGCAACACACACAAACGCCGAAGCAATGGCGATAACACCGATGACACTACAGTTCACGCCGGATTAAGTGGCTCCAAGTTCGGCCAGTGAAAGAATCCCTATAAAAGGAGCAGCGGAGGACCATCCAGCTTGGACCGCATACTCGATTGTCCTTGCCAGATACACGGCACCCCAGACAAACCGGCCAGCCATACTAACAGAGATTGCCGGGTATTCAAACAAGCTAGCAAGATAAACAGCAGAAACAAGGAAGGGGAATCACAGAGCGAGGACGATGACGAAGAGCCCCGGCAGCCGAACACCGGAGGGCAAAAGAAATTTCCCCCTCAAGTCAAAACGGTGAACATGATATACGCTACGCACATCCCCAAAAGGGAGCATAAGCGAGCACTTAGGGACGTCTATGCGGTAGAGCCAGTCGCCCGAAAATTCAATCCGTGGTCATCATTCCCGATCACCTTCGATCGCCGAGATCACCCAACCAGTATCTGCCATGGCGGTTCAACCGCACTAGTCCTCGACCTAATTATCGACGGGTTTCACCTAACATGAGTCCTGATGGACGGTGGTAGCAGCCTCAACCTGCTCTATCAAGACACAGTGCAGAAGATGGGCATTGGCCCCTCACGAATCAAACCAACAAAGACTACCTTTAAAGGAGTCATACCAGGCGTAGAGGCCCGCTGTACGAGCTCAATCATGCTGGAGGTGGTCTTCGGTTCTCCGGACAACTTCCAAGCGAAGATTTAATCTTCGATATCGTCCCCTTCCGCAGCGGCTATCAGGCGCTGCTCGGACGAACCGCGTTTGCTAGATTCAACGCAGTACCACACTATGCTTATCTCAAGCTCAAGATGCCCGGTCCACGCGGCGTTATAACAGTCAATGGCAATACGGAACGCTCCCTCCGAACAGAGGAGCACACCACCACCCTAGCAGCAGAAGCACAGAGCGGCCTTCTCAAGCAGCACCATAATATGGCTGTCGAGCCCTCAGGCATCATCAAGAGGTTCCGGACTACGCCGCAACAGGACAGCACGGCTCGTCAAGAGCTCGACTAGCAATTCGGCCTCCGTCCCAGTCTCAATGAGGTAGTGGCATTCGTACCACGCGTACACAATTATGCACTCGAAACCCCATGGGTATTGACAGAGGCATACCCCGTTCGCAATCCACAGTATGGCTTGACCGACCCTGGGATTCGCATGCTTTTACTTTTCCTTTTTTTACAGGTTTTCTTCTCTTTTCGAGGACTACACGGACAACCCGCCAGCAGAACACACCAAGGATGCAGGGAGCTCTGGCTTACAAGGGAATCCCCAGGTGGTCTCTACTAAACTATGGACATAATTGCTTTTCATACTCGCATGTAGCTCGCCCTTGGTGGCGGCCTGTTAAATAGACTTACTTGCTTATCGCATTACTTGTACAAAGTACGCCTCGACGTACTAGTTACACAACAATGGTGAATACACGGTAGCGTCAGCTTATTACTTCATTTTCCCGTTTCCTCACCTCGGTATTAATTACTCATTGCACACGTACACCATGGTACGTATTACTACGCCAGGGGCTTCATTACACCCCGCATCACGGCAATAAAAGTCCGAACACTTTTACAGTATAGTTCGGCACCCCGAACTTATAGCATTATATGCATCGGCTCCGAATCATGTCTTTGGTCAATAGTTGGGTTGCCCGGCTCCTGTGCTTACTACCTTACGTTCCGCTACATCGGCTAGGGTAGTAAAGGGAGAACTACTGCGATTGTGTCCCGGTTCTTCCGGACGAGCACCTCAGTAGAGAAAGCCGAAAACTGACTGTCATGATGCGGCGAGAGCCGGTCAGCTGTTCGAGAGGTTCCAAATCATTGGAGATTTTTTCCGCTTCTTGCGAAGAATCGGTTCTTCCGATTAGGCGTGTATAACGCCCCTAATTCAGCCTTCCGAACACTAGGGGCTTCGCCAACTTTATTAATTGTCAAACTCCTATGGCTAAGTGAGGGCGGTAAAGGCCGCATAGTCTGATTGCCTTGTTCGTTGTGCTAAACACCTCCTTTAAGGACCAGAATGTGGAGTAAAGAGTGTTTAGATTTATCCCGAACACCCCCGTACTATCTATGTGGGGGCAGAAGCCGACGACTGGTCAACCCTCAGATTTAATAATCGGCCGCACAGGAGGTAAAATTTCAACCATAAACATTATACTACATAACATCATTGTTCCATATTACAGAACAAGGTAATACACATGTTCTCATGGGAATATAACATCCTTCGAACATTGTTCCACCACAAGGCGTGACCCCTCCAGAACACCATCAAAATAGTGCTCGGGTCGACGATGCTCCTTGCCCTCCGGCGGTCCCTCGGTCATCAGCTTCTTGGCATCCAGCTTCGCCCAATGCGTCTTGACGCGGGCAAAGGCCATACACGCACCTTCAATGCAGACCGACCGCTTCACGGCTTCGAGCCGCGGACAGGCACTCACAAGCCGCTGCACAAGTCCGAAGTAGCTGCTAGGTATAGGATCGGCAGGCCACAGCCGGACTATCAGGTCCTTCATGGCTAGCTCTGCCAACCTGTGCAGCTCGACCAACTGCTTTAGCTGGTCGCTGAAGGGTACTGGATGTTCGGATCCCAGATGTTGGGACCAGAATACCTTCTCCGTAAACATCCCTTCCTCGGCTCTGTAATACTCGGCAGCATCCAATACACTGTGCGGCAGATCCGCAAACGCCCCTGGAAAATCCAAATTCAGGATAAGTACAAGGAACGTTCCTTCTATATACTTGCTATGCATGGTGAAAGACTTACCCGCTATAATCATCTTGGCCGCCTGAATTTCCTGGAGGGCGTTTTGGGCTTCGGCTCGTGCATCCTGTGCGCTCCGGCGGGCCTTGGCCAATTCGGACTCTTGCGCCTTATAATTACGCTCCAAGGACTCAAATCTCTCTATCGCACCCTGGAGCTCTTGCTGTGCCTCGCCAACCCGGGCCTCGTGCTTCTCGCGCAAGACGTGTTCCTTGGCCGCCTTGTCCTGTGCCTCGGCTAGTGCCTTTTTAAGGGCTGCCACCTCGGTCGTGGCCCCTAATAAAGTTTATGATACTTTAGTCCGGACGGACTATTCATTTTTTCGAAATGTACCCACAGGCTACTGCATACCTGGGTTATCTTCCAGCTGCTTCTTCATGAGGCCGAGCTCCTCCTCGGCCCGCTCCAGTTTCTGCTTCAGTCTGGAGACCTCCGCAGCATGAGCAGTGGCAGCCTGAAGCGATACCTGCTTATTCACATAGACAACTCATGTTAGACTCCTGCGATATTTATTCTTGATCGTCTGTTCGGCTTTTCTTCCAGAACACCAAACAGAGCATCAGGGGCTACTGGCTATACTGTGATATTTTTCCTACAATCACATTACTTACCTCAAAGCCCGATAGAAGGCTAGTGTAGGCTTTGGTCAGTCCACTTTTGACGAACTGAACCTTCTCTATCACCGTGTCCATAAGGACACGATGTTCATCCACAATAGAGGCGCCTCGTAACGCCTCCAGCAGATTATCAGGCGCCTCTGGTTGGACAGAGGTCACCGGTGGAACAGGCGCATTCCCTCCTTGCAGGGAATGCCACTCGCTGGACCCTGGAGCCGTGTAGATCTCCGGAATGGTATCCGGCTGAGGTCCAAAGGGAACTCGGGCCCCGTCGCCAGTACCCATGGGGACTTTTTTCCCGCATGTCCGGCGGCCGAAATGTCATCTTGGGCCGTCACCCCGATGATCTCCAGAATCTCCCCCTAGTCTGGGAAAGTCTTTTTGGACACCACCTCGTCATCACCCTTGGGTGAGACGGAATGAGCAGGTGGCGGAGATATGCTAGCCATCTCCTTCGAGTCCAGCGAATCCTCAGTCGAGGATTGCGGGGAGCCATCGCGTGACGGACTGCAGTAACAAGGCTTACAATATGTCAATACTACAAACCAGGAAGGCCATACGGTTGCGAATACTGGTACTCACGAAGCGGCCGGAGGCTTGGTCCGGCGAGGTCGCTCCGGACTGCTATAAATGTCCCACGCGGAGTTATCCGCTTGGGAGCCTTTAACCCTCTTAGGCGCTTTCGCCTCCAGATCCGGGGGGCGTCCTCTTCTTCCTCCCCACCTCAGGTGGGGAATCGTTTTCTTCTTCTTCCTCTTCGTCGTCGTCATCGGACGAAGAGGAGGTCTCGTCCTCGGACGACATGTCTGGAGCACCTTTTCGGCAGGGGCCTTTCTTGGCCCCTTTGGCCACCTTCTTGGCCGTCTTCTCTGGCACGTCATACGGCGCCGGAAACAACATCTTCGTCAGAAGTGGGAATTCTTCCTCCTCAGGAAGCGGAGCCGGACAGTTAAACTGCTTCGCCACCTCAATCCAGGCCTGGTGAAGTAGGTGGAGGAACTCGGTATCCATCCTCAAAATATGCCAGTGAAGGGTGTACCTCGAAAACATTAAAAGACTTACCGGATTGGCCTGGCGCTTTGAGCTGAGCCCGCGATTTTCAGTCGTGGGCGGGGGCGTCTTGCCGGCCTTGAAGAGCACTTTCCAGATGCCTTCATGCGTTGTGCCGAAGAGCCCTCGCAGCGTCTGGTGCTCGGCGGGGTCGTACTCCCACAAATAGCAAGTCCGGCGTTGGCACGGAAGGATCCGGCGAATGAGCATAACCTGGATCACATTCACTAGCTTGATCTTTTTGGTTATCATGTTCTGGATGCAGGTCTGGAGCCCAGTTATCTCGTCCAAGGATCCCCAGGTCAGGCCCTTCTCTTGCCAGGAAGTGAGCCGCATCGGAACTCCGGATCAGAATTCAGGGGCTGCAACCCAATCGACATCACGCGGCTCGGTGATGTAAAACCACCCCGATTGCCATCCCTTCACCATCTCCGCGAAGGAGCCTTCGTGCCAGGTGACATTAGGCATTTTTCCCACCATGGCGCCTCCGCACTCTGCTTGTTGACCGCTCACCACCTTCGGTTTCACGTTGAAGGTCTTCAGCCATAGGCCGATGTGAGGCGGGATGCGGAGAAAGGCTTCGCACACAATGATAAATGCTGAGATGTTGAATATAAATTTGGGGGCCAGATCATGGAAGTCCAACCCATAGTAAAACATCAATCCACGGAAAAATGGATGAAGGGGAAATCCCAGCCCGCGGACGAAGTGTGTGAGAAACACAACCCTCTCATGGGGCTCGAGGGTAGGGACGATTTTCCCTTTTGCCGGGAGTCGGTGAGCAATCTCCTTGGCTAAATAGCCGGCCTCCCCGAGCTCCATGATGTCCTTCTTCTTAACGGAGGAGGCCATCCACTTGCCTCCAGCTCCGGATCCGGACATGATTGGAGTGCTAGAGCTCGAGGAAGGAAGGACTGAGGATGAAGAAGGGTGTGGGTAAAGGGAAAGTGTCCTTATCCCCTTATAAAGGCCGCGAATATCAAGCGCCTCCCCACTCGTCCTAAAAACTCGCCTATTCCCAAGGGCTGTATAAACGGCACGGTTGAGTTACCCATGCCCGCATTGATGAGAATCTCACAATAAGGGGACACGATCTCTGCTTCGACAAGACGTGCTAATATTATAACCGGACAAGCGCGATGTCGTGTTGTAAAGAAGCTGTCAACAGATTAGACTCGTGCAAATATTATATTCTCTCTGTGGTTGTGTATGGTGTACAACAGGTCCGAATACAATCATCGCATCCGAAGACTATCTTGGAGTTCGGAGAAAGGGAAACCCACCTTGCAATGCCGAAGACAATCTGCGCGCCGGACTCCTCGTCATTGAAGCCAGGTTCAGGGGCTACTAAGGGAGTCCTGGACTAAGGGGTCCTTGGGTGTCCGGCCTGTTATTCATTGGGCCGGACTGATGGGGTGTGAAGATACGAAGGCTGAAGACTATACCCGTGTCCGGATTGGACTTTCCTAGGCGTGGAGGGCAAGATTGGCGACCAACTATGAAGATTCCTTCTTATGTAACCGACTCCATGTAAACCCTAGATCCCCCCGGTATCTATATAAACCATAGGGGTTAGTCCGGAAAGAATATATTCATTACCATATACACATAGGCTAGGCTCCTAGGGTATAGCCATTACGATCTCGTGGTAGATCAACTCCTGTAACACTCATATTCATCAAGATCAATCAAGCAGGAAGTAGGGTATTACCTCTGTAGAGAGGGCCTGAACCTGGGTAAACATCATGTCCCCCGTCTCCTGTTACCATCGATCGTAGACGCACAGTTCGGGACCCCCTACCCGAGATCCGCCGGTTTTGACACCGACAATGGGGGCTTCTGTTTATAAAGCGGCGTCCGGTTTACCCCTTGATTCAGCTTATAAAGCCATATATAAAAATCACTTGGGGGCTTGGTCGTATTCGAACCATAGCTACACCTCTTGATCATCTCAAGGCCAAAAGAAAATTACTTAGCGGCCAAAGAGAGTGTTGCAAAAGCACAACTCAAACATAGGCACCCACTGAGTACAGCTCAAAATATTGCTTGGGGATTCTTTGCTTCACAATGAACAAAGAATCTACACTTGTAATAGGCTATCAAGCCATGGCTTGGAAGCCAGGTGTATTCACCTAAACCCCAGGTTATCCTGCCTTTTTATGTAAGCCACTCCGTCCAGGTAAACCTGGTATGACCCGCCGATCTTTTGACAGGTCAATCTCATAGACCCTGAACTTATCAAAGTTAAAACGATGATTGGTTAAAGATTGAGGTCCATCTTAAAAGGCTTTGTAAAATGGTTTAACTCAGTGGCCTGGCAGCCCATGAAAAGCCTCGATTTTGGGCCTAGCAGCCCATGAAAAGCCTCGACTACAAGTTTTCATATGCTTTTATTTGCCAAGTTTTTTCTCCTTTGATGAGATTTATAATGTTTCTGTTAAACCGGTGTTTGTTGACCCGGCTCGGCATTCAACCACAAGTTGTCAGCACATGATCAGTTATAATCTGGCGCTTATTAACCCGGTCTGGTTTTGACTATAAGTCGCCAGTGTTATATATGGATGATCCGGTGTTTATCACAACCCGTTACGGTTTTACCATAAACCGACACAATATGGAAGGAGTTCTCAATATTCATGATTAGGGTTATCGCCCTTACTACAAAAGTTGGTCAACTAACTATGTGATTCAATGTCACAGGTATCATTTATTTTCATATTTGATTATCTTTTCACAGCCTTGGTGATAAACTCTGGCTAGGTATTTGGGCATCATGACCCGTCCGACGGTAAACCGCCAGGACACTTTCAACTTCTTGTATGAAGGAGCAGCTACGGATTATGAACATCATATATCTTAAGCATGGCGAATTAACGGTGTCAAACAAAATAAATATGCGAGATGGCATAGCAGACCAAGTGTTTGACCTAGCCTATTACAAGGCACTTTAATGCCCAAAATGATAATTGTTTTTCGGCAAGTGTTGCTGTACGTAGAAGGCTAAACCGGCCTCCGAATCAGCACTCGTCACCAGGCTGACTTGACAGCTACGGATCATCTGTCAGGACCGGATTTTCGGGATATTAATTTCCCAGAAAACGGCCTTTGTGCCCGCCAGCCCCAGGATTACTGTTAGCTGATGAGGCACCAACTTGATACAAGAATTCCAAGCAAAGTACAAAATATGTAGTACAAGACCATTGTGGCCTAGGAGTACAACACTTGGTTTCTAGTGGTTGATGGCGGAAGCGGTTTGTGGTACATCTGCGTCTGTGGGACTCCATTTCCCACAAGAACAGCTGACCAGGATAACTCCTATCTTCGCGAGGCTGCTATCACCTTTACATGGGTTCCGGGGCTGTCATCGCAATGCTATCGCCATGCGCGAAATCTGGCCAAGACTATAGCCAGGGACAAGCCAGTGAGTACGTTTGAATGTACTCGCAAACATCAAGAACACGGGTATAATATAACTAGGGGGTAATCATGCTCCGAAATACTTTTTTTGATGATAAAGCCTGTCACGAAATAAACGAAATCCGTGATGCACGCATGCAGGTAAAATATGAGCATGCAATACGGGAGTAGAAATAGAATGCGTTGATCGAGTGTCTGAAATGACTCCTCAAAAGGGTGCAAATAAATTAACAATGCCGCAGTCGGGCGTCTGAGCGACACCACATAAAGGGATTATAAAGAATAATTAAATAACAAGCATACTGCAGTCGGGCGTCTGAGCGACACCACATAAAGGGCTTATAAAGATTAATTAAATAACAAGCATGCCGCAGTCGGGCGTCTGAGCAACACCACATAAAGGGCTTATAAAGGATAAATAAATAACAAACATGCCGCAGTCGGGCGTCTGAGCGACACCACATAAAGGGCTTATAAAGGATAAATAAATAACAAACATGCCGCAGTCGGGCGTCTGAGCGACACCACATAAAGGGCTTATAAAGAATAATTAAATAACAAGCATGCCGCAATCGGGCGTCTGAGCGACACCACATAAAGGGCTTATAAAGAATAATTAAATAACAAGCATGCCGCAATCAGGCGTCTGAGCGACACCACATAAAGGGCTTATAAAGAATAATCACAGTGAATATCCAGGAGGTAGAACCGTCCCAGGGATACTCAATAATTCAAGTAATGTAAATGGTTGGTCCATAATAATCATAAACATAATCCTCAAATGTCACAGGTCATAATCAAAGATCTAGTTTAGCCGTTTCTCCATCCGAAGACCGTCACTAGATTCTAGTTTAGCCGTTTCTCCATCCGAAAACCATCACTATGATCCAGTTTAGCCGTTTCTCCAGCCGAATACCGTCACTATGATCCAGTTTAGCCGTTTCTCCATCCGAAAACCGTCACTAGACCCATCTCAGACTGAAATCCTTACCCATGAACATGGCCATCCGAATAGATATATCCTCTGTAGAGGGTGTACTCTTTACCCATGAGTAACGGATTTATTTAGTCCATCGGGACTAATTCCGCCTACGGCCTTTTAATTGAAAACACGCCTGACCTGCACACACCAGCTTAACTTACCGGTGTCTGGAATCACCCACGACACCTGTCAAGCAAAACTCTAACTGGGGAGGCTACAACCTCGACGTAGCATGGGATCAAATTTATATCGCGCGCTCTAAGGGGTGCCCCCCTCTCGGTCCCAACCAGAAACACCCATGCCCCCGGACCAGGTGGCATGCCTACCGGATGCATCCGGTATCTTCCACCACGGCCTCTCTGTACGGTGTGTGCTTTGGTAAGGGGTTGACAACTTACTGAACCATACCCTACCTGCGGCAGGGACCAGTGGTTGTACAAAACAAGTAGGGGAAGTGACTGAACAAGACTCGACCTACGACCGACTCAGGTGGTCCAAGCATTCTCTGAATGATTAGCATAACCAATATGCTTCCATTAACAGACAGAATCGCTACTCATCAAGCCTCATCATGCCATACCGGACACACTCGTCTCGGCAAGGAACTAGGGACAAGCTCGTGTCTACCCAAGACCACGACCTCCCGGCTTCCTGCCGGTATGCATGAAAAGCTCGCGAGGATGATCACTATCACCAGCATACCCATTCTAACAGTAAAGCATCTCCAATAGGCACTCATGCATGTGACTTTATCGCTACATAAAAATAACGTATGCTCCAAGTCGAAATGGTGTTGTAACCGTATCAACACACCACACAAAAATATTATGCCAGAGTTCAGAATGCTTGCCTTCAAGAGTATGCAAGGGGGTGCACTTTTTGAAAGTTTTCTTCTCTCTCCATTTCCTATTTTGAAAAATATTCAAATAACAAATATTTCAAAACAGTACAAAAAGTTGTCCCAGAAATTTTTGAAATAAATCTTAAAATAAACTATATGAAATTCGAGAGAGGTAGGAAAAAGAATCAACTCATTTGGAGTTTTATTTTCAAAGATATAGCCAGTCAAAGTTCTGTTTAAAAAAAAACAGAAAAAGAAAACGTTTCGATACAGAATACGCTTTCGGGGTAGTGGACACGTACTCGAGGATATACGCTTCCACTTAAACACGCAGTGGTGGGGCTGGGTCACTGACAGTGGGTCCAGGGAGCCCACTGGTCAGGTTTGACTATTCCCTCCCTCTCCCTCCTCTTCTCTGCCTGAACAGGAGCGGGACTCCGGCGATCGCCGTCGACGAACGGCGGCTCCCCACGGGCATCCGAGGACGGGGATGGACCTGCCAGACCGGGGCGGTCCTCCCGGTGGTCGTTGGGTCGACGGTGGTGGGAGGAGTCGCCGGCGGCGAGCTCCGCGGCGGAGGGGGCTACGGGAGTGAAGGGGGTTTTGGGCTCCGGTGGTTTCCGATCGAGGCTGAGGCGCTGGGCAGCTCCGCAAGAACAAGGGGAAGCGAGTGGTGGCGCTGGATGGGCAGGGGAGTGTCTGGTTGCGACGAATGGCACCGGAAGGCAGCGGCGGCCGAACCAGCCGGAGGTGGGGGAGATGGCCATGTCCGGTCAATCCACGGCTAGGGGTGCACTAGGGGGGAGGCCTGAGGTCGTCTGAGCGCTCGGAGGGGCTCGGGGCCTCCTTTTATAGGCGTTCGAGGCTGGTCCCGCGGCGGCCGTGGATAAGAACACCGGCGACCGCCGTGCAGTAGCTGCAGGGCGACGTGGCGGCGACAAGCGCGTGCCGACGGGTTTCAGGATAAGCTCGAGTTGTTCACAGGGGCAGCTAGCGCGCGCGGGTGGCTTGGGCGGCGCCGTCCATGGCAGGAGCTCACTGCCGACGCCGGCGTGCCGCCAAAAGCTCTGACGGCGGCGCTGTAGGGCGCCAGGGGTGGCATGGAGAGTGGGCGAGGGTAGTGCGTGGCTCTGCAGGCGAGTAAGGGCCAGGGGCGGGACGCGGCGAGGGCGGCAGTGCGACGCGGCGACTCGGTGCGCGCGCGTGCAAAACGTGCGCTCTGGGCGCGCCCAGAGCTCGCACGGGACGTGCTCGACGAAATGCCAGGGCAGCCTAGAGTGCGAGAGGGAGGTTGGCAATTAACAGGACTAGGTTAGGAGTAGCTAGGATCTTAGTGGACAAGGTTGCTGGGTCAGAGGATCAAGTACACAGTGCAAACTAAAACTCATGTCAAAATCTGACTGTGCACACCAAGTGTTCGACAGAATGCCAAGTGCATCTAGGCAACTCTTGGAGTGGCCACAAACTCCAGATCAGGGTCTCCCTGGATGTAGGTGATGATGGCAAGGTCATTAGGGCAAAACTAGAAACTTGCTAGTGCAAGTTTTGCAAAACCACAGTTTTGGACAAAAAGAAAAAGGTCTCATTGCATGCACTTAAAATTCTCCAATGGGTCCACTCTCCTGGACATAAGGGTTTTGTAGGGAGGGCTACCAGCAGGAAAAAGCTCAGGGTCACTAGAGTAAAATAAAATAGGGTTGCAGTACAAATCACCAAACTGGACCAGAATGAAAAAGAGGTTGATTCACTCAAATTTTTCAAAGAACATCACTGGGTTTTAGTATAAAGTTCAATTATATGCATCTACTGACATCTCCAAACACTTGGAAGAATTTTTAAAGGAATATTTAAATAGGTTGCAGTGCAAAAATGCCTACTGGACCAGATTTGAAAAGTTCATGTAGAGCTCAAAATCTCCAATAACAGATATTTTTTGCATAAAAGTGATGGGGAAACATCACATGACATCCCCAAATTTTGGTGGAAATATTAAATGCATTTGTCAAATGGTTGCAGTGCAAAACAGGCTCCAAATTCATGAAAGATCATTTTAAAAGAGTAAAGCTCAAGAAAAAGCAAACCTTGCAATTAAATCCACTGATAAAGAATTGTTTCATAGAGAGAGCATACAAGTCCAATAATACTTTTGGAAAGTTTCCACTTGAGGTAAAACCCACAATATCAAAAGGGTAAATCTAGACAAATGGAAAAGTTTAATTTCCTGGCAAAATTTTAATTAATAAAACAAGGTCCAAATTTTGGGGTGTCACGACACTACCCCCCTTAAGAAAAATCTCGTCCTCGAGATTTGTTAAAAGATGTTTTGAACAAGCATTGCTCTTACCAAAAGAAATCATTCAACTGTGCAAAAAAAATGCGGCTACAGTGAGAGGGCAATTAGTGGTGTAGAACCACAGTGTGGTACACTGGCGTAGCATGGAAAAATCCATGGTCGGGGAAAACGAGATATTTCTACGTGGATACAGTAATTCAGAATAAATTCTAAATTACTAAAACACGCTGGTCGTACCCGGGAGCACAGTGCTCTCTCTGGCTGACAGGTGGACCCGGGGCCCACTGTCGGCCTCTCTTCTGCCTCTGGTTCTCTCTTCTCTCTCGCGTGCTCTCCCGCGCTTCCTCCACCGGCGACGCCTAGCGCGTAGGGCATCTAGGCCGTACTGCGGTAGTGCGCGGCGTGGTGCAGCGTGCACTCACCTCGCGGGCCAGTGCACTGTCGGCACTGCTCGCGGACTCACCTCCGAACACCGGCGATCGAGCGACGAGTGGCGCTGGTGGACCTCGCCCACCGTACACCGATCTCAAGCTATAAAATGATCGCGGTGCTCCTCTCTTCTTCCTCACACCTGGCCTCGCTTCTACTTCTCCTTCCTTCTCCTCCATTGCTGTTTGCAGGAGCTCGAGGCGAGGCTCTAATGGCGGAGGCGATGCCGGACTAGTACGTGGTCCTGGTGTGTGGAGGTTTGGCGACGTTGCTGGGGTTCTCCGTGCTCTTGTGCGCGATGATCCTGGTTGATCGCCGTGATGCTGCCGCTCGAGTGTTAGCTCTTCGCGGTGGCGGCGATCACGGGGATTAGGTGCGGCATCAAGTGCTAACTGCTGTTGGTGTGCTGGGGCAACTCGCGCCCGAATGATTACTCACAAATCTCTCTTACTGAGACTGCGGTGTCCTCGGGTGTGATCAGTTAGGCGCAAAATGTGCACGAGGATTTGTAATTAGCGCATGAGGTCGAGTGGTTGTGGTTGTGAGACTGCTGCTACGGTGTTGCGCGAATAAAAATCTATGTCGCGAAGATATATACGCTGCAGGAACTCGGGGAAAGAAATCTCATTACAAAATTTATCGCGAGTGAAAATTAGTTAAAACAAAATTAACAGCAGTAAAACTGCTCACATAAATGAAACCAAAAATCGGATCCATCGCACAAATTTTGGATACCACGAACAAGTTACAACACATAAATAAATACTGGGATAAAAAAATGTAGCGGTGATGTCTACAAAGAAAACGGCAAAAGGACAGGGTCTTGAGAAAACGTCTCTGGTACTGGGGCACACTCCTCTTCTATTGGGGGAAGCAGGTTGACCAGTCGATGAATGCGCCTCTCCTGGTCAGGCCTCAGTGGTCTGCCAATAGCGATCCGAGGATTTAAATCAGCGAGGCTCTGGAGATAACCCATTACCCGCTGAGTCAAACGTTCCTGAGCGATAACGTACTGGGCAAGGTTGGCCAGTACTGGATCTCTCTCAATTCGTCCACCGGGAAAAGATGCAACTTCTCCGGGTGCTGCACGACTCGGAAAATAATAATATCCTCGTTCGCTGGCATAGGGTACCGCGAATCGAAGACGAGCGAGTGCTTCGTACGCAGCAGCTTCCATGGCCATATGCGGAGTCGGCATGGATTTCCCCACGAAGGAAACTTCCGTTGGGTCTTGGTTTGGGTTTGAGGGAGGGATGTGCACCACTGCCCAATATTTCGAGGTGGATGGGGTGATCCTCAATTTGAGCAACTCGTACTGGGGTGGATGGATGGCACTCATGGTACTGCAGGTAAAGTCCCACAATAATTTAACAAAACTACCCGGGGTTGCGTCTGGGGTTCTCAGATAAATACTGGGGGTCGGCATGGCAAAGAAATGGCTGTGAGTGTTACGCACAAGGTGAGGGGTACTTGGCAAGGTCACGAGGTGGCCTCTTATATAGCATTGGGGCTGGGTTATCTACCGTGGTGAAGGGTAACTGGTTGTCGATCCTGTTCTTGGGTCAAAGCCACAGATACTCATATCTCATAAATGTGACGCATTGCTGTGGGAGTCATCGGGGTTGGTCTTGGTAGCTGCGCCCGATATTTAAAAACGCAACTGTATGCCAACGTACATATGCATAGCTACTACTCCAAAAATAGGGGCGCTCAAGCAGACAGCATTTAATAAAGCGATACAAGATCACACCATTACAAAGCGTAGGAAAACTAAGGCTCGATACAACTCGAGCGTCTTAGTCTACTTCGTTAATGTCTAAGTGGGCTGGCCTGGTGGACGCCGGGGTTTCTCCACGGGTTTCACCGTCGGGATTTGCTGGTTGAGGTTGAGGGGCTGCAGGGTCAGGGTAGTGGTGATGACCATCGCGGGGGTTGCTGGCCACAATCTCGTTGGAACGGGTTCCCAAAAGGCGATGAAGCGCTTCTGGGGATACCAAAGCACTCTGGTTGATGGCTGGGGCAGACCTCAAGGGCTCGATCGGGTGTCCGAACAGCACGACTGGGTTGCCGGCGTCGGGCTCTATTTCTCCTCTCGCCGGGGCTCGGCGAACCAGTTCTCCACGAGCTGCGATCAGATCGAGAGTGATTTGATCGAACAGTTGCTCTAGTGCGCTTACATAGCGCACCAGATGCAATAGTGCAGGATCTGTCTCGTGATCTCCGTTGGCAACCTGGGGCGGCCTACCATACCCGTCACGACTGGGGTAGTAGTAGAACGAGCGACAGTTAACTCTGGGCGACAAGTGCCGGAGTTGAACTATAGCTTCTCGGGCTGCCAGTTGGATGGCTTGTGGCTCAAAGGAAGTTGTCCTTCCAGTGAACCTGTAGGGGCGTTCTGGCGATAGACCCCTACCATAGATGTGTACAGTGGCCCAGAATTGACGGCTCTCACCGTACATGGGTCCTTGGTACACAACATATTCAGGAGGCTCTTCTAATGCATAGGCACGGAGGGTGAGGTTTGCGAGCACGGTCACAAAACCTCCAAGGTTGGTTGCTGTGGTCTCATTGTGAACAATGGGGCCAGGCATCGTGGCTTGGTTTGGGAAAGAGGCTGTGCTGTGCTGGTTTGAGGCTAGCGTGCCCTTTTTATAGGAAAAGGGGACGGAGTCTTCCTTCGCACGCTTGCGAATGAGACGTGTTAGGTGTCGGTCACTGGCGCGTGATCGACGGGCTAGGCTGATAGGTTGGGCACCGTCTGCCGAAAGGCGTCGGGTCACTGTGGGGCTATCTTACGCGAGAAGCTTGGCCGGGGTTAGGTTAAGGTCTGGTGGTTTGGTTAACCTAGGTTTATTGACCTGGCTAAGATAGGATTAGCCAATGGTCAGCCTGGCTCTGATACCAAGTCTGTCAGGACCGGATTTTCGGGATATTAATTTCCCAGAAAACGGCCTTTGTGCTCACCAGCCCCAGGATTACTGTTAGCTGATGAGGCACCAACTTGATACAAGAATTCCAAGCAAAGTACAAAATATGTAGTACAAGACCATTGTGGCCTAGGAGTACAACACTTGGTTTCTAGTGGTTGATGGCGGAAGCGGTTTGTGGTACATCTGCGTCTATGGGACTCCATTTCCCACAAGAACAGCTGACCAGGATAACTCCTATCTTCGCGAGGCTGCTATCACCTTTACATGGGTTCCGGGGCTATCATCACAATGATATCTCCATGCGCGAAATCTGGCCAAGACAATAGCCAGGGACAAGCCAGTGAGTACGTTTGAATGTACTCGCAAACATCAAGAACACGGGTATAATATAACTAGGGGGTAATCATGCTCCGAAATATATTTTTGATGATAACGCCTGTCACGAAATAAACGAAATCCGTGATGCACGCATGCAGGTAAAATATGAGCATGCAATACGGGAGTAGAAATAGAATGCGTTGATCGAGTGTCTGAAATGACTCCTCAAAAGGGTGCAAATAAATTAACAATGCCGCAGTCGGGCGTCTGAGCGACACCACATAAAGGGCTTATAAAGAATAATTAAATAACAAGCATGCCGCAGTCGGGCGTCTGAGCGACACCACATAAAGGGCTTATAAAGATTAATTAAATAACAAGCATGCCGCAGTCGGGCGTCTGAGCGACACCACATAAAGGGCTTATAAAGGATAAATAAATAACAAACATGCCGCAGTCGGGCGTCTGAGCGACACCACATAAAGGGCTTATAAAGGATAAATAAATAACAAACATGCCGCAGTCGGTCGTCTGAGCGACACCACATGAAGGGCTTATAAAGAATAATTAAATAACAAGCATGCCGCAATCGGGCGTCTGAGCGACACCACATAAAGGGCTTATAAAGAATAATTAAATAACAAGCATGCCGCAATCGGGCGTCTGAGCGACACCACATAAAGGGCTTATAAAGAATAATCACAGTGAATATCCAGGAGGTAGAACCGTCCCAGGGATACTCAATAATTCAAGTAATGTAAATGGTTGGTCCATAATAATCATAAACATAATCCTCAAATGTCACAGGTCATAATCAAAGATCTAGTTTAGCCGTTTCTCCATCTGAAGACCGTCACTAGATTCTAGTTTAGCCATTTCTCCATCTGAAAACCATCACTATGATCCAGTTCAGCCGTTTCTCCAGCCGAATACCGTCACTATGATCCAGTTTAGCCGTTTCTCCATCCGAAAACCGTCACTAGACCCATCTCAGACTGAAGTCCTTACCCATGAACATGGCTATCCGAATAGATATACCTCTGCAGAGGGTGTACTCTTTACCCACGAGTAACGGATTTATTTAGTCCATCGGGACTAATTCCGCCTACGGCCTTTTAATTGAAAACACGCCTGACCTGCACACACCAGCTTAACTTACCGGTGTCTGGAATCACCCACGACACCTGTCAAGCAAAACTCTAAGTGGGGAGGCTACAACCTCGACGTAGCATGGGATCAAATTTATATCGCGCGCTCTAAGGGGTGCCCCCCTCTCGGTCCCAACCGGAAACACCCATGCCCCCGGACCAGGTGGCATGCCTACCGGATGCATCCGGTATCTTCCACCATGGCCTCTCTGTACGGTGTGTGCTTTGGTAAGGGGTTGACAACTTACTGAACCATACCCTACCTGCGGCAGGGACAAGTGGTAGTACAAAACAAGTAGGGGAAGTTACTGAACAAGACTCGACCTACGACCGACTCAGGTGGTCCAAGCATTCTCCGAATGATTAGCATAACCAATATGCTTCCATTAACAGACAGAATCGCTACTCATCAAGCTTCATCATGCCATACCGGACACACTCGTCTCTGTGAGGAACTAGGCACAAGCTCGTGTCTACCCAAGACCATGACTCTCCCGGCTTCCTGCCGGTATGCATGAAAAGTTCGCGAGGATGATCACTATCACCAGCATACCCATTCTAACAGTAAAGCATCTCCAATAGGCACTCATGCGTGTGACTTTATCGCTACATAAAAATAACGTATGCTCCAAGTCAAAATGGTGTTGTAACCATATCAACACACCACACAAAAATATTATGTCAGAGTTCAGAATGCTTGCCTTCAAGAGTATGCAAGGGGGTGCACTTTTTGAAAGTTTTCTTCTCTCTCCATTTCGTATTTTGAAAAATATTCAAATAACAAATATTTCAAAAACAGTACAAAAAGTTGTCCCAGAAATTTTTGAAATAAATCTTAAAATAGACTAAATGAAATTTGAGAGAGGTAGGAAAAAGATATAGCTAGTCAAAGTTCTGTTTTAAAAAAAAACAGAAAAAGAAAACGTTTCGATACAGAATACACTTTCGGGGTAGTGGACACGTACTCGAGGATATACGCTTCCACTTAAACACGCAGTGGCGGGGCTGGGTCACTGACAGTGGGTCCAGGGGGCCCACTGGTCAGGTTTGACTATTCCCTCCCTCTCCCTCCTCTTCTCTGCCTGAACGGGAGCGGGACTCCGGCGATCGCCGTCGACGAACGGCGGCTCCCCACGGGCATCCGAGGGCGGGGATGGACCTGCCAGACCGGGGCGGTCCTTCCGGTGGTCGTTGGGTCGACGGTGGTGGGAGGAGTCGCCGGCGGCGAGCTCCGCGGCAGAGGGGGCTACGGGAGTGAAGGGGGTTTTGGGCTCCGGTGGGTTCCGATCGAGGCTGAGGTGCTGGGCAGCTCCGCAAGAACAAGGGGAAGCGAGTGGTGGCGCTGGATGGGCGGGGGAGTGTCTGGTTGCGACGAATGGCACCGGCAGGCAGCGGCGGCCGAACCAGCCGGAGATGGGGGAGATGGCCTTGTCCGGTCAATCCACGGCTAGGGGAGCACTAGGGGGAAGGCCTGAGGTCGCCTGAGCGCTCGGAGGGGCTCGGGGCCTCCTTTTATAGGCGTTCGAGGCTGGTCCCGCGGCGGCCGTGGATAAGAACGCCGGCGACCGCCGTGCTGTAGCTGCAGGGCGACGTGGCAGCGACGAGCGCGTGCCGACGGGCTTCAGGATAAGCTCGAGCTGTTCACAGGGGCAGCTGGCGCGCGCGGGTGGCTTGGGCGGCGCCGTCCATGGCAGGAGCTCACTGCCGACGCCGGCGTGCCGCCAAAAGCTCTGACGGCGGCGCTGTAGGGCGCCAGGGGTGGCGTGGAGAGTGGGCGAGGGTAGTGCGCGGCTCTGCAGGCGAGCAAGGGCCAGGGGCGGGACGTGGCGAGGGCGGCAGTGCGACGCGGCGACTCGGTGCGCGCGCGTGCAAAACGTGCGCTCTGGGCGCGCCCAGAGCACGCACGGGACGTGCTCGACGAAATGCCAGGGCAGCCTAGAGTGCGAGAGGGAGGTTGGCAATTAACAGGACTAGGTTAGGAGTAGCTAGGATCTTAGTGGACAAGGTTGCTGGGTCAGAGGATCAAGTACACAGTGCAAACTAAAACTCATGTCAAAACTGACTGTGCATTTAGGCAACTCTTGGAGTGGCCAAAACTCCAGATCAGGGTCTCCCTGGATGTAGGTGATGATGGCAAGATCATTTGGGCAAAACCAGAAACTTGCTAGTGCAAGTTTTGCAAAACTACAGTTTTGGACAGAAAGAAAAAGGTCTCATTGCATGCACTTAAAATCCTCCAATGGGTCCACTCTCCTGGACTTAAGGGTTTTGTAGGGAGGGCTACAAGCAGGAAAAAGCTCAGGGTCACTAGAGTAAAATAAAATAGGGTTGCAGTACAAATCACCAAACTGGACCAGAATGAAAAAGAGGTTGATTCACTCAAATTTTTCAAAGAACATCACTGGGTTTTAGCATAAAGTTGAATTATATGCATCTACTGACATCTCCAAACACTTGGAAGAATTTTTAAAGGAATATTTAAAGAGGTTGTAGTGCAAAAATGCCTACTGGACCAGATTTGAAAAGTTGATGTAGAACTCAAAATCTCCAATAACCAAAAGATATTTTTGCATAAAAGTGATGTGGAAACATCACATGACATCCCCAAATTTTGGTGGAAATTTTAAATGCATTTGTCAAATGGTTGCAGTGCAAAACAGGCTCCAAATTCATGAAAAATCATTTTAAAAGAGTAAAGCTCAGGAAAAGCAAATCTTGCAATTAAATCCACTGATAAAGAATTGTTTCATAGAGAGAGCATACAAGTCCAATAATACTTTTGGAAAGTTTCCACTTGAGGTAAAAACCCACAATATCAAAAGGGTAAATCTAGACAAATGGAAAAGTTTAATTTCCTGGCAAAATTTTAATTAATAAAACAAGGTCAAAATTTTGGGGTGTCACAACACTACCCCCCTTAAGAAAAATCTCGTCCTCGAGATTTGTTAAAAGATGTTTTGAACAAGCATTGCTCTTACCAAAAGAAATCATTCAACTGTGCAAAAAAAATGCGGCTACGGTGAGAGGGCAATTAGTGGTGTAGAACCACAGTGTGGTACACTGGCGTAGCATGGAAAAATCCATGGTCGGGGAAAACGAGATATTTCTACGTGGATACAGTAATTCAGAATAAATTCTAAATTACTAAAACACGCTGGTCGTACCCGGGAGCACAGTGCTCTCTCTGGCTGACAGGTGGACCCGGGGCCCACTGTCGGCCTCTCTTCTGCCTCTGGTTCTCTCTTCTCTCTCGCGTGCTCTCCCGCGCTTCCTCCACCGGCGACGCCTAGCGCGTAGGGCATCTAGGCCGTACTGCGGTAGTGCGCGGCGTGGTGCAGCGTGCACTCACCTCGCGGGCCAGTGCACTGTCGGCACTGCTCGCGGACTCACCTCCGAACACCGGCGATCGAGCGACGAGTGGCGCTGGTGGACCTCGCCCACCGTACACCGATCTCGAGCTATAAAATGATCGCGGTGCTCCTCTCTTCTTCCTCACACCTGGCCTCGCTTCTACTTCTCCTTCCTTCTCCTCCATTGCTGTTAGCAGGAGCTCGAGACGAGGCTCTAATGGCGGAGGCGATGCCGGACTGGTATGTGGTCCTGGTGTGTGGAGGTTTGGCGACGTTGCTGGGGTTCTCCGTGCTCTTGTGCGCGATGATCCTGGATGATCGCCGTGATGCTGCCGCTCGAGTGTTAGCTCTTCGTGGTGGCGGCGATCACGAGGATTAGGTGCGGCATCGAGTGCTAACTGCTGTCGGTGTGCTGGGGCAACTCGCGCCCGAATGATTACTCACAAATCTCTCTTACTGAGACTGTGGTGTCCTCGGGTGTGATCAGTTAGGCGCAAAAATGTGTACGAGGATTTGTAATTAGCGCATGAGGTCGAGTGGTTGTGGTTGTGAGACTGCTGCTACGGTGTTGCGCGAATAAAAATCTATGTCGCGAAGATATATATACGCTGCAGCAACTCGGGGAAAGAAAACTCATTACAAAATTTTATCGCGAGTGAAAATTAGTTAAAACAAAATTAACAGCAGTAAAACTGCTCACATAAATGAAACCAAAAATCGGATCCATCGCACAAATTTTGGATACCACGAACAAGTTACAACACATAAATAAATACTGGGATAAAAAATGTAGCGGTGATGTCTACAAGAAAACGGCAAAAGGACAGGGTCTTGAGAAAACGTCTCTGGTACTGGGGCACACTCCTCTTCTATTGGGGGAAGCAGGTTGACCAGTCGATGAATGCGCCTCTCCTGGTCAGGCCTCAGTGGTCTGCCAATAGCGATCCGAGGATTTAAATCAGCGAGGCTCTGGAGATAACCCATTACCCGCTGAGTCAAACGTTCCTGAGCGATAACGTACTGGGCAAGGTTGGCCAGTACTGGATCTCTCTCAATTCGTCCACCGGGAAAAGATGCAACTTCTCCGGGTGCTGCACGACTCGGAAAATAATAATATCCTCGTTCGCTGGCATAGGGTACCGCGAATCGAAGACGAGCGAGTGCTTCGTACGCAGCAGCTTCCATGGCCATATGCGGAGTCGGCATGGATTTCCCCACGAAGGAAACTTCCGTTGGGTCTTGGTTTGGGTTTGAGGGAGGGATGTGCACCACTGCCCAATATTTCGAGGTGGATGGGGTGATCCTCGATTTGAGCAACTCGTACTGGGGTGGATGGATGGCACTCATGGTACTGCAGGTAAAGTCCCACAATAATTTAACAAAACTACCCGGGGTTGCGTCTGGGGTTCTCAGATAAATACTGGGGGTCGGCATGGCAAAGAAATGGCTGTGAGTGTTACGCACAAGGTGAGGGGTACTTGGCAAGGTCACGAGGTGGCCTCTTATATAGCATTGGGGCTGGGTTATCTACCGTGGTGAAGGGTAACTGGTTGTCGATCCTGTTCTTGGGTCAAAGCCACAGATACTCATATCTCATAAATGTGACGCATTGCTGTGGGAGTCATCGGGGTTGGTCTTGGTAGCTGCGCCCGATATTTAAAAACGCAACTGTATGCCAACGTACATATGCATAGCTACTACTCCAAAAATAGGGGCGCTCAAGCAGACAGCATTTAATAAAGCGATACAAGATCACACCATTACAAAGCGTAGGAAAACTAAGGCTCGATACAACTCGAGCGTCTTAGTCTACTTCGTTAATGTCTAAGTGGGCTGGCCTGGTGGACGCCGGGGTTTCTCCACGGGTTTCACCGTCGGGATTTGCTGGTTGAGGTTGAGGGGCTGCAGGGTCAGGGTAGTGGTGATGACCATCGCGGGGGTTGCTGGCCACAATCTCGTTGGAACGGGTTCCCAAAAGGCGATGAAGCGCTTCTGGGGATACCAAAGCACTCTGGTTGATGGCTGGGGCAGACCTCAAGGGCTCGATCGGGTGTCCGAACAGCACGACTGGGTTGCCGGCGTCGGGCTCTATTTCTCCTCTCGCCGGGGCTCGGCGAACCAGTTCTCCACGAGCTGCGATCAGATCGAGAGTGATTTGATCGAACAGTTGCTCTAGTGCGCTTACATAGCGCACCAGATGCAATAGTGCAGGATTTGTCTCGTGATCTCCGTTGGCAACCTGGGGCGGCCTACCATACCCGTCACGACTGGGGTAGTAGTAGAACGAGCGACAGTTAACTCTGGGCGACAAGTGCAGGAGTTGAACTATAGCTTCTCGGGCTGCCAGTTGGATGGCTTGTGGCTCAAAGGAAGTTGTCCTTCCAGTGAACCTGTAGGGGCGTTCTGGCGATAGACCCCTACCATAGATGTGTACAGTGGCCCAGAATTGATGGCCCTCACCGTACATGGGTCCTTGGTACACAACATATTCAGGAGGCTCTTCTAATTCATAGGCACGGAGGGTGAGGTTTGCAAGCACGGTCACAAAACCTCCAAGGTTGGTTGCTGTGGTCTCATTGTGAACGATGGGGCCAGGCATCGTGGCTTGGTTTGGGAAAGAGGCTGTGCTGTGCTGGTTTGAGGCTAGCGTGCCCTTTTTATAGGAAAAGGGGACGGAGTCTTCCTTCGCACGCTTGCGAATGAGATGTGTTAGGTGTCGGTCACTGGCGCGTGATCGACGGGCTAGGCTGATAGGTTGGGCACCGTCTGCCGAAAGGCGTCGGGTCACTGTGGGGCTATCTTACGCGAGAAGCTTGGCCGGGGTTAGGTTAAGGTCTGGTGGTTTGGTTGACCTAGGTTTATTCACCTGGCTAAGATAGGATTAGCCAATGGTCAGCCTGGCTCTGATACCAAGTCTGTCAGGACCGGATTTTCGGGATATTAATTTCCCAGAAAACGGCCTTTGTGCTCGCCAGCCCCAGGATTACTGTTAGCTGATGAGGCACCAACTTGATACAAGAATTCCAAGCAAAGTACAAAATATGTAGTACAAGACCCTTGTGGCCTAGGAGTACAACACTTGGTTTCTAGTGGTTGATGGCGGAAGCGGTTTGTGGTACATCTGCGTCTATGGGACTCCATTTCCCACAAGAACAGCTGACCAGGATAACTCCTATCTTCGCGACGCTGCTATCACCTTTACATGGGTTCCGGGGCTATCATCACAATGATATCTCCATGCGCGAAATCTGGCCAAGACAATAGCCAGGGACAAGCCAGTGAGTACGTTTGAATGTACTCGCAAACATCAAGAACACGGGTATAATATAACTAGGGGGTAATCATGCTCCGAAATATATTTTTTGATGATAACGCCTGTCACGAAATAAACGAAATCCGTGATGCACGCATGCAGGTAAAATATGAGCATGCAATACGGGAGTAGAAATAGAATGCGTTGATCGAGTGTCTGAAATGACTCCTCAAAAGGGTGCAAATAAATTAACAATGCCGCAGTCGGGCGTCTGAGCGACACCACATAAAGGGCTTATAAAGAATAATTAAATAACAAGCATGCCGCAGTCGGGCGTCTGAGCGACACCACATAAAGGGCTTATAAAGATTAATTAAATAACAAGCATGCCGCAGTCGGGCGTCTGAGCGACACCACATAAAGGGCTTATAAAGGATAAATAAATAACAAACATGCCGCAGTCGGGCGTCTGAGCGACACCACATAAAGGGCTTATAAAGGATAAATAAATAACAAACATGCCGCAGTCGGTCGTCTGAGCGACACCACATGAAGGGCTTATAAAGAATAATTAAATAACAAGCATGCCGCAATCGGGCGTCTGAGCGACACCACATAAAGGGCTTATAAAGAATAATTAAATAACAAGCATGCCGCAATCGGGCGTCTGAGCGACACCACATAAAGGGCTTATAAAGAATAATCACAGTGAATATCCAGGAGGTAGAACCGTCCCAGGGATACTCAATAATTCAAGTAATGTAAATGGTTGGTCCATAATAATCATAAACATAATCCTCAAATGTCACAGGTCATAATCAAAGATCTAGTTTAGCCGTTTCTCCATCTGAAGACCGTCACTAGATTCTAGTTTAGCCATTTCTCCATCTGAAAACCATCACTATGATCCAGTTCAGCCGTTTCTCCAGCCGAATACCGTCACTATGATCCAGTTTAGCCGTTTCTCCATCCGAAAACCGTCACTAGACCCATCTCAGACTGAAATCCTTACCCATGAACATGGCCATCCGAATAGATATATCCTCTGCAGAGGGTGTACTCTTTACCCACGAGTAACGGATTTATTTAGTCCATCGGGACTAATTCCGCCTACGGCCTTTTAATTGAAAACACGCCTGACCTGCACACACCAGCTTAACTTACCGGTGTCTGGAATCACCCACGACACCTGTCAAGCAAAACTCTAAGTGGGGAGGCTACAACCTCGACGTAGCATGGGATCAAATTTATATCGCGCGCTCTAAGGGGTGACCCCCTCTCGGTCCCAACCGGAAACACCCATGTCCCCGGACCAGGTGGCATGCCTACCGGATGCATCCGGTATCTTCCACCACGGCCTCTCTGTACGGTGTGTGCTTTGGTAAGGGGTTGACAACTTACTGAACCATACCCTACCTGCGGCAGGGACCAGTGGTAGTACAAAATAAGTAGGGGAAGTGACTGAACAAGACTCGACCTACGACCGACTCAGGTGGTCCAAGCATTCTCCGAATGATTAGCATAACCAATATGCTTCCATTAACAGACAGAATCGCTACTCATCAAGCTTCATCATGCCATACCGGACACACTCGTCTCGGCGAGGAACTAGGCACAAGCTCGTGTCTACCCAAGACCATGACTCTCCCGGCTTCCTGCCGGTATGCATGAAAAGTTCGCGAGGATGATCACTATCACCAGCATACCCATTCTAACAGTAAAGCATCTCCAATAGGCACTCATGCGTGTGACTTTATCGCTACATAAAAATAACGTATGCTCCAAGTCAAAATGGTGTTGTAACCATATCAACACACCACACAAAAATATTATGTCAGAGTTCAGAATGCTTGCCTTCAAGAGTATGCAAGGGGGTGCACTTTTTGAAAGTTTTCTTCTCTCTCCATTTCGTATTTTGAAAAATATTCAAATAACAAATATTTCAAAACAGTACAAAAAGTTGTCCCAGAATTTTTGAAATAAATCTTAAAATAGACTAAATGAAATTTGAGAGAGGTAGGAAAAAGATATAGCTAGTCAAAGTTCTGTTTTAAAAAAAACAGACAAAGAAAACGTTTCGATACAGAATACACTTTCGGGGTAGTGGACACGTACTCGAGGATATACGCTTCCACTTAAACACGCAGTGGCGGGGCTGGGTCACTGACAGTGGGTCCAGGGGCCCACTGGTCAGGTTTGACTATTCCCTCCTCTCCCTCCTCTTCTCTGCCTGAACGGAGCGGGACTCCGGCGATCGCCGTCGACGAACGGCGGCTCCCCACGGGCATCCGAGGGCGGGGATGGACCTGCCAGACCGGGGCGGTCCTTCCGGTGGTCGTTGGGTCGACGGTGGTGGGAGGAGTCGCCGGCGGCGAGCTCCGCGGCAGAGGGGGCTACGGGAGTGAAGGGGGTTTTGGGCTCCGGTGGGTTCCGATCGAGGCTGAGGTGCTGGGCAGCTCCGCAAGAACAAGGGGAAGCGAGTGGTGGCGCTGGATGGGCGGGGGAGTGTCTGGTTGCGACGAATGGCACCGGCAGGCAGCGGCGGCCGAACCAGCCGGAGATGGGGGAGATGGCCTTGTCCGGTCAATCCACGGCTAGGGGAGCACTAGGGGGAAGGCTGAGGTCGTCTGAGCGCTCAGAGGGGCTTGGGGCCTCCTTTTATAGGCGTTCGAGGCTGGTCCCGCGGCGGCCGTGGATAAGAACGCCGGCGACCGCCGTGCTGTAGCTGCAGGGCGACGTGGCAGCGACGAGCGCGTGCCGACGGGTTTCAGGATAAGCTCGAGCTGTTCACAGGGGCAGCTGGCGCGCGCGGGTGGCTTGGGCGGCGCCGTCCATGGCAGGAGCTCACTACCGACGCCGGCGTGCCGCCAAAAGCTCTGACGGCGGCTCTGTAGGGCGCTAGGGGTGGCGTGGAGAGTGGGCGAGGGTAGTGCGCGGCTCTGCAGGCGAGCAAGGGCCAGGGGCGGGACGTGGCGAGGGCGGCAGTGCGACGCGGCGACTCGGTGCGCGCGCGTGCAAAACGTGCGCTCTGGGCGCGCCCAGAGCACGCATGGGACGTGCTCGACGAAATGCCAGGGCAGCCTAGAGTGCGAGAGGGAGGTTGGCAATTAACAGGACTAGGTTAGGAGTAGCTAGGATCTTAGTGGACAAGGTTGCTGGGTCAGAGGATCAAGTACACAGTGCAAACTAAAACTCATGTCAAAATCTGACTGTGCACACCAAGTGTTCGACAGAATGCCAAGTGCATCTAGGCAACTCTTGGAGTGGCCACAAACTCCAGATCAGGGTCTCCCTGGATGTAGGTGATGATGGCAAGGTCATTAGGGCAAAACCAGAAACTTGCTAGTGCAAGTTTTGCAAAACCACAGTTTTGGACAGAAAGAAAAACGTCTCATTGCATGCACTTAAAATCCTCCAATGGGTCCACTCTCCTGGACATAAGGGTTTTGTAGGGAGGGCTACCAGCAGGAAAAAGCTCAGGGTCACTAGAGTAAAATAAAATAGGGTTGCAGTACAAATCACCAAACTGGACCAGAATGAAAAAGAGGTTGATTCACTCAAATTTTTCAAAGAACATCACTGGGTTTTAGCATAAAGTTTAATTATATGCATCTACTGACATCTCCAAACACTTGGAAGAATTTTTAAAGGAATATTTAAAAAGGTTGTAGTGCAAAAATGCCTACTGGACCAGATTTGAAAAGTTGATGTAGAGCTCAAAATCTCCAATAACCAAAAGATATTTTTTGCATAAAAGTGATGTGGAAACATCACATGACATCCCCAAATTTTGGTGGAAATATTAAATGCATTTGTCAAATGGTTGCAGTGCAAAACAGGCTCCAAATTCATGAAAGATCATTTTAAAAGAGTAAAGCTCAAGAAAAAGCAAACCTTGCAATTAAATCCACTGATAAAGAATTGTTTCATAGAGAGAGCATACAAGTCCAATAATACTTTTGGAAAGTTTCCACTTGAGGTAAAACCCACAATATCAAAAGGGTAAATCTAGACAAATGGAAAAGTTTAATTTCCTGGCAAAATTTTATTTAATAAAACAAGGTCCAAATTTTGGGGTGTCACATCATCTTGCGCCGGTTCATCCTCCTCATCTCTACCCAGTTGCTGGAAATCAATGGTTGCCTAATTGATCCTAGTTAGGGCTTGGAATACAGCTTCGTCGCTTATAAGGGTGGACGGTTCAATGTCAGGGGCATAGGTGTGCTTACGGATTGGCGGGATGAGATTTTGAGCCTCAGGAGTTGGTGCAGCAACCCGTTTGTTGTTGACGTCATAACTCGCCTGATAGTATGTAAGGTCAGCTTCTTCAGCCAATTGGCAAGCCAGTGGACGCATCTCCCTGGTTATGACTCGGAGGGCATCATTGTCAAACTCTGATCCGTCCTCCCTTAAGCTCGGATAGCCTTTACCCACATCCACCGGATCAAGATCAGGCACCCATGCTTTAGCCCAGGTTAGCGTGGTCAGAGCACCTGCCCTTGCAGCCGATCTTTTCAATTCTTCAATCTGGGCACGCAGCAATGACAACCTCTCTAAAGTTTCTTTGATTAAGGTTGGGGGTGACTTGTTATGTGAAGCAGTGCATATGACCCGCTGCACGCTGGTATATAACTGCTCTATAAGAGTATAGGCGGCCTTCAGCTTCTTCTTTATGTCAGAGCCCAGATGACTAATTGGAGTTCCTGCGTCATTGCGAACATCAGTAAACCGGCAATGTATGGGATGATATGTTGAAAACTTAAAGCAAGGATATTTACCAAACACGGCAGCAATCATGGCATGTATTTGCCGCTTCTCACCAGTCAACTCGTCTACCACCGGTTTAAGAGTTGCTTCTGCATCCTCGGCTCTTTTTTGCAATGTGTATTTTTCTATGTCCCAATCCGCCCGCTCCTTATTGAAGCCCTCCTTTAGTTTTTCCATAGCGGATAAGGCACTGGTCAGCTCATCTTTGGCTTTGGAGGTTTCTGCTTGCTGGGACTTGATGTTTTCTTGCAGATCAGCGGTTTGAGTTTCCTTTTTGCTCAACTCAGCCTGTAAGAGACAGACATGTCATGAGTTGACAGTACATATTTGAAGTACCAAGCACATAACAAGTTATGCACCTGATACTTGGGGGCTAATGCCTATTTGCTCGTTATCAGAAATTTCTACAAGTCCCAAGCGCAATACAGGTATTACTCTTGGCACTTGGGGGCTAGTGTATGTTTGCTCAAAGTAACATTATGGGTATTCTTCTAAAGTCCCGGTTCATCTTCATAAGTTAAACCGGCCCTTGGGGACTACACCGGCGAAAGTTACAATATTACAAATCTAAAGTACTGGTTCATCTTACAAAGATAAACCGGCCCTTGGAGGCTAAGCATGCAAAGTTGAGGTATTATAAAGTCCCGGTTTAGATTGACATCATAAACCGGCCCTTGGGGGCTACTGGGGTTGATATTTGAAATTGGACATAAGAGAGAAACGGTTATGTGGTTACCTCATATCGCTCCTTCATCAGATTCACTAAGCCGGCTTCATAGTCGCGGCTTGTGTATAGATGACTCAAGAAGCCAGAATGAATATCCTGGGCGTTCAGTTGACGATTTATCAGCAGCCTTAGCTGGGCTGGACGGTTTATCATCAGTTCGGATCGGGCTTGTCGGTTCATCAACATGGCCCGTTGTATCAACTTCTACTTGTTCAGTAAAGAAGTCATGATCTTGTGGTGGCGGATCATCAAGCATGGCATCAGCATTTGTTCCTTCTGGGTCTGGAGTTTTTTCCGGTTCAATAACTACATTATCGTCCCCGGTTTATTTAACCGGGCCTTCTTGCTGGGTCTAGGTTTGGCGCTGCAAACAAACATAAAGGTCAATGCACCGGGTGAACATAAGGTATTAAGGGTAAATTTAAAGAATAACTCACCCAGGAACAGTCTTGAGGGTTGGAAGTTGTGTGGTCGTTGACTCGCCAGAAGATGAGTGAGGTGTGCCCTGATAATTTGAATCAGACGGATTAAGAGGCTGTCGGAAACAACCCGCCTTGGGGCATGAAGTATCAGGAATATAAGAGACCTCTGATTGGCGTTTCCGGATTGGAGTATTCGGTAAACCGGCGGAGGTAACTACCTGGTCGCTGTGCCGGGTTGTGCGGCGAGCTTCGTGTTGCTGCGTCTTCAACAGAAAGTTTGGGTCCAAGTGAGCTAGGGGGTGAGGAAATTTTACTTTCCGGTTTGCTCGACGGATTTTCTGTGTTGGCAGAGGATCTGAACCGGAGGAAAGAATAATTACCTCTACATCATCAGCTTGGCTGCCTTCAGCGTCGTCCTGATAATAGTCATTGTCAATGAGGTGTATGAAAAATGAACCAAGAGAGTCAAGTTCTACCTCTGAGTCCGGATTAGCCAAGTCAGCATCAGCATTTGGTTCGGAAGACTGAGTGGTCTTCTTCTTGGTAGGTTTTTTAATAACCTTGATCTTGGGGCGAGGTGTCTTGGCCGGTTTATCCTGTGGTTTCTTCTTCCAGAACGGATCATCGCCCTGTCAAAGATGGACAAAATTTTGAGAGAGTATTTAAAAAGGATCAAGCTGAAACAAAAAAGTTGTGATTCGTACAGTTTGCGGTTTATTGGAAACACAGAAAGGACTTAACCCCGTCTGGCTACAGACAGCTTCCGGTTCATTCAATATTTTGTTGACAGCTTCAGTAACTTCAGCTTCTGTTAGCTGAATGTCGATATGTCGTTGAGGGTCTTTTAAGTCCCCTGTGTACTCACACATTAAACCAGGACGCCGGCTTAAATGCAGAACGCTCCAAGATATCCAGCAGCGAACAAAATCAACACATGTTAAACCGTTTGCCATAAAGGCTCTGAGCTTTGACAGTTGTGGTGCATAGTTGGACCGTTCCTTGGCAGTCATCCTCTGAGGAAATGGATGAGTGTTGCTAAGCCGGTGACGATGGTAACCCGACAGAGGATTCTCATCAGTTGGAGACGTGTCTCGGCAATAAAACCAAGTTTGATTCTAGTCCTTGGGGTGACTATGAAGCTTGGCATGAGGGATGCTGACATCTTTCCTCTTCTGAATTGCCATTCCACCAAGTTCAGTATTGGGCCCATCTGTAAACTCAGTACGATGGTTCAAGTAGAAAAAGTCTCTGAACAGCTCAACTGTGGGCTCCTCTTGAAGATAGGCCTCGCAAAATACTTGGAAATTGAAAATATTGGACACAGAGTTTGGTCCAATATCTTGAAAGGTGAAGTTCGAAGCTGGCAAGCACGTCTCGGAAATTTTTTGAACCGGGAGGGCTAAAACCTCAACCCAGATGGTCAGCGAACACGACTACTTCTCCGTCCTTGGGTTCAGGAGGATTTTCTGGGCCAGGGGCCCTCAAGCGGATGACTTATTTCTTTGCTAAAGCACCGGTTGCGACGCATCTGTTTAGTTGTTCTTCAGTAACCCGGGAAGGAACCCAGTTGCACTCGTAAACTTGTTTGGCCATTTCAATGGAAAGCTGAAACATGGTTATTGCCGGTTTAAGATTTATAATGGACAAGTATAAATCGCCGCAAGATCAGAAGCAGAAACAGAGGCATATACACATTGTTAAACCGGAGTCTGATATTGGAGGAGTTACAAAGATAAATGCATTGACGGTTTAAGAGGGGACTAATGGTACCTACTGGATTATCATTTTCTAAAAAGCTAAACCGCCTATATTGGTATGAAAGGTACAAATCTCAAATAGCTAAGTAAGGGGAAAATAGGTTTCACAGACTAGTATGATAAATTCAGATCTGCGGCCTGTCAGAAAACCACAATATATTCAGACCTAAAATACAGGCGCTTCAACAGTTCATCAGATTCAGATGAGTTTTTTCTATACGAAGGGGATGCTATAATGAGGTAAAAGGGGACTATGGCTACGAACGCACAAGAAATATCAGATCCAAACTAGCCATTTATGTTACTAAGAAGAACAGGGAAGAACAGCACCGGAGCTTCAATGGACTCCGATGAACACCGAAACCCTAATGGTGGATCTAGAGCAAGGAAAGGAGAAACTTACTGATGTTGACAGAACAACGGAGGAGCGCCGCGTTTCTCTGGTACGATCAGGTTGATGCAGCGGCTGGAGTTGAAGTCGAGGGCAGAGCTTGACGACGACGGCTGCGTGTGACGGTCAGGTCGGCGCAAGGAAGAAGAAAGACGAAGAGGCAAGGGGGGGAAATGAAAAAGACCCCCAGCCTTATTTATAAAGGCGAAAGGATAAGTGACAGGCGCGAGAATCGAGGAGCCCAAAGGTTGGATATGTGACAGAGCTGTCGCCTCGATTTTCGGAGGCTCATTAATGAAGGTGAGATATATGCAATCTTTAATAACAGGTGACTTCATGGCGGTTTATCATAATCCTGGAAGATGACATCATGGTAGTTTACAAGATTTACGTGAAGGTGCTGAAGGAGAAATTTTCCTAAGTGTTGAAGATTGACATGAACCAGTTCAAATCAATCTGGGACCTAATGTTGGGGATATTACTGCTGGGTATAAACCGGCCAGGAGAGGCCGGGTTATCCCCATAATGAGTTATTATATTTGAAGCCCATGAAGGCAAGGATTGTGGCGCTTTACGAAGGCCCAGGGCCCAAAGGCGAATTAAGGCCCGTAGACATAAACCGACATTGATATGTAAACTTGTGTTGTAAGATAGGAAGAGTAGAAACCGGGCCGGAAACGTTTATGAGCCGGCCTCGGGATTCTGTAAACCGACGGGCGTCAACCCATGTATATAAGGGGACGACCCGGCGGCGGTATAGGGACAAGAAACAACAACTCGAGAGCCGGGCATAGCGGATTCGCTCCCTGGTCATCGAAACCCTAGCAATTCCACAACAACTGGATTAGGCCTTTACCTTCACCGCAAGGGGCCGAACCAGTATAAACTCCCTGCGTCCTTTGTCCGCTTTAACCCCTTTAAGCTAACCCGTCGCGATGGCTCCACGACTAAGTCCTGTCACTAGGACATCTGTCGTGACAAAACCACGACAGCCGCCTCACAATGTCCGCCACTATCTCGCACAAGACACCGTCGACCCTCTCCTCCGGCGGGGCCTTTGCAGCCACGTACAGCTCCCAGCTCAGTGCTAGCTGTCGAAACTGACCCTCAACGGGCAACGTGACCCACCCCGGGAAGTGGTGCCGGCAAAGCACGCCAAGGACTTGGTTGGGCATGCGGACACCATCGGCGTGTATCCAACCCCTGCAGTATGACAAGGCCAACACATTAGATACTAATTTGAAGAAACATGAAGGACACGGGTTAATAAGAGTAAATGCACTTACTTCTCCCCGTTAGGCTGAATCAACCACCTCTGATCGCGGGACGCCGGCACGGCTGGGAGCTTCGTACCACCACGCTGGTAGACCTTCTTGCCTTGCTCAACTAGCTCGCCCTCGCTAAAACTATTGTCAGACCAGGTCTCCTCGCCATCATCATGGCCACTAGTCTCCGGAGTCACGTGGGATGAAGACTCAGGGACCCGAGTCTCCTGGGACGAAGACTCTGGGACCCGATTCTCCTGGGACAAAGGCTCTGGGACGCGAGTCTCCTAGGACGAAGGCTCGTTGACCCGAGGCTCGTCGGCTCGAGGCTCGTGGACCGGAGTCCGACACGGGTCCACCTGAGACGGAGCACTACGGTGGTCTGGAGAATCAGCTGGAGGTGGCGGCGAGGAAGGCGCAGCAGCCTTCCTACCTCTCCCGCCGCCACGTCCACCTCTAGCAGCCCTCTTCGGCTTCCCCCGAGCTCCCTCGGCCGAAGAAAGCGCCTGCCGGTGTCTGCATACTGTCATCCAGCGCTCTCCGAAGGTGCTAGGTGGAATAATAACACCCCTCCCAACACGCGCCGAGGAAGGAGGCCCGGAGTGCTCTCGACCCGCGCCCACCATCTGTCAACCCCTGCAATGACAAAGAGTAAACGAAATTAGTACAACATAAACATAATAAAATATTTGGTGGGTGAAAACAACACCTAAAAAATTAACTAACTAAGTAAGTAATTAACCTAAAAAATAACTACCTAACTAATTAAAGGCTTTTTCTTAAGGCCAGAAATGGTCTTTAATAGGTTAAAATTATTTTAGTGTTTCAAAAATATTTGAGAAAATTTAGGGAAGCTCATTGGACATATATTGTCCATATATAAGAGTTTCAACACACGGTCATGTTCAAAATATTGGTCAAATCCATCAAAAACCCTTTTCTGATATTTCAAGCTTTTGGAATATTTACAAAGGAAATATTCTCTATAAATTCCAAGAAAATTCTAGCATGTCAAAAATGCCAAATTTGGTTATCTTGCCAAGTATCATCTCTTGGAGAACAAGATGACATCACCAGAACCCATCAAAACCATTTATGTCTATTGCCAAACATGTCCAAATGCTCTCAAATATCTTGGAAGATTAGGCCTCCCATAGGGAAGAACTACACTTTTCTGATCATACCAACTCTTCAGTTAGGACAGTCTGAACTACTAGTATTTGCATAGACAAGCTATAAAAGAGTTTTAAAAGTTCTAACTGATTAGACCAAGATATTAGCCATGTTCTCTAATTAATTACATGACATTTCTTTCTTATGATGATATACTCATTTTGGGTGTACTTCGGATACCATCGAATGTTGTTCCGAGGAAACAAATTAAAGTAAAGGGATTCTTTCTGTGTGTGAAGTGAAATTGAAATAAGAATGTTTTTTTCTTCAGAAAGATAAATATCGCAGCATTGGTCGGTCCCAACAAGCAGGAGCTAGGTGCTTAAGATCACCCTGTCAACTAATTGACAAACGATGACTAAACCTGCCTTTTCTTTTTCTTTTCTGATTTTCAAGAAACAAAAGAAAAGGGATGCATATGCATCCTAATCCTAATCATTTACATGGTTGTTTTCTAGGAGTAGTAATTAGTAAAACTAAAACTAGATATGGTAATTATATACTTCTATTCTACTAGTTAACAGAACTAACATAACTAACCTACAAACTAATTAACCTAACTAACCTAGAAACTAACCTAGTCTAAATATAACTAACCTAACTAACCTAGAAAATCAAACTAACCTAACTAACAGTACCAACTAACCTAATTAGTAGCAGTAGAAAAAAAGAAACTAACAGTACTAACTAACCTAATTACTAGCAGTAGAAAAAAAATAAAAAACAGGGGGGAGCTCACCGGAGTGGGTCGGCGGGGCGGCGGGGTGTCGGGGTGGCTAGGGCGTCGGGACGGCGGGGCGCCTGGTTGTCGAGGTGGCGGGGCGCCGGGCCGGCGGGGGCGGCGGGGCGGCGTGGGCGTTGGGGCGGCGAGGGCGTCGGGGCGGCGGGGGCGGCGGGGCGGGGGGGTCGGGGCGGCGAGGGCGTCGGGGCGGCGGGTGAGGTGAGGGAGAGAGGGGAGAGAGAGGGGTGGGGAGCGGGGGGGCTGTCTTTTAGTTAGGTTTAATTTCTTTGCCGTCTGCTAGCAGACGGCAAAGAGCGTAGCTAGTGGGTGGGGCCGGGGGGAAACGGCCGTTAGGTTGGCTATTCTCTTTGCCGTCTGCTGGCTGACAGCAAAGAGGCTCTGCCGTCAGCTAGCGAACGGCAAAGAAAGTGGTCGTTAGGTGGTTCTCAGTGGTGGGCCACCCTCCTGCTTTGTCGTCTGCTAGCGGACGACAAAGATTCTATGCCTTCAGCTAGCTGACAGCAAAGAACTGGCTGGCAAAAACATGATCTTTGCCGTCAGCTCTTTCTTTGTCGTCATTTTTTTTAGCTGATGGCAAAGACCTTCTTTGCCGTCAGCTAGCAGACGGCAAAGAGCTGGCAGATGACAAAGATCCTGATTCCAGTAGTGCCTCTCCCTCTCCTTCCTTTTCCCCTCCGGTAAGAAAGGAAAGGGGGGGCGAATCCTACTAGGAGCGAAGTCCTAGTAGGACTCCCCCCCATGGCGCGCCCCTGCTGGCCAGCCGCCTCCTCTTCCCCTCCTTTATATACAGGGGCAGGGGGCACCCCAAAGGCACATCAATTGTTCTCTTAGCCGTGTGCGGTGCCCCCCTCCACAGTTTACTCCTCCGGTCATAGCGTCGTAGTGCTTAGGCGAAGCCCTACGCGGATCACATCACTATGACCGTCACCATGCCGTCGTGCTGACGAAACTCTCCCTCAACCCTCTGCTGGATCAAGAGTTCGAGGGACGTCATCGAGCTGAACGTGTGTTGAACTCGGAGGTGCCGTACGTTCGGTAGTAGATCGGTTGGATCGTGAAGACGTTCGACTACATCAACCGCGTTAAACTAAAGCTTCGCTTTCGGTCTACGAGGGTACGTGGACACACTCTCCCCCTCTCGTTTCTATGCATCTCCTAGATAGATCTTGCGTGATCGTACGAATTTTTTTGAAATTGCATGCTACATTCCCCAACAGCCCGAACCTGTATAAATCTTTAAGCATACTCCCAACCGCACCGTTCGCTAGATACGATTGCCTCTATGTCCATATCCCCCTACTATTGTCAAGATTATATCCACGACAGCGGGCCTGCAACTACTGCTCACGTACGAGCATTGAACACATCCTTGAAAAAAACGTACTAGCGTTGAACGCTCGGGTTCAGTAATGTGAAGGCTCGCTCGCACACGTGCGCGTACGAGATCACACAAACTACCCCTGCATCATTCGGTACTAACCACCCACCGTATACCATGCGAGGCGGACAAATCGAGAAAAGTTCTCGTCTTCACTTCTACCACGATTTTTTACGTCATGCAGGTGCGGTGCCAGCCCGCCCATGATGAAAAGTTTATTTTCTATCATAATTTTTGTCGTAGAAGTAGGTGCCCACCACATCCATAATCGTACGTGTTTTCGTAAGTATTATCATCATGAAGTTTGACTGAAAATATTTTGTTCGGGTCAAAATGTCACGAATGTATCTTTTTCTTGTAGTGTTAGTAGGCATGCTATATGGAGAGAGGCGTTTTGGAGGCCGAGCTCCATGGAGCCCTTTATTTTTGAAAAATTCAAATTCAAATTTTTATGATTCAAAAAATTCTAAAAAAAAATATGCGTGTATGTAAGGATGTAACCCACATGTGTGTAAAAATTCATGATGAAATACCTTGAGTTGCGACCTGTACAAAAAAGACAAATTCATGGCCTGGGAGGATGAATAGTATCATGTGTTAAACAGCCCCAGATTTGTCTTTTTTACACAGCCCTCATTTCAAGGTATTTTGAACTGAAAATTTACACACATGTGTGTTATGCCTTCATGTATATCTGTATTTTTTTCAGAATTTTTCGAAATGTAAAAGTATGAATTTCAATAAAATTTCAAATTTGAATTTGGAGGCCTCACTGGAGGCCGAGCTCCAAAAAGGATTTTCGTGCTATATGTACCAGTCATACTATGTTAGTATTTTTTAGGAACTATGTTAGTATTTTATTGAATATGTTATATGTTATTACTGTTATGTTGAAGTCTTAAACTTAAAGGTATTTACAAATTTGAATGTTATATGATATTACTGTTACTGTTAAACTAAAATATGTTGCCGTGACAGCAGAAATGAGCCGAAGTCCCATTTTGCCGCCATGGCAACCTGTTTTGGCCAACTTTTGCTGTTGTGGTAGCATTTTGAGCCAAATGGTGGCACGACAACAATAAATTGACACTTGGCTTGAAGAACTGACCAAGAAGAATTAACGAAGAAGACCATTACTCGACGCATGAGACGCCCTAGCCAGCTGCCACCTACCCAAAAAGCTAGGGTTCCTCTGCCTCCCGCCGCCAGTCCGCCCCGTCTTCTGTGGCCTTAGGGCCATGGGGCGGAGTGGATCCCGGCCCTTGCCGGTGGGAGGGCTCCGTTTTTAGATCCTTTCTCGAGGTTTGTTAATTAGGGTTTCTGTCCTACTCAGGAAGGCGAGACGGCGGCGACTCCCTGAAGATGGAATAAAGGTCTCCTCGCCTAGCCCCCGTTCCGGTGATGCATCTAGCGTCGTCGGTTGGCGTGTGGAGGTGTGTTTCCGGTGGATATATCTTTGGTGGATTTGCTCGGATCTGTTCGTCGTTCGTCTTTGTTCGTGTGTCTTCAGGTTGGATCCTTCTTATCTACACTCTTCATCGGCGGCGGTTGCTGTTCTGGTGCGTTGGTTCTATGGGGCCTTAGCACGACGACTTCCCGACTGTCTACTGCAACAAGGTTTGCTCGGCTCCGTCGAGGGAGGGGCGATGACAGCGGCGCGCCTTCGTCTCGCTTCAGTGCTTCTAGTCGTCGCTAGGTGGTCTACGGATCTGGATGTAATTTTTATTATTTTTTGTGTCCGTTGTACTAGCATGATTGAAGATGAATAGATTAGAAGTTTATCCCGCAAAAAAAATAACACTTGGCTAAAAAAGGTTATCGTGGTAGCTATTTTTTATGCATCAAAATTACATTAGTGGCAGACATGCCATCAATGATGTCTTTGGCATATCACTACTAAGGAAAAGGCAAATTGGTTCCGAACAGGTTTGGTTCCAAAATTTGGCGGTGACTATAAAACTTTGGTATGGTTTATGTATTGCTGCAGGCTGGAACAAACCAAACAAATGATCGTTCGCTCCAATTGTAATTGAATTTTTGAAGATGGAAAACTTGTTTGTTGAGGAAGAAGGTAACATTGTTAATAGGTTGAGTAATAAGCAGCAATCTAGGAAAGATGGCTCTCTTTGATGTCCCATCTATTCTTGGTTTGTATCATTGTGAATTTGCTATAAGTAATTTTTATAGTATATTCATCTACCATAACCCCGGCAAAAAAGCCCCGTCTACCATAACGGGTTTTGAAAAACAAATCATGAATTTGTAAAAAAAGTTCATCAAATTTGAAAAAAACATCAAATGAAAACATAAATGTTGAGAAAACAGTTCATCGATTTGAAGAAACATTTTACGAATTTGAATAAAGTTGATCAAAAAAAGAAAGATGAAAACATAAAAAGAAAAGGAAAAAGAAGAAAGAAGAAAAAAATGCAACTAAAGATATTGGGTTAGGTTTTTTTATGAGAAAATCGCATCGGGTTAGTTGGCTGTGTGGTTACTGCAGCGCGTGTTGAGAGTGGGGGTCGGCGCCTGAAGGGTATGTTTGGATTGTGCCCCATCTAGCCCTACCAAATTATTGGCATGGCCAACTTGAAGGCAAGACCAAAAAATTGGCAGGTTATGGCTGTTTGGTTTGTAGCCCATAGCACTTGCCAACTTTTTGGCAAAACCATTGGCCAGCGTTTGGTTTGAAGCCAAATATTTGGCAACCTTGATTGGACTGTGTTTGGTTTGGTTCCAAAATGCATGCCAGCCAAAAAGTGATCAACATCAGACACTACCTCACATATATCACATGACATTAATACAAATTTTCAATTTAGAAACACACAGTGAGACAAACTGTAAGCATGCATTTCATAAATTGACAATGACATGGTTCAACTAATACATTAGATAACTCATATTGTTCGATACATCAGATTAATCATCAAGGAGGCTAAATAAAATTCACATAGTAACCAAGTCTTTACCAGACCAAGTAAGTCATACTAGTCAGACTAGCACCAAGTCTGCTCCATATAAACAAAATATGATGCACCCAGCCTTCTCTATATAGACAAAATATGCATGATGTATGTTACCCATGCTCCTAGCGGTAAACAAAAGGAAGCCGCAATCTCTATCTAGTCATGTGGCCATTCAGTGAGCAGTTGCAGATCCACCATTGCCACCATCTTCTTGAAACCGAGGCTCGAAGAAGCTAAGGACCCACTGTCCAAGAATTGTTTCATCAGCATAGTTGAGGTAACTACGAAAGATATCTTGATCTGGCTTGGATAGATATGCTACAATCTCAAGTTTATCCTTAGCTGGTATGGTAAGGGCATTTATCCGCTTCCAAAGGTTTGCATATGGATCTGTAGGTGGCATTGGTTGCACAGAAACAATAGGAGATGCAAGAGAGTCAGCTAGCTTCTTGATACTGGCTGCCATATCATCATTAGATATCTTGCCCTTCTTGTTTGCTTTCCCCTTAGTTGGCTTCTTGGAAGGTGAAGATGACACGTGCTTGCACTTCTTGTTTAAAGAATTGCCTTCCAAGTCAACTTTAGGACTATGACGATTAATAGTGTCAGAGTCAGCTTCATCACTGTCAACTGGAATTAGATTGGCCTCAAGTTCCCTCACTTCCTCGCTGTCATCACTATCATCATCCACATTGACAGTGGTTTGGTCAGTTGCAAGCGAGCCATCAACAAATGCACTAGAAGCATAGTCCCGACCAGCATACAAACACCCATCTTCAGCAACACTTGAAGCTTACATACTAAAATAAGTCAGACAATCTTACAATGATAAAATAAGTTGCATAAATTCATCAAAATCAAAACACTACATCCTTCAATTGTTCCCTCACGTTGGACGTGAGAGGGCATCTTTTAGCACAAGAGAATCATGGGCAGAGCCCTCCCAACCAGCTAGAACATATGTGAACCGAAGGTCGAAGTCAACAACTGCTAGCACATTTTGGGAGGGATATGACTTGCGGCCCCTAAATTTGTCCATCATGTGAGCAGGAACACAAGCCTTAACATGAGTGCCATCTAGTGCCCCTATGCATCCCTACGAATATGAAAAAGGGAAGTTCATGTCAAGCTTGGGCTAGGCCGATCTTGTATAATCAGTAAAAAAATCTATGGTCTAAGGATTACCTCAAAGTACGGGTAGAATCTGTTCGGGCTGCTAGTGATTTTTGTGTGTGTGTCCGTCGATCTAATATAAATTAGATCACGTGCTAACTCCCCCATCGCACGTAGGACAATATTGAAATATCTGCTCACTGTTTCACTAGATCGCCAGAACCAAAATCCAACAGATGAATTTGTGTGATGCTGACCGACCATGTATAGGAACATTGCAACTTGTTCCTCTACCGAAACATGAAATGTGTCACTTAACAACTCCTTCTGCCTAAGCCTGTTACATAGCTTGTAAAATACAGCTCAAGTCATCCTTAATTGCTTGATGCATGTTGCATCCGATGTGTCAAAGAGCCTAATTAGTACATTAGTTCTGTAGATGTCTCTCTGAACTAATGGACCATACTTCCTGCCTTTACCTCTAAATTTTCTACCATCTCTGCTTCTATACCAGAGGGCCAAGAGTAGAACAATAACACAGAGAGTTCTCCGCTTCAACATGTTGTAATAATAATATCTTTGTTGATCCATGTCCATCTGGGTCAATATGAAATGTACAAAAATATGAATGAGCTAACTTGGTACATTATTACAAATGATTACTTGCTAAAAGATACATGTTAGAAAGCAAACCTGCTTCTAACCAGTACCAAGGATGCACAATTTGTAAAAAAAAAACACCTTGATGGACAAAAAATCGAAGCATGTCTCAGTAGTTAACTATGTATATCCAACTTCAAAAAATCCACCTTAATGTTCTAAAAATAGAGACCATACATATGGCACAAAAAGGGAAGAACAGACCATACTACTTTCAGAACCATACCAGGTTAATTAACTAATTAACATCATTATTCTCATGTGATTTGACTTGCGTCAAATAAAGAACATGGATCACCCACAAAAAAAACAAAGAATATGGATGAGAGTCTCATATGTTTTTACTTGCAGCAAACCAACAACATGCACGGGAGTCCCATTCCAATTTTACTTCCAGCAAACAGGGAAGAGGATTCAGCAAGCAATTCTCAGATCTAGCAAGTAGTACCTCCGTACAATACATACATCCATAAGGGGATGATGGGGATTTGAGCTCACAAATCAGACCATAGAAAAGGGGATCGGAGTAGTGTTGGATGGGGATTTCAGTGGCTGACCTTGGAGCGTAGCTTGACTGGGAGAGGAGGGCGAGAGGTGGAGCAGCGTCGCCGGTCGCCGGCCGCCGGAGAAGCTGGCACCAACGCAGAACGCGGCCGCCCGGTGATTGGATCGAGAGCGCTTCTGTGCGTGGAGATAAGAAGAGAGATGGGGAAAGTGGCGAACAGGTGGGGAAAAATCAATCGTGCCTTTTATATCACGGTGGCTGGCTCGCGCCAGATTTGGCAGCCAATATTTTGGCGGCTGATTTCCGCGCCGCTGTTTCGCCCGCGAGTTGGCGAAAACGGTACGCGGGCGCGCCCAAGTCGACGATGGCGAGCCAAAAATGATACCAGACCAAACGCTAGCCAAATATCGTGGGCGTGACCAATTTTTTGGTAAGGCTAGTGTTGGTCACCATCCAAACAGCCCCGAAGCGCCAAATAGGAAATGCCCTTTTTCTCCTCTCGAAAATTCTCGAAGGAGTGAGGCCGAGGAAGGAAGACTCTGGAAGGAGGCTGGAGCCCACTCGGGCCCATTCATCGTGCGACCTCCTCCTCAGCCAGGCTGGGCCTAGGAGGCTGTTTCCGTAATTCTAGTGCGTTCCCTCACTGTCCGTCCACTCCCCATCTCTCCCCTCAGTCGCCGGCGGCGCTGCGTGCGTTTCCCCCAAATCCCACCCAAACCCCTTCTCGCAGGCAATCCGATTCCGGCACAGACAAGCCGCAAACTTGTCAGTCCCTATCCGAGCAGGCCTCGATGTCGATGCCCAAGGCTCTTTTTAAGCGCGACCCGGCAACTGCTCGCTAGTCGCTACTCGATTCGTCGCGCAGCTGGAGGCAGCTCTCTCATGGCCAGGGCCACGGCCAGGAGCAGCCGCGCGAGCGGGGCGGCTCGATTCCTGCGCCGGCAACTTGCCGACCGGATGAGCGACCTCTCCGACGATCTACTCCTCCTCGTCCTCCGCCGCCTCGACACCCGCACGGCGCTCGGCGCCGGCTCGATCTCCAGGCGCTGGGCGCACCTCCCCCGCGAGCTGTCCGCCTTGGACTTGAAGGTAAGCGACATACTCCCGCCGCGCTACCACCGATGGGTCCTCCTACACCGGGACATCTACGGCAAAGCAGCAGCGCATCTGCAGTACAGACGCCACGCCGTCAGACTGGAGCTCCTGCCTAACATCAAGAGGTACGAGCGCCGCGCCATGCGCGCCTTGAACAGATCCGTAGAGAGCCTCTTGCAGCAAGGACCTCGCTCTCGCCGGGGGGTCCTCAAGAGGCTGAGTCTCGAGTTCTACACCACCGGCAACGGCTCCTCCATGAACCGGCTCATCGCGGAGGCCATTGATGCTTGGGGCGTCGAGGACCTCGACGTCATTGCCAAGCCACTCTACTATGAAGCAGACGTCGTCCACGCCTTTCCCAGCCATGGCATGTGCAAGGAGCCCGGCGCCGCATCCCTGCGAAGCCTCAAGCTTGGGGGCTGCCTACTCCCGCCGCTGCATGAGTACGGTGCGCTCACCATGCTCGTCCTGCGAGACATTCCGGAATCGACGCCCCCGGCCGCCTACGAGGGTGTCTTGGCCTCGTGCCCAAAGCTGCAGACCCTGCACCTCATCTCGTGTATCTGCAGGAGCGGCTCGGGCGCACTCTTGCCGGTGGAGGTGGACGCCCCCAGTTCAGAGATCAGAGAGCTTGTCTTTGACAATTGCAAATTCCGATGGATACGGCTGGGGGCTCTCCCCTGTCTCGAGAGCCTAGCCTGCATGGGAGGTACACTGGTCTTCTTCGAGTATAACTTGATTCCCTCCCTGAGGCAATACAACTTCGCCCTGCATCTTGGTGTTGCTCTGGAAGGCGCACGGCAATACTTTGCGCAGCGGCTGAAGCTAGAGCTTGACATGTTTCTTCGGTGCACCCCCAACATAACCAGCCTCATTGTCCGGTTCACTGGTCCTGACAGATGGATCGTGCCGTCTAGCTCCCCGTTGTCGTATTTGCCTAGCCTGAGGCGGCTGCTGGTCACGGATGTGCCGTCTTCCTTGGATGCTTCGTGGCCTCGTCTCTTTCTTGAGATGACGCCTTCTCTCGAGATCCTACACATCAACATTGCCTCCTGCAAGGACAAGCCTGGTAAAGAAATTTCATGGCAGCCCAGCGAGCTTCGGCAGCACCACTTGAAGGAGTTTGTGGTTGCTGGTTTCGAGGGAACCAAAAGGCAGATTTACCTTGTCAATTTCGCCGTCGGAGCATGCACGGCGTTGCGCCGTGTCGCCTTGTTCAGGAACGGGCATGCGCAGAGAAAGGGGCTCTGGGACTGGGAGATGGTGACGGAGCCACACTCGTGGACGGACGAGAAGAAGGACTACACGCTGAAGCAGATCATGGATGGGGTTCCTTCCTCACCTGTTCAACTAGTTTTTGGCTGAATTTTATCATGTCTTACAGGCTTCTGGCGTTCCTTATCCATATATGATCTCTGGCGGACTTGATGCTTTGTGTGGGTATTTTTCAATAAACTCGAATAATTTGATTAGTTAAGTTCTCCATGTCCACAGCCTAAGTTTTCCATGTCCAGCGGCAGCTCTAGGAACAAATAAGATGTGGCTAGCTAGGTCTCATCTAAATGAGAATTAGCATCATCTAACTTTCGGACCATTTGATTTTAAGCGGAGAACCGTGAAGATTTTTTTGTTTTTCTTGTTTGATTAATTGAAGGATGTAAGTGTTAGATGAGACTTTGTTCTCATCTACACTCTGTTCCGAAATATAAGATGTTTTGACAATTCAAATTGAACTGTCGATTATATTTAGGAACATTTGAACTGTAGAAACATCTTATATTTGACACTTTAGCTATATATAATAAGCTGCCTGATATTAATTTTAGGCCAGACAACTTTTTAGTCCGTTGATTTTGCTTTAGGATTTGTGCTCTGTTTTTTATCTGGTCTATTTGGTGACTGTGGGCTGTTTGTTTTTTGACTGGCCACATATTTTGGTCAGTCGATTTGCTAGCGGGCTGGAGCCCATTACATGTGCCACCCCAGCCCTCCCCCTCTCTCCCTTTGTTTTTTTTTTGTTTTCATGTGTTTCTCCTTTTGGATTTCTTTATTAGTTGTTTTTATCTTATTTTCCTTTTGTAGGTATATTTGAGATGTTGGTTGAGTGTAAATGTATACACACAAGTACTATGAAATATGTGAGAAAATTACGCAAAAATATGTTGTTTACATATTATAAAAGGTGTAATTTTAGTGGAAAGTTGTGTGCATTTTTTTTAACCTTTTTTCCACATCTTTCTTCTTAAAGAGTAATAGCAATGCTACTAAATCATTTTTTCTCTTGATTTTTCCTTCCCCCCTCCAAGTATGAAAAGATCATGAACTTAGGGTTTCACCCTACATCAGTTCACCTCAAGCAGCCGATTGGTTCCATTGCAGTGTCCCTGGGAATCCAATTATGTGACCATATGTGCGTGGAACTTCCATCTCCTATCCTTCGAATGAGGCCTTGAGCTAGCACGTCCCTCCGCTCAATCAACGACCGCCTCACCTGCGAAGGGTGAGAACCCACCGTGACATCCAAGATGTTGCCCTCCAGAAAATAAATTGCCTTGAGTAATTTTGCACATAGAGAGGCAGGCTTCATCAACAGCTGCTGAGTCTACCGTGCTAATAATTCTAGGTTGAAGAGCTCAAGATCTCTAAAACCAAGTCCTCCATACTTGTTTGGTTGTGTCATTGTTTTCGAGGAGACCCAATGATGCTTACGCTTCCCTTCTTTGCTTTCCCAAAAGAATTGTCGGATGAGCTTGTTTAAGTGTTCACATAGTCCCCTGGTATAAAACAAGACACAGAAAAAACCGAGCCTGTTTGTGCCACTAACTTGATCAAAATTGCTTTACATGCGGCAGAGATTGCTTTCTCAATCCATCTTTTTACCTTGCTCCAGAGCCTACGGTTTAGATACTTGAAAGCCCCAGTTTTACTTGCCCCATTATCATATGCATGCCCATCATAAAGTGTTTCAATTTGCACACTGAGTATACCATTGACCTTTTACCTGGTAGACTCTGGACATCCTTTGCTGAAGAAATATGCCCTAGAGGCAATAATAAAGTTGTTATTTATATTTCCTTATATCATGATAAATGTTTATTACTCATGCTAGAACTGTATTAACCGGAAACTTAGTACATGTGTGAATACATAGACAAACTAAGTGTCACTAGTATGCATCTACTTGACTAGCTCGTTGAATCAAAGATGGTTAAGTTTCCTAGCCATAGACATGAGTTGTCATTTGATTAACGGGATCACATCATTAGATAATGATGTGATTGACTTGACCCATTCCGTTAGCTTAGCACTTGATCGTTTAGTTTACTGCTATTGCTTTCTTCATGACTTATACATGTTCCTATGACTATGAGATTATGCAACTCCCGAATACCGGAGGAACACTTTGTGTGCTACCAAACGTCACAACGTACCTGGGTGATTATAAAGTTGCTCTACAAGTGTCTCCGGTGGTGTTCGTGGAGTTGGCATGGATCAAGAATAGGATTTGTCAATCCGATTGTCGGAGAGGTATCTCTGGGCCCTCTCGGTAATGCACATCACTATAAGCCTTGCAAGCAATACCACTAATGAGTTAGTTGCGGGATGATGCATTACAGAACGAGTAAAAAGACTTGCCGGTAACGAGATTGAGCTAGGTATTGAGATACCGACGATCAAATCTCGGGCAATTAACATACCGATGACAAAGGGAACAACGTATGTTGTTATGCGGTTTGACCGATAAAGATCTTCGTAGAATATGTGGGAGCCAATATGAGCATCCAGGTTCCGCTATTGGTTATTGAACGGAGACGTGTCTCGGTCATGTCTACATAGTTCTCGAACCCGTAGGGTCCGTACGCTTAACGACCGGTGACGACTTGTATTATGAGTTTATGTGTTTTGATGTACCGAAGGTAGTTCGGAGTCCCGCATGAGATCGAGGACATGACGAGGAGTCTCGAAATGGTCGAGACGTAATGATCGATATATTGGACGACTATATTTGGACATCGGAAAGGTTCCGAGTGATTCGGGTATTTTCGGAGTACCGGAGAGTTACGGGAATTCGTATTGGGCCTTAACGGGCCATACGGGAAAGGAGAGAAAGGCCTCAAAGGGTGGCCGCACCCCTCCCCATGGACTGGTCCGAATTGGACTATGGAGGGGGGGCGCCCCCTTCCTTCCTTCTCCTTCTCCCTTCCCTTTTTCCTATTCCATGTGGGAGGTGGAATCCTACTAGGACTAGGGAGTCCTAGTAGGACTCCACACTTGGGCGCGCCCTGTGAGGGCCGGCCTCCTCCTCCCTCCATCCTTTATATACGTGGCTAGGGGGCACCCCATAGACACAAAAGTTGATCATTGATCTCTTAGCCGTGTGCGGTGCCCCCCTCCACCATAATCCACCTCGGTCATATCATCGTAGTGCTTAGGCGAAGCCCTGCACCGGTAGCTTCATCATCACCGTCATCACGCCGTCGTGCTGACGAAGCTCTTCCCCGTCACTCTGCTGGATCATGAGTTAGTGGGACGTCACCGAGCTGAACGTGTGCAGATCGCGGAGGTGTCGTACGTTCGGTACTAGGATCGGTCGATCATGAAGACGTACGACTACATCAACCGCGTTGTCATAACGCTTCCACTTACGGTCTACGAGGGTATGTGGGCAACACTCTCCCCTCTCGTTGCTATGCATCACCATGATCTTGCGTGTGCGTAGGATTTTTTTTTAAATTACTACGTTCCCCAACAGTGGCATCCGAGCTAGGTTTATGCGTAGATGTTATATGCACGAGTAGAACACAAATGAGTTGTGGGTGATACAAGTCATACTGCTTACCAGCATGTCATACTTTGGTTCGGCGGTATTGTTGGATGAAGCGGCCCGGACCGACATTACGCGTACGCTTACGCGAGACTGGTTCTACCGACGTGCTTTGCACACAGGTGGCTGGCGGGTCTCAGTTTCTCCAACTTTAGTTGAACCGAGTGTGGCTACGCCCGATCCTTGTGAAGGTTAAAACAACACTAACTTGACGAAATTTCGTTGTGGTTTTGATGCGTAGGTAAGAACGGTTCTTGCTCAGCCCGTAGCAGCCACGTCAAACTTGCAACAACAAAGTAGAGGACGTCTAACTTGTTTTTGCAGGGCATGTTATGATGTGATATGGTCAAGCCATGATGCTATATTTATTGTATGAGATGATCATGTTTTGTAATGGAGTTATCGGCAACTGGCAGGAGCCATATGGTTGTCGCTTTATTGTATGCAATACAATCGCCCTGTAATTGCGTTACTTTATATCTAAGCAGTAGCGATAGTCATAGAAGCAATAGTTGGCAAGACGACAACGATGCTACGATGGAGATCAAGGTGTCGCGCCGGTGACAATGGTGATCATGACGGTGCTTTGGAGATGGAGATCAAAGGCACAAGATGATGATGGGCATATCATATCACTTATATTGATTGCATGTGATGTTTATCCTTTATGCATCTTATTCTGCTTTGTTTGACGGTAGTATTATAAGATGATCTCTCACTAAATTTCAAGGTAAAAGTGTTCTCCCTGAGTATGCACCGTTGCCAAAGTTCGTCGTGCCGAGACACCACGTTATGATCGGGTGTGATAAGCTCAACGTTCATCTACAACGGGTGTAAGACAGTTTTGCACACGCAGAATACTCGGGTTAAACTTGACGAGCCTAGCATATGCAGATATGGCCTCGGAACACTGAGACCGAAAGGTCGAGCGTGAATCATATAGTAGATATGATCAACATACTGATGTTCACCATTGAAAACTACTCCATCTCACGTGATGATCGGTTATGGTTTAGTTGATATGGATCACGTGATCACTTAGATGATTAGAGGGTTGTCTATCTAAGTGGGGGTTCTTAAGTAATTTGATTAATTGAACTTCAATTTATCATGAACTTAGTCCTGGTAGTATTAGCATATCTATGTTGTAGATTAATAGCTCGCGATGTTGCTCCCCGTTTATTTTGATATGTTCCTAGAGAAAAACTATGTTGAAAGATGTTAGTAGCAATGATGCGGACTTGGTCCGTGATCTAAGGATTATCCTCATTACTGCACAGAAGAATTATGTCCTTGATGCACCGCTAGGTGACGGACCTATTGCAGGAGCCTATGCAGACATTATGAACGTTTGGCAAAGCTCGGTATGATGACTACTTGATAGTTTAGTGCACCATGCTTTACGGCTAAGAATCGGGGCTCAAAGACGTTTTGAACGCCACGGAGCATATGAGATGTTCCAAGAGTTGAAATTAGTATTTCAGACTCATGCCCATGTCGAAAGGTATGAGACCTTTGACAAGTACTTTGCCTACAAGATGGAGGGGAATAGCTCAGCTAGTGAGCATGTGCTCAGAATATCTGAGTACTACAATCACTTGAATCAAGTGGGAGTTAATCTTCCGGATAAGATAGTGATTGACAGAGTTCTCTAGTCACTATCACCAAGTTACTAGAACTTCGTGATGAACTATAATATGCAAGGGATAACGGAAACGATTCCCAAGCTCTTCGTGATGCTGAAATCGATGAAGATCGAAATCAAGAAAAACATCAAGTGTTGATGGTTGACAAGACCATTGGTTTCAAGAAAATGGCAAAAGGGAAGAAGGGGAACTTCAAAAGGAACGGCAAGCAAGTTGCCGCTCCCGTGAAAAGCCCGAAGCTAGACCCAAGCCTGAAACTGAGTGCTTCTACTGCAAAAGAAATGGTCACTGGAAGTGGAACTGCCCTAGATACTTGGCGGATAAGAAGGATGGCAAAGGAAACAAAGGTATATTGGATATACATGTTATTGATGTGTACTTTACTAGTGTTTATAGCAAACTCCTCAGCATTTGATACGGATTCAGTTGCTAAGAGTAGTAACTCAAAACCGGAGTTGCAGAATGAACATAAACTAGTTAAGGGCGAGTTGACGATGTGTGTTGGAAGTAGTTCCAAAATTGATATGATCATCGTCACACACTCCCTATACTTTCAGGATTAGTGTTGAACCTAAATAAGTGTTATTTGGTGTTTGCGTTGAGCATAAATATGATTTGATCATGTTTATTGCAATATGGTTATCCATTTAAGTTAGAGAATAATTGTTGTTCTGTTTACATGAATAAAACCTTCTATGGTCATACACCCAATAAAAATGGTTTGTTGGATCTCGATCGTAGTGATACACATATTCATAATATTGAAGCCAAAAGATGCAAAGTTAATAAAGATAGTGCAACTTATTTGTGGCACTGCCGTTTAGGTCATATTGGTGTAAAGCGCATGAAGAAACTCCATGCTGATGGGATTTTGGAATCACTTGATTATGAATCACTTGATGCTTGCGAACCATGCCTTATGGGCAAGATGACTAGGACTCCGTTCTCCGGAACAATGGAGCGAGCAACTGACTTATTGGAAATAGTACATACTGATGTATATGCAACCCAATGAGTGTTGAGGCTCGCGGCGGGTATCGTTATTTTCTGACCTTCCTAGATGATTTGAGCAGATATGGGTATATCTACTTGATGAAACATAAGTCTGAAACATTTGAAAAGTTCATATAATTTCATAGTGAAGTGGAAAATCATCGTAACAAGTAAATAAAGTTTCTGCGATCTGATCATGGAGAAGAATAGTTGAGTTACAAGTTTGGTCTTCATTTAAAACAATGCGGAATAGTTTCGCAACTCACGCCACCTGGAACACCACAGCGTAATGGTGTGTTCGAACATCGTAACCGTACTTTATTAGATATGGTGCAATCTATGATGTCTCTTACCGATTTACCACTATCGTTTTGGGGTTATGCATTAGAGACAGCTGCATTCACGTTAAATAGGGCACCATCTGAATCCGTTGAGACGACGCCTTATGAACTATGGTTTGGCAAGAAACCAAAGTTGTCGTTTCTTAAAGTTTGGGGCTGCGATGCTTATGTGAAAAAGCTTCAACCTGATAAGCTCGAACCCAAATCGGAGAAATGTGTCTTCATAGGATACCCAAAAGAGACAGTTGGGTACACCTTCTATCACCGATCTGAAGGCAAGACATTCGTTGCTAAGAATGGATCCTTTCTAGAGAAGGAGTTTCTCTCAAAAGAAGTGAGTGGGAGGAAAGTAGAACTTGATAAGGCAATTGTACCTTCTCCTGAATTGGAAAGTAGTTCATCACTGAAATCAGCTCCAGTGATGCTTACACCAATTAGTGAGAAAGTTAATGATGATGATCATGAAGCTTCGGATCAAGTTACTACCGAACCTCGTAGGTCAACCAGAGTACGTTCCACACCAGAGTGGTACGGTAATCCTATTCTGGAGTTCATGTTACTTGACCATGACGAACCTACGAACTATGAGGAAGCGATGATGAGCCCAGATTCCGCGAAATGGCTTGAGGCCATGAAATCTGAGATGGGATCCATGTATGAGAACAAAGTGTGGACTTTGATTGACTTGCCCGATGATCGGCAAGCCACAGAAAATAAATGGATCTTCAAGAGGAAGACGGACGCTGATAGTAGTGTTACTATCTACAAAGCTAGACTTGTCAAAAAAAGGTTTTGACAAAGTTCAAGGTGTTGACTACGATGAGATTTTTCTCACTCATAGCGATGCTTAAGTCTGTCCGAATCATGTTAACAAAATGCCACATTTTATGAATCTGTCAAATGGATGTCAAAACTACATTCCTTAATGGATTTATTAAAGAAGAGTTGTATATGATGCAACCAGAAGGTTTTGTCGATCCTAAAGGTCTTAACAAAATGTGCAAGCTCCAGCGATCCATCTATGGACTGGTGCAAGCATCTCGGAGTTGGAATATACGCTTTAATGAGTTGATCAAAGCATATAGTTGTATACATACTTGCGGTGAAGCCTGTATTTACAAGAAAGTGAGTGGGAGCACTACAACATTTCTAATAAATATATGTGAATGACATATTGTTGATGGGAAATAATGTAGAATTTTCTGGAAAGCATAAAGGAGTATTTGAAAGGAGTTTTTCAAAGAAAGACCTCGGTGAAGCCGCTTACATATTGAGCATCAAGATCTATAGAGATTGATGAAGATGCTTGCACTACTAGGAAAAGGGCTATAGATAATATGGACATTAATGGCGCACCACACATGTGGTGCGCCACTACTATATACTAATGGCGCACCATGTGTTGGTGCGCCATTAGTGTCCAAATACTAATGGCGCACCACATCCACGGTGCGCCACTAGTAAAAAAAAAATTTTAATTTTTTTTCAAAACTAGTAATGGCGCACCAGTGGATAGTGCGCCATTACTAGTTTAAATAGTAATGGCGCACCACATCCACGGTGCGCCACTAGTAATTTTTCAATTTTTTTTTCAATTTTTTTATTTTTTTAAAACTAGTAATGGCGATAATATGGACATTAATGGCGCACCACACATGTGGTGCGCCACTACTATATACTAATGGCGCACCATGTGTTGGTGCGCCATTAGTGTCCAAATACTAATGGCGCACCACATCCACGGTGCGCCACTAGTAACAATTTTTTTTAAATTTTTTTTGTCAAAACTAGTAATGGCGCACCAGTGGATAGTGCGCCATTACTAGTTCCACTCCCATGGTGCGCCATTACTAACTTGGCCCAAAAATTCCACCAGATGCACCCCCCCGGACCGCCTTTTCAGTTTTAAAAAAAATAAAACAAAATGATGCAAATGTCAAAAAAATAAAAGAAAATAAGTTTCCCATGTGATATGTGGTCTACTTGTTGGGAAAATTTACAAATATGAATTTCGACTTTATTTGAAAAATCTCTCTGGAATTTGTAAAATGGGCATAACTTTTGCATACGAACTCGGATTAAAAAGTTTTTTATATGAAAAATCATCTACTCGAAAAGTTACATCCGAATTTAATTGGGGCAACCCCGTTAAACATTTTCAAAATCCTCAAAAACCTAACAGAAAAAAAGTTACGGGGCTTTTAAGATCTAGAGGGGAATAAAATGGAAAAAATTTCAAACTTACTAGTGGCGCACCATTTGCTAGGTGCGCCACTAGTAACAGAAAAAAAATTGGTTTCGAACTTTTTTTTTGGAATTTTTTTTCAAAAAATGATACGTAATATGATCGGGAAGTTTGAAATATTTTTCAAAATTTCATCATACTCATGAACATGAACAAAGTCCTAGACATCAACAAGGTTTAATAGGATTGATATGATAGATATATCAACAAGTGCCTGTTAAGCGAGGTGGTGCTGGGGTTGGATAGAACTGCGAAGTTAAGCGTGCTTGGGCTGGAGTAGTGTGAGGATGGGTGACCTTCCGGGAAGTTTGACCACTTAGTGTGATTTGACTTGAGATTAAGCATATTGACTCGAGATTAAGCCATAGTGACACGAGATTAAGAAAAATTTGAAAAAAAAATCTGAAAAAAATTTGAAAAAAAATTGTTAGTAATGGCGCACTTCTATGTGGTGCGCCATTACTAAGTCAGATAGTAATGGCGCACCGTGTGATATACTAATGGCGCACTCCCTGGTGCGCCATTAGTATCTGGTATACTAATGGCGCACTACAGGTGCGCCACTAGCATCACGCCATTAGCAGGCCTTTTCCTAGTAGTGTTGATAAGTTTTTTCAATAAGTACATACCTTGACAAGATTTTAAAGTAGTTCAAAATGGAACAGTCAAAGAAAGAGTTCTTGCCTGTGTTACAAGGTGTGAAATTGAGTAAGACTCAAAGCCCGACCACGGCAGAAGATATAAAGAGAATGAAAGTCATTCCCTATGCCTCAGCCATAGGTTCTATAAAGTATGCCATGCTGTGTACCAGATCTATTGTATACCCTACACTGTGTTTGGCAATGGAGTACAATAGTGATCTAGGAGTAGATCACTGAACAACGGTCAAATTATCCTTAGTGGAATAAGGACATATTTCTCGATTATGGAGGTGACAAAAGGTTCGTCGTAAAGGGTTACGTCGATGCAAGTTTTGACACTCATCCAGATGACTCTAAGTCTCAATCTGGATACATATTGAAAGTGGGAGCAATTAGCTAAAGTAGCTCCGTGCAGAGCATTATAGACATAGAAATTTGCAAAATACATACGGCTCTGAATTTGGCAGACCCATTGACTAAATTTCTCACACAAGCAAAACATGATCACTCTTTGGGTGTTAATCACATAGCGATGTGAACTAGATTATTGACTCTAGTAAACCCTTTGGGTGTTAGTCACATGGAGATGTGAACTAATCACATAAAGATGTGAACTATTGGTGTTAAATCACATGACGATGTGAACTAGACTATTGACTCTAGTGCAAGTGGGACACGGAAGGAAATATGCCCTAGAGGCAATAATAAAGTTGTTATTTATATTTCCTTATATCATGATAAATGTTTATTACTCATGCTAGAATTGTATTAACCGGAAACTTAGTACATGTGTGAATACATAGACAAACTAAGTGTCACTAGTATGCCTCTACTTGACTAGCTCGTTGAATCAAAGATGGTTAAGTTTCCTAGCCATAGACATGAGTTACCATTTGATTAACGGGATCACATCATTAGAGAATGATGTGATTGACTTGACCCATTCCGTTAGCTTAGCACTTGATCATTTAGTTTACTGCTATTGCTTTCTTCATGACTTATACATGTTCCTATGACTATGAGATTATGCAACTCCCGAATACCAGAGGAACACTTTGTGTGTTACCAAACATCACAACGTAACTGGGTGATTATAAAGGTGCTCTACAGGTGTCTCTGATGGTGTTCGTGGGGTTGGCATAGATCAAGAATAGGATTTGTCACTCCGATTGTCGGAGAGGTATCTCCGGGCCCTCTCGGTAATGCACATCACTATAAGCCTTGCAAGCAATGCAACTAATGAGTTAGTTGCAGGATGATGCATTACAGAACGAGTAAAGAGACTTGCCGGTAACAAGATTGAGCTAGGAATTGAGATACCGACGATCGAATCTCGGGCAAGTAACATACCGATGACAAAGGGAACAACGTATGTTGTTATGCGGTTTGACCGATAAAGATCTTCGGAGAATATGTGGGAGCCAATATGAGCATCCAGGCTGCGCTATTGGTTATTGACCGGAGACGTGTCTCGGTCATGTGTACATAGTTCTCGAACCCGTAGGATCCGCACGCTTAACGTTCGGTGACGATTTGTATTATGAGTTTATGTGTTTTGATGTACTGAAGGTAGTTCGGAGTCCCAGATAAGATCGGGGACATGACGAGGAGTCTCGAAATGGTCGAGACGTAAAGATCGATATATTGGACGACTATATTCGGACATCGGAAAGGTTCCGAGTGATTCGGGTATTTTTCGGAGTACCGGAGAGTTACGGGAATTCGTATTGGGCCTTAACGGGCCATACGGGAAAGGAGAGAAAGGCCTCAAAGGGTGGCCGCACCCCTCCCCATGGACTGGTCCGAATTGGACTAGGGAGGGGGACGCCCCCTTTGTCGGTGTCAAAACCGGCGGATCTCGGGTAGGGGGTCCCGAACTGTGCGTCTAGGATTGATGGCTACAGGAGACGGGGGACACGATGTTTACCCAGGTTCGGGCCCTCTCTATGGAGGTAATACCCTACTTACTGCTTGATTGATCTTGATGAATATGAGTGTTACAAGAGTTGATCTACCACGAGATCGTAATGGGTAAACCCTAGAAGTCTAGCCTGTATGACTATGGTAATAAGTATCCACTATCCGGACTACGCCCTCCGGTTTATATAGACACCGGAGGGATCTAGGTTTACATAGAGTCGGTTACATAAGAAGGAATCTTCATAGCTGGTCGCCAAGCTTTCCTTCCACGCCAAGGAGAGTCCAATCCGGACACGGGTATAGTCTTCGGCCTTCATGTCTTCATAGCCCATCAGTCCGGCCCATGGATAACAGGCCGGTCGCCCCGAGGACCCCTTAGTCGAGGACTACCACAGTAGCCCATGAACCTGGCTTCAATGACGAGGAGTCCGGCGCGCCGATTGTCTTCGGCATTGCAAGGCGGGTTCCCTTCTTTCCGAACTCCAAGATAGTCTTCAGATGTAATGATTGTATCCGGAATTGTATACACAACTACAGAGGATATAATATTTTACAAGTTCAATCCGCTGACAACTTTTTGGTAATATGAAACCACGCCTGCTCGGCCATTATTTTCGAACCGTTTTAGCTGGCCCGTTGTCCCACTTCTCAAGACGTGGTTTTATTGGCATGTCTTATCCAAGCAGAGATCGTGTCTCCCCTTTTTTAAGGGATTCCTGTCAACCCGGACGTGGGTAACCCAACCGTCGCTTGGGTACAACTCCTTGGAAATAGGCAAGTTTTTGAGGCCTAGGAGGAGACGTTTGATATTCGCAGCCTTTTGATACGTCTCCAACGTATCTATAATTTTTTATTGTTCCGTGCTATATTATATTCTGTTTTGGACATTATTGGGCTTTATTATACACTTTTATATTATTTTTGGGACTAACCTATTAACCGGAGGCCCAGCCCAGAATTGCTGTTTTTTGCCTATTTCAGAGTTTCGCAGAAAAAGAATATCAAACGGAGTCCAAACGGAATGAAACCTTTGGGAACGTGATTTTCGGAACGAACGTGATCCAGAGGACTTGGACCCTACGTCAAGAAAGCAACCAGGAAGGCACAAGGTACGGGGGCGCGCCTACACCCCAGGGCGCGCCCTCCACCCTCGTGGGGCCCACGTTGCTCCACCGACGTACTCCTTCCTCCTATATATACCTACGTACCCCCAAACTACCAGATACGGAGCAAAAAACCTAATTCCACCACCGCAACCTCTTGTACCCGTGAGATCCCATCTTGGGGCCTTTTCCGGAGCTCCGCCGGAGGGGGCATCGATCACGGAGGGCTTCTACATCAACACCATAGAATCTCCGATGATGTGTGAGTAGTTTATCTTAGACCTTCGGGTCCATAGAAATTAGCTAGATGGCTTCTTCTCTCTTTTTGGATCTCAATACAATGTTCTCCCCCTCTCTTGTGGAGATCTATTCGATGTAATCTTCTTTTGCGGTGTGTTTGTTGAGACTGATGAATTGTGGGTTTATCATCAAGTTTATCTATGAACAATATTTGCATCTTCTCTGAATTCTTTTATGTATGATTGGTTATCTTTGCAAGTCTCTTCGAATTATCAGTTTGGTTTAGCCTACTAGATTGATCTTTCTTGCAATGGGAGAAGTGCTTAGCTTTGGGTTCAATCTTGCGGTGTCCTTTCCCAGTGACAGTATGGGCAGCAAGGCACGTATTGTATTGTTGCCATCGAGGATAACAAGATGGGGTTTATATCATATTGCATGAGTTTATCCCTCTACATCATGTCATCTTGCTTAAAGCGTTACTCTGTTCTTATGAACTTAATACTCTAGATGCATGCCGGATAGCGGTCGATGTGTGGAGTAATAGTAGTAGATGCAGGCAGGAGTCGGTCTACTTGTCTCGGACGTGATGCCTATATACATGATCATACCTAGATATTCTCATAACTATGCTCAATTCTGTCAATTGCTCAATAGTAATTTGTTCACCCACCGTAATACTTATGCTCATGAGAGAAGCCACTAGTGAAACCTATGGCCCCCAGGTCTATTTTCCATCATATTAATCTTCCAACACTTGTTATTTTTATTACTTTCTATTTTACTTTGCATCTTTATCATAAAAATACCAAAAATATTATCTTATCATATCTATCAGATCTCACTCTCGTAAGTGACCGTGTAGGGATTGACAACCCCTTATCGCATTGGTTGCGAGGATGTATTTGTTTGTGTAGGTGCGAGGGACTCGTGCGTGGCCTCCTACTGGATTGATACCTTGGTTCTCAAAAACTGAGGGAAATACTTATGCTACTTTGCTGCATCGCCCTTTCCTCTTCAAGGGAAAACCAACGCAGTGCTCAAGAGGTAGCACCTTTATATAGGGGTACAGACCCGTCTTTTTCTTTCACGCTTGCTTCTTCCTCAACCCCTGCTACCGCGAGTTCTGACACCCGGGTTTCGGTTGCCACAAGCCCCAATCATGTCCGGATCCAGCCGTCGAGGCCGGTGGGTAGCTTCTTCTGTCACAGAGGGAGATATTGCAAAGCTTCGGGCGGCGAGGTACCTGACCGCAGAAATCCATCATCGGCTTCCTGCCGAGGGGCAGGTTATTCCCACCCCCAGATCCGGCGAGAGAGTCGTGTTCGTGTCCCACTTCCTCCGCGGGTTAGGGTTTGCACTTAACCCCTTTGTCCGAGGGCTCATGTTCTATTACGGGCTAGATTTTCATGATCTGGCCCCGGACTCTATTTTTCTTATCTCGGCGTTTATCGTCACGTGCGAAGCCTTCCTCCGAACTCCTCCTCACTTCGGCTTGTGGCTCAAGACCTTCGATGTGAAGCCACAAGTGATAGAGGGGGAGCAAGCTGAGTGCGGTGGTGCTACAGTGAGCAAGCTTGCTAGCGCTGTTTGGCTGAAAGGATCCTTCGCCAAATCTTCTGATTTATGGCAACAGGGGTGGTTCTATATCACCGAGCCCCGTGGCTCCAAGTGGGCAGCTGTGCCTGCATTTCGATCCAGCCCCCCAATTCAGCTTTCATCATGGATTAATAAGGGGTTGGACTGGGGATCAACGAACGAGGTGCGAACTCTACAAAGTCGCATCCGAAGCCTCATTGAGAGGGACATCAATATCGTCAATGTCGTTCAAGTAATGCTAGTTCGTCGGACCCTGCCGTGCCAGCGACGGCCTCTCCGCCTGTAGGAGTTCAACCAGAAGGGCCGCGGACTCTTCAGCACTTCTTCGGCACTACGCACGAAGGAATGTGGAGATTATTCTTCGGGAAACGAAGGCAATGGCCGGACACCACCGAAGATGTCGGCCTAGACTGTAACCATCCGGATACCCCGGTAAGTACCCGTTTGCCGGATACCTCATAATCAGATACCCAGTGGCAAGATACTGACAGAATCATCCTTTCTTAGGGCTGGATAAAGAAGGTGGAACGGATTAGGTGTCCGGCTCCCCTTCCCGAAGACTCAGCTACTCCTGTACTAGCAAGGATGCTGGCCTCGGCACCATACCAGGCGCCGGTAAGGGAGAGTAAATAGGAGAGTGAGAAGACCCAAGATGGCCTTGGTTCTGGAGGTAAGTCGGACACTGAGTCCGGAGAAATCGACCTTTCCTCGCCTGAAGACAGAGGCGGAAGAGGACCCAGTATCCCTTCTCCAAGCAGGAGGAAAAGGGCCGCCTCCGAAGATTGGGGGGGCGGTCTTCCAAGAAGGGCAAGATGCCACTGTCCAGCGGCTTAGGTTTGGAAAGCGACGCCGTTGAACAGCTCCAACAAGGGGACAAGCCCTCGGCCAAACCGTAAGTGAATCCGGAGTACTTTGATAGCGTCCCGCTCCGTTGCTGTTACCGAAGATATACGTAACGCGTTCATGCATTTTTACAGGTCGGCACAGAGTTTTTCTTGGCGACCCTCTTCTTCGGGAAGTCTCCTCCCAGAGATGATGGAGAGCGAGACGCCTCCTCCAACCTCCTCGCCCAATTAGGCGGATGACTGTGAAGTGTCATCGCGGAGGGACCCTCTTAATCAACAAGTTACGCAGGAGACAAAAGAGGCAGTACCCGAAGGTGGATCTCCGACCATCCGGGATTCTGGGGCTGATGATAACAAAGACCTCAGACTGTCTGGCTCGCAGCCCACACTGATTCTGGAGACGGGTGAACAGATTCCTTCAAATGATGGTTGTGCTCCTAGAGCGGTTTCCGGAGACCCGGAGACTCCGGATATATTGCGGGACATGTTGCGGAAAGCATCTGTCTCGGGGGAACAACGTACCTTGATGGGTACAGTGATTGAGAAGATTTTGTCCGCGAAGAGCGGATTAAATGAAGCCTTCATGAGCCTACTAAAGGGCTTCGAGGTTTGTGACATAATGTTTTCAGCTATGTTTCATTTGCAAAGATGCGCCTGTGTATAGGTAGTAGCCCCTGAGACTCGGGTTGTCTTCCACTAGGAAGGAAACGGGGGATCGAAAAGGATCGTATGAGGACTAACCTGATGAACTTGAACATAGGCTGCTTCCCCCTTGGTCACTTCCCGGACTATGGAAATTGCCGAGCTGCAGCGGAAGCTTGATGTGGCAGGGGATGATCTTGCATTAATCAATATGCGTCTTGACGAGTCGCAAGGTATGTATTCGGAGCAATCCCCATACATTTTTGTGGTATAAGCATGATGCTAAAATCTGTATGCTGGAATATGCGTGGCTGTTGATGGTGCTGCCGCCGTTGATGTTCTTCGAGCGGAGCAGGCCCAGCGTAGCAATGCTGCTGCCGAAAAGGCATCGGCTGAGCTAAAAGCCAAACAAGCTGCACGGCGCCAAGACGAGGAGAAGATATCCACGGTGGCGCTCGAACTAGAAAATGCCACTAGCCGCTGTGAATTTCTGGAGAAGGAGAATAAAGCCTTAATGGCTGAACTGGACAAGGACTTACAAGAGGCGAGGGAAGCGCGATCGGAATCCAGAGCAGCCCGTGAGGAGGTCCGGTAGGCTAGGGAGATTGCGGTTGGAAAACCCTTTCTGCTGCAAACTAAGTTCGGTGACCCGAACTATGCTCAGCTTAACCAAGTGTGGAGTTCTCCGGACGAGTTCTTGGACTTGCCGAAGAGTTCTTCCGAAGTGGCGCAGTATTACCAAGCGCGAGATGGGTATGCAACGGAGAAGCTTTTTTGGTCGCAGTTTGGCGCATCAAAGCGTCCTCTGTTGCTCAATGAACAGATGTCCCAATGGGCCAAACTTCATAGGATATCTGGCGCTGCCATGAAGGATGTCATAATTCGGTTGTGGCCAACCGAGCCTCTTCTGAATAGCTATTTCGGTTTGGTGCAGAGGCTTGTTGACGCGGTGCCGCGTATCGACGCTGTGAAGCGGTCAACGTGCATTGAGGGTGCACGGATGGCTTTTGCCCGAGTCAAGACGTTGTGGGGGAAGATGAAGGCCATCGATGTTGCGACGAAGATTCCACCCAAAGGCAAGGACCGTCCGGAACCAGAGCATTATTTTGAAGACGTCCTAGAGGCTGCCCACTTGATAGAGCGTCAGTGCTCAAAAGACATAATGTTCGAGTGAGGTGTATGAGAATTGTAAAAGACAATTTTATAGTTAATCTATTTTTATGTTTTGCTCGAAAGCTTGAATTCCTCCTATGCGGACGTTTTAATATAATCTGAAAGTTTTCCAGTTGTCGGCTTCAGCCCCCTCGTAGGAAGTACGGGGTTGTTCGGAAAAGCATTTACTCACTCTTTATCCAACGTCTTGGTCCATGAGGGAGGTGATAATGCGGCGAACCAGGCAATCGGACTATAGGGCGTTAACACTTTCACTTAGCCATAGGAGTTTTATGGTGGGACTACGACATAGCCCCTGGTATGTATGCGACGTATGGTGCCTTACATATTTGATCTGAAAAAGATCCTTCGTGTGACACGGAGAATCGCTAAAGATTCCAAGAAGTCGCCAAGTGGTTGAGCAGCTCTCGCCGCATCATGACAGTCAGTTTTCGGCTTTCTCTACCGAGGTGCTTGACCAGATGAACCGGAAGCACAATCGTAGTAGTTCTCCCTTTACTACCCTGGCCGATAGAGCGGAACGTAGGGCAGCAAGCACAGGAGTCGGGCAACCCAACTATTGACCCAAGACAACAATTTGGACCTGATGCATATAAGGCCAAACTTGCGACGCCGAAGTACGCTGTAGAGCTGTTCGGGCTTTTGCTGGCAACTCATTTATTCCCATACCGAGCCCCTGGCAGGTTATGCCAAGGTATGTCTGTGAAACAACCATGGGAGCCGTATTTAGTGGTGAAACAACATGGATGATTAATTCGGATACTGGGAGCTGAACGATATGCCAATGATTATTTATTATATATATATATAATCCATCCTCCCGGCTATTTGACATGCTCGGGGTCGGAGGCGGAGGAACAGGCATAGTACAGGCTCAAAATATAGAGTGCGGTCTACAAAAAGTTATTTTGGACCTCCTGTCGCACGTCTGCACCGCCAGTCCTCGGCGGGGGGAATCCTTGATGGAGTTAGCCCCTTAGGTGACTGTATGGATCCGAACTCCGATAGAGCCAGTTTCAGATGTTTGTCCTGTTCGTCACCTGTTTCTAAGAGATAGTGAAGGAAGAAGTAAAAAGAAAATGGATAAAAAATGCTACGGGGATGCTTGCAGGATTGTCCGTAGTGTGCTTCCGCCAATGCCCATGGTATTTTGAGTGCATAGTGATGTATGCGCGGCACAAATTTTGCAGGTGTACGAGGTGGGCGGCGGAAGCCGGACTGCTATTTTCTCTTCGGGAGTAGTTGATCCTCGAGTGGAAATTGCTTCTGATCCCTGGTTTCGGTGGTGAACCTCTCCGTCATCCCTATCGCCTGGCGGCCTCCTCCCCTTGTGTTCGGCGTTGAGCTTGCCGGCCTGTTTAAAGACCCAGCAGTTTCTGTTAGTATGATTAGCTGGTTTATTGGGGTGGCCGTGAATCTGGCAGGGTCAGTCCAATATCCTGTCTAGGTTGGATGGTTCGTCTCGTTTCGCCTTGAATGGCTTCTTCCGTTGGCCGAGCTTGAGATTGCTGAATCCGGCGTTGACTGCTGTGTCGCGTGATCTTTCATTATCATTGTGACTGTTGTATTTGCTTCGTCGTGGCTTGCCGTTGCCGTCTCGGATTTCGGAAGTGCCCGGGTCGCTGGCGCTGTTGCTTCTACGAGCGAGCTAGCTATCTTCTCCCGTGCAAAAGCGGGTCATCAGAGCAGTGAGGGCTGTCATGGATTTAGGTCCTTCTTGGCCGAGGTGGCGTGCAAGCCATTCGTCCCGGACACTGTGTCTGAAACCCGCAAGGGCTTCTGCGTCCGGACAGTCGATGATTTGGTTCTTTTTGACTAAGAACCGAGTCTAGAGCTTCCTGGCTGACTCTCCGGGCTGCTGGACAATGTGACTTAGGTCAGCGGCATCCGGTGGCCAGGCATATGTTCCTCGGAAGTTATTGTGGAAGGCCTCTTCCAAGTCCTCCCAGCTGCCTATGGAATTTTCAGGCAGGCTGTTTAACCAGTGCCGAGCTGGCCATTTTAGCTTTAGTGGGAGGTATTTAATGGCGTGGAGGTCGTCCCCACGGGCCATATGGATGTGGAGGATAAAATCTTCTATCCATACCGCGGGATCGGTTTTTCCGTCGTATGATTCAATATTGACGGGTTTGAATCCTTCGGGGAATTCATGACCCATTACTTCATCGGTGAAGCAAAGCGGGTGTGCGGCGCCTCTATGTTGGGCCACACTGCGACGTAACTCCGCTGGAGTCCATTTGCGGTTTTCGCCTTGGGCGTGGCTAGGTTTGTCACGTCCGAATAGGTAGCCATCATCGCGTGTCGAGGCATGCCTTCGCGATCCGTAGATCGGTCTTGCGTGTCCTGCACTACTATCCAAGTCCCGCTGCAGGTCGTCTGGACAATCGCGAGCTGCGTTATTCTTGCCTTTACGGCGGGGTGGGGCGGTCTGGTGTTCGGCTTGAGTTGCCTCTTTATCCAGACAGAGTTGTCGGAGACCAGCCGCGTTGTGTGATGATTGTACGGGCTCCAACGCCTCGTCGTCGAATTGATGTAGCAATCTATGCTTCGGGTAGCTTTTGGCGAAGCCGCTAAGGCCCTATTCTTCGGCGACCAGGACTTCGGTCCATCTATCGTTGAGTAGGTTTTGGTCAGCTTGAAGCTGCTGCTGCTTCTTTTTCAGGCTCCTTGCAGTAGCTATTAGCCTGCGCTTGAAGCGCACCTGCTCGAGGGGCTCTTCGGGTATGATGAAGTCTTCGTCGCCGAGGCTTACCTCATCTTCAGAGAGCGGAAGGTAGTTGTCGTCCTCCGAATTGTCGCTGGGCAGGGCCTGTTCATCGGGGCTGGCTTGCCCGTTTTCCTGTTCCTCCTGTCCGGATCTTGCTCCAACAGGGTCTTCATTGTTCTCGGCGTCGTGCGGAGTACTATTTTCTCCGGTGCCAGCGTTGCTGCGATGTGACTTGGAGCGGTGTTTAGGGCGCCGGTACTTAGACTGTGTCTCAGGAGGTTTATTCTCAACTGGATCTCCGTTGTCATCGTCGCGAGCTTTTTTAAGTGTATCGACCATGTACACGTCGTACGAATGGGTGGCCGTCCCGCGTCTGGTGACTGGCGGGTCTTGGCCTTGCTCCTTGTCGGCATCGTCATCTATGCCGTCAATTTCTTCGGAGCCATAATCAGGCGTGTCGGTTAAGTCCTCGACGGTGGCTATGAAGTGGGTGGCGGGTGGGAAGTGAAATTCTCCATTATCAGCCTCTAGCTCGAACCGGACATAATTCGGCTGTGAGTCGCCCGCCAGGGACAGGCTTTTTCATGAGTTTAGCACACCGCCAAGGGGCGAGTGTTGGAAGACGTCTGCGGCGCTGAACTTGAAGATCGATGACCGATCCAGCTCGGTGTCTGCAGGCGTATGTGGTTCGGAATTTATAGCCGGAAACGAGTCCGGAATTCCGTCGACGCGGATATTCCCTGGTGCGGAGTCTGTGTGCGGCTCCAACGCCGCGGACTCTGTGGCTTCAGATGGTGCAATCTGCTCCGGACCTAAGGCCGTAGCAATTACAGGAACCATCTCCCGAATCTGGTCCGATGACAGATTTAAGTCATGTTCATCGGAGCGAGGGGGAGCGATCGCCGTGGTCTCAAATCCATTGAAGATCAAGTCTCCACGGATATCCGCGACGTAGTTCAAGCTTCCAAATCTGACCTAATGGCCAGGGGCGTAGCTATCGATCTGCTCCAGATGGCCAAGCGAGATGGCCCGCAGTACGAAGCCGCCGAATACGAAAATCTGTCCAGGGAGGAAGGTTTCTCCTTGGACAGCGTCACTATGGACTATTGAAGGGGCCATCGAACCTTTCGTCTATGGCACAACGGAACTCTCAATGAAAGCACCAATGTCAGTGTCAAAACCGGCGGATCTCGGGTAGGGGGTCCCGAACTGTGCGTCTAGGATCGATGGCTACAGGAGACGGGGGACATGATGTTTACCCAGGTTCGGGCCCTCTCTTTGGAGGTAGTACCCTACTTCCTACTTGATTGATCTTGATGAATATGAGTGTTACAAGAGTTGATCTACCACGAGATCATAATGGCTAAACCCTAGAAGTCTAGCCTGTATGACTATGGTAATGAGTATCCACTATCCGGACTACGCCCTCCGGTTTATATAGACACCGGAGGGATCTAGGTTTACATAGAGTCGGTTACATAAGAAGGAATCTTCATAGCTGTTCGCCAAGCTTGCCTTCCACGCAAAGGAGAGTCCAATCCGGACACGGGTACAGTCTTCGGCCTTCATGTCTTCACAGCCCATCAGTCCGGCCCATGGATAACAGGCTGGACGCCCGAGGACCCCTTAGTCCAGGACTTCCTCACCCTTCCTTCCTTCTCTTTCTCCCTTCCCTTTTTCCTATTCCATGTGGGAGGTGGAATCCTACTAGGACTAGGGAGTCCTAGTAGGACTCCACACTTGGCCAGGGGGCACCCCTTAGACACACAAGTTGATCATTGATCTCTTAGCCGTGTGCGGTGCCCCCCTCCACCATAATCCACCTCGGTCATATCGTCGTAGTGCTTAGGCGAAGCCCTGCGCCGGTAGCTGACGAAGCTCTTCCCCGACACTCTGCTGGATCCTGAGTTCGTGGGACGTCACCGAGCTGAACGTGTGCAGATCGCGGAGGTGTCGTACGTTCGGTACTAGGATCGGTCGATCGTGAAGACGTACGACTACATCAACCGCATTGTCATAACGCTTCCGCTTACGGTCTACGAGGGTACATGGACAACACTCTCCCCTCTCATTGCTATGCATCACCATGATCATGCGTGTGCGTAGGAATTTTTTGGAATTACTACGTTCCCCAACACGAAGGTGGTTTTTTGGTTGGCATAGATCGAGATTAGGATTGTCACTCCGAGTATCGGAGAGGTATCTCTGGGCCCTCTCGGTAATGCACATCATGATAAGCCTTGCAAGCAATGTGACTAATGAGTTAGTTGCAGGATGATGCATTACGGAACAAGTAAAGACTTGTCAGTAACGAGATTGAAATAGGTATGAAGATACCGACGATCAAATCTCGGGCAAGTAACATACCGATAAAAAAGAGAATAACGTATGTTGTCATTGCGGTTTGACCGATAAAGATCTTCATAGAATATGTAGGAACCAATATGAGAATCCAGGTTCTGTTGTTGGTTATTGATCGGAGATGTGTCTCGGTCATGTCTACATAGTTCTCGAACCCATAGTGTCCGCACGCTTAACGTTCGATGGCGATTTGTATTATATGAGTTATGTGATTTGGTGACCAAATGTTGTTCGGAGTTCCGAATGAGATCATGGACATGACGAGGAGTCTCGAAATGGTCGAGAGGTAAAGATTCATATATATGACGATAGTATTCGGACATCGGCTGGGGGTACCGGGTACGTATCGGGTCACCGGAAGGGGTTCCGGGCAACCCCCGACAAGTTATATGGGCTTTATGGGCCAAGAGGGGAAACACACCAGCCACTAAGGGGCTGGTGTGCCCCCCATATGGGCTTGCCAAATTGGTGAAGGAAAGGGGAAGAAGGAAAGGAAAAAGGGAATGGGATTCCCCCTTCCCCCTCTTCCCTTCCTACTCCGAATAGGAATAGGAAGGGGGGGGCGAATAGGGAGGCGCCCAAGTAGGATTCCTCCTACTTGGGGCGTCCCCTTGGCTGTCTCTCCTCCACTCCAACCTATATATATGAGGGGGGGGCACCGCTAGAACACACACCAACAATTGTTAGCCGTGTGCGGCGCCCCCTCCACAGTTTACGCCTCCCGTCATATTCAGGTAGTGCTTAGGCGAAGCCCTGCGCGGATCACTTCACCATCACCGTCACGACGCTGTCGTGCTGCCGGAACTCCCCCTCGACATTTTGCTGGATCAAGAGTTCGAGGGACGTCATCGAGCTGAACGTGTGAAGAACTCGGAGGTGCCGTACGTCGGTGCTTGATCGGTCGGAACAAGAAGAAGTTCGACTACATCAACCGCGTTGTTAAACGCTTCCGCTTTCGGTCTACGAGGGTACGTGGACACACTCTCCCCTCTCGTTGCTATGCATCTCCTAGATAGATCTTGCGTGATCGTAGGATTTTTTTTAAATGCATGCTACGTTCCCCAACACTTATAGATATTGTAAGATCTAAGTTCAAATATACAAAAAATTCTTCTAACCGGAAAGGTTTTCATCTATTTTAAACATCGACATCCCGTTGAATTATTCGAAAAGTATCCACCATAAGAAATTTGTAATGAGAAAATCAAGATGAACCCAAATGAAAGCACATGGCAAACCCAACACCCGGCCACACACCCACACACAGATGCATGCAATGGGCATGGCACGCAGCCAGCATGTTCGGATGGTGACCCGAGATGGAGCCAGATGACATGGATGACGGTGGAGGCGAAGATCAGCAGCAAGAGGACGATGGGTGTCGAGGAACTCGGAGGGCACCGACAGGCAGCCGGAGACACGACGATGGAGGAAGCGAGAGAACTTTGGTCCCTTCCGGCAGCCGGATCCGTTGTCGTCATTCTATACGCCATTGCCGTCAGTCCCTACGTGCACGGGAATGTTGGTGTCTTTGTTGTCGTCAGCCATGGATTGGTCTGCCTCTTGTACTCATCGCAACTAGTTGTCCAACAGTCGAAAGAAGAAGTGATTGTCGAGGAAGAAAAGGAAGGAAGAGGTGAAAAAAGGGAGCGACCACGCGCAGAAGCGGCTGGTGCCTGGTAGTGAGGTCTGCCTCTAGATATTTCTATGGTGGTGGGCTTGCAGTGGATACTTTTTGAACATTTTTTGGAATCTTGGATTTTTTTGAAATCTAAACAGTTTTGAAAAAAGTGAACAAATTTGAATCCCAAACTTTTTAAAAGCGTGAACAAATATTTTCAATTATGATTTTTTTGAAAATCTCATTTTTTTTAAAAGAGTGTACACATTTTGAAACCCTAAACTTTTAAAAAGTGTGAACAAAATTTTGAACAAATTTTAAAGATTTGAATAGTTTTGGAACAAAGTCAACTGCTTTCAAAATTCTAAGCATTTGTAAAATTCGTAACAAAAATTCAAATTCCCAAATATTTTTCGAAAATTAGGAAAGACATTTTGGAATTTGAATATTTTTTGTAGTTTTTTAATTTATAAAAATAAAAATAAAGTAAAAAGAAGACAAAACGAAAAAAACTTATAGAAAAATGAAAAATGAAAAATTGAATAAAACCTTCAAAGAAACAGCAGAAAAAAGAAAAGCGAGAAAAGCTGATCTGAACCGGCCCCAAAACCGGGGCCTGTTCGTTTGCCCCACAGCTTACGTAATAAGCTTCATGTAGGGTTTTTCATGTGGGATGTCCGTTTCCCCGTAGATTACTTCTCGCCGGCGGTTTCGGATGACAATTCATACTCCGATATATCCTCGCCATTGGTCACTTCTCCGAGCAGGTTTCGACATCGATGCCGAAGGCTCTCGTTAAGCCCAACGGTGGTCGCGACCCAGGCACATCTGCTCGCTACTCGATTCGTCACGCAGGTGGAGGAGACAGATCTCTCTCATGGCCAGGGCCAGGAGAACTAGGGCAAGTAGCCGCGAGCTGCCCGCCTTGGACTTCAGGACCAGCGACTATTGAATTCATGTTCCAGCTAACTCATTCAAAAGTCCGAAACTGATGGAGAGAGGTGGGCAATATATTTTAACACTCTCCCTCACGTCTAAGCTGATTTAGGCATTAGACGTAGGATCGATGTAGGCCGCAGAATCGTTTTATTTAATACTGTATTGGCAAGGTCTTGAACTCAAGACCTCTTAGCTCGGATACCATATTGAATTCATGCTTCGGACAACTCATTCGAAAGTCCGAACTGATGAAGAAAGATGGGCAATATATTTCAACAGCGACCTACTCCCGCCGTGCCACCTCAGATGGCTCCTCCTCCACCTCGACATATCCAGCAAACCAGCTTTTGCGCCTGACGCGACACCATCAACCTGGATATCATGCCTAACATCGAGAGGTGCAAGCGCCGCGCCATGCGCACCTTCAACATCTGCATCGAGAGATTCTTGGAAGGACCTCGTCAAGAGGCTGAGCCTGGAGTTCTTCGTCACCGGCAACGGCTGCTCACTGAACCGGCTCATCGCGGAGGCCATTGATGCCTGGGGCGTCGAGGAGCTCGAGGCCATCGCCAAGCCGCTGTACTTCAACCACAAGCAGCAAGACGCCGTCCACGCCTTTCCCAGCCATGGCCTGTGCAAGGAGCCCCGCTCGTCACGCCTGCGAACCCTCAAGCTCGGACGATGCGCGCTCCCGCCACTGCTGCACGAGTACGGTGCGCTTACCATGCTCGTCCTGCGAGACATTCAATCGACGCCCCCGGCGGCCTACGAGGCCGTCTTCACCTCGTGCCCAAAGCTGCAGACCCTGCACCTCATCTTGTGCAGCTGCCGGAGCAGCGACTCGGGCACGCTCTTGCCGCTGGTGGTGGACGCCCCCAGTTCAGATATCAGAGAGCTTGTCGTGGACAACTGCTCATTCCGATGGATACGGCTGAGGCGCCTCCCCTGTCTCGAGAGCCTAGCCTCGCTGGGAACGGGAGCAGGAAGCAGAGTGTTCTTCGACCAAAACTCGTTTCCCTCCCTGAGGCGATCCAACTTCGCCATGCGCCTCGGTTTCGAGTTGGAGCTCGAATACGTGCGCGAATACTTTGCGCTGCCGCCGAAGCTGGACCTAGACATGTTCCTTCGATGCACCCAGGGCCCAGGCCCGGGGCGTGGAAATTCGAACAGGCTATATATATGTGTGTTTTTCTGCAGGCCCAGGGCGTGGAAAAGAAGAAAGCCCAAAGACTGATGGGCTCTCTCGTCTGGAAGGCTGAAACGGACGCACAAGGGAACCCATCCACTCCACGAGGCCACGATCTATCTCGGACGTAGCGTACACCTTATCGCAAAAAAAATAAAAAAAATGAAACGTTTAGCGCTCGTGGCCGCCGCGACCTAACTCCCATCACGCACCAGCACGATCGCATCAGACCGCGACTCCAGCGCTCGCGCCGCCGTCCACCGGCCGCCTCCGCCACTCCCACTTTCCTCCTGCTCCCGGGCTCGCGGCCACCGTCCTCCTGTGCGTCGTTCGCCGGCGTCGAGCGCCATCTGCTAGTTTGCTTGCTGCTTGATTGCCGCATCTTGGTATTGTTTGTGTGATGATTTTCTGGTTTCCCCTGATGCTTTCCACATGTAGTAACTTCTGTCCCACGTTCTACAATGTTAATATGAACTGAAATTTAATTGACATAGTGTATGTGTGTGTATCAATGTAAATATACAGTAATACAGACATACAGTCATATATGTTAATATGTATTTGGAAGTATTGAGGATGATGATATTGTATATCGCTTTCAATCATATAGGTCTCGCAAAGAGCTTTTACCTCGTCGGACTGGTAAGTTTTTAGATTTTTATCAATGATAATTGTTTCACTTGACGTTTATGCCATATCTTATGATTTTGCTTTTGTTGTCTTGAAGGTGTTGGCTCTTCTTCTACCATTGACGAGGTTATGCGAGGAACTGATGAAGCAAATCATTGATTTGGTACTCTTTTTTGTCACGTGCTGTTCTTTGTAGTTTTGTCATGTTTTTATATATTTTGTTGTATCGTTAAGCATTGAGTTTAAATTCTAAACTTTTCGTGTGATTAAACCATATTCTTTTATGGGGTATCTTTTGTGGTAGCTAAAAACCTTATGAAGGTTAAGTTTTTTCACTCTTGATAAAAAAAAATTGGCCCGGGGCTTGCTCCAATCCTGGCTCCGCCACTGGATGCACCCCCAACATAACGAGCCTCGTCGTCCGGTTCACCGGTCTTGACAGATGGATCGTGCCGTCTAGCTCCCCGTTGTCATGTTTGCCCAGCCTGAGGCGGCTGCTGGTCGCCGACGTGCCGTCTTCCTGGGATGCATCGTGGCCGCGTCTCTTCCTGGAGATGGCGCCCTCCCTGGAGATCCTACACGTCAACATTGCCTCCTGCTGGATGAAGCCCGGTGAAGAAATTCCATGGCAGCCAAGCAAGCTTCGGCAGCATCACTTGAAGGAGCTTGTGGTTGCTGGCTTCAAGAGGACTGAAAGACAGATTTGCCTTGTCAATTTCGTCGTGGGAGCATGCACGGCGTTGCGCCGTGTCGCCTTGTACAGGAAAGGTCATGCGCGGGGCAAGGGGCTCTGGGACTGGGAGATGGTTGATAGATTGCTTTGGATCGGATAGATTAGATTCTTCGGTGAACCTACCTTCTCCTTGTGCTGACGAGCTCGATCCAGCGCCGGCCATGGTGAAGTAGGGGCCGGTGATGGCGGCAGTGGTGTGCTTTCCGTGAGCACCGCGCTAACCCTAGATTGGCAGGGAGTGTTCGGTGGGGTTTGTGGCGGCGATGAACTTCGTCACCCGTGCCCCGGCCCTCACCTCTGTTTATATAGCGCGGGCCACAGGGGCCCACCAACCATGGTTTGGTTGGGCGCCCCCGATCAGGGCGCGATGCAAGGGCCCGTTCGACCCGTTGGGCTCGAACGGGAGAGAGATCAACCTAACATTCTCCCCCTTGATCTCAACTTTACTTTTAACCTTATACTTTCTAGTTTATTTATTTCATCACATATGGGTACATATAGCATGTTTCATCGTCACAGCTTAATTGCCGATAGAATCATACAGCTACAACATACGTTTTGTTCAGAAACAAATTCTGTTCCTTTTGGGCCTATCCAGGAATCATAAGGCTTTCCCTTAAACCCATGCCGGCTAAGTGTTCCTTGAACACATTGGGTGGTAAACCTTTCGTTAGCGGATCCGCAAGCATATCTTTTGTCCTTATATGCTCGAGACTTATAGTTTGATCCTGGATTTTATCTTTCACAACATAATACCTTATCTCTATTGTTTTGGCAGCATTACTCGACTTGTTGTTGTGAGCATAGAATACTACGGGCTGGTTATCACAGTACATCTTTAGTGGTTTGTGAATACAATCTACCACTTTCAAGTCGGGTACAAATTTCTTTAGCCATATCGCCTGCCCCGTGGCTTTGAAGCATGCTATGAATTCTACATACATCGTGGATGATGCAACTATTGACTGTTTGGAGCTTTTCCACGAAATAGCTCCACCAGTGAGAGTGAATACGTATCCTAACGTGGATTTTCTATCATCTCTGTCCCCCGCAAAATCTGCGTCGGAATACCCTTTTATCTCTAGGGAATCACTTCTCCTGTATATTAGCATGTAGTCCTTCGTGCCTTGTGCATAACGCAACGATTTCTTTACCATCTTCCAGTGCTCTATGCCTGGATTCTCTTGATATCTACCGAGTACCCCGGTGATAAAAGCTAAGTCAGGGCGAGTGCACACTTGTGCATATTGTAAGCTGCCAACTGCCGAAGCATATGGTACTGTTTTCATTTGATTGATCTCGTACTGGTTCTTGGGACATTGGAATTTCCCAAAACTATCGCCCTTAACTATAGGAGCAGGCATGGCTTTACTCGCATGCATATTATACTTTTTAAGAACCTTTTCTGAATATGCTTTCTGCGATAGTCCTAAGACTCCATTGTTTCTATCTCGGTGAATTTCTATGCCCAAAATATATGATGCTTCACCAAGATCTGTTATGTCAAAATTCAAGGATAAGAACTTGTAGTAGACTAACATCACTGCTAGCAAGCAGAATATCATCCACATACAAGATTAGGAAAATATATTTCCCATTTTTAAACTTTGCATAAATGCAATTATCCTCAATATTTTCTTTAAATCCAAAACTTTTAATTGTTTCATTAAACTTTAGATACCACTGTCTAGAGGCTTGTCTTAATCCATAAATGGATTTCTTCAGGCGGCATCCCATATTTTCCTTGCCTTCCATGATAAAACCCTTGGGTTGTTTCATGTACACCTTTTCTTTTAAATCACCAATCTGAAATGCCGTCTTAACATCCATTTGATGTAACTCTAAATCAAAATGAGCAACTAATGCCATTATGATTCTGAAGGAATCCTTACATGAGACTGGAGAAAATGTCTCATTGTAATCTATCCTTCTCTTTGTGTAAATCCTTTTGCCACGAGTCATGCTTTATACTTTTCTACATTCCCTTTAGAGTCATACTTAATTTTGTAGACCCATTTACAGCCTACTGTTTTGGCTCATTTAGGAATTTCCTCTAATTCCTAAACATCTTTGGAACTCATCGATTTCATCTCGTCTTCCATTGCCTTCATCCACTTTTATGAATGAGGGCGTCTCATGGCTTCTTCATATGAGGTGGGATCTTTTTCCATATGAACCATTTCTGTGTTATAAACTTTAAAGTCAGTAGAAATAGCTGACTTTCTTGGTCTTGTAGACCTTCTAAGGGCCTCAGTTTCTGGCACATTCTGTGCCTCAACTTCTGGCACTTCTTCTAAAATTTGCTGCTGCACCTCCCTTTCATGCTCAACAACGGGTTCAGTCGGCTCCTAACGGACAGGTTCCGGGTCTACTCCCATAGTTGTCATGGGTGGAGTTGCAACTGATAGTGAGAAAAATGGCTCCTGAATCATCGGATTAGGTGCATGCACCCTCTTCTCCTCAAGATCAATTTTCCGAGCTACCAAGCCCCCCCTCATCATTTCGTCCTCTAAGAAGACTGCATGGCTCGTTTCTACAAACTTTGTATATCTGTCTGGGCAGTAGAAACGAAAACCCTTTGATCTGTCTGGATAGCCAATGAAGTGGCAACTCACTGTTTTGGGATCTAACTTTGCAATGTTTGGATTAAACATTTTGGCCTCAGCAGGGCACCCCCACATCCTGAAGTGAGGGAGGGCACCCTTCCTGTCCATAGCTCGTACGGTGTTTTGGGCACCGACTTGCTTGGTACTCTATTGAGAATGTGAATGGCGGTTTCAAGCGCCTCCATCCATAATCCCAATGGCAAGTTGGAATAACTCATCATGCTACGCACCATATCCATAAGTGTACGGTTGTGCCTTTCAGCTACTCCATTCTTTTCTCCCAGAGTGGGATATATTTAAAACACATGAGTTATCATATCTTTCTCTTGCCATAATTTCTCCCGCCATACGGGAAGTTTGACATAATATTATGTCAACTTTACCCCGTTATGCAGGTATTTTCTCAGACTTTTCCCACCATGCAGGTTTTATCATAATCATCTTTTCCCGCCATGCGGGTAATTCCCTGTAAGGGAACATACATGCCAGAATTGGCTCTTTTGACCGCATATTCAATCATCAAATTTAGGAATAAATCCGAATGCTCTTTGACACACATGCTTGATCCGACGTTGGTCAAATTAAACACCCATGTTGCTTGTTTTATCTCAAATCATGTTGACTGAAAATTCTTCTTCATAGAGAGTACATGAAAGAGATTCATCAACCAAGACTCTCAATGATCTATCTCTTTTCTTTTGATGCCATTCTTTAGAGAGAACATACTCCCTCACGTTATGACCTTTCTTGGTCATCTTTCGAGTCACAAATACCCAGCCATTCGCTTTCACGAATGAAAGCATGAAAAACTTTTAGTCTTAGAAAACTTAGCCAATAATCAACAATAATGGGCATAAAAATAACCCTACGTTGGTCTGGTTAAAAAAATGCACATTTAACTTTTGAAACTTTCTTTTATATTCTAAATCACCGTTGTGGCAGAATTAGAATAAACAACATCCTTCTACATTAATTCCATATCACCGTTGGGCGGAAATGGAAATAATGCATATAACTCATAAACAATGTGATGACAGTATTTCTATTAAACAACTTTGCTATTAATCATCACATGAACTTTATTGCGGCGGGAACAAGAAATATACATTTCTCTAGTTCAAGAGCATTTCTTGATCTTTATCCGTTCTCTGGAAATTGATCACTTTGATACAAAATTTATCAGAGATTTAAACTTTGAACATAAGACTCATAGAATTATAGCACTGTTATCATCAACGTTGGTCAGAAAATAACAATACCATATTTTAACTTTAAAACTAATATCTTTCTTTTGTCCTTAGCGGAAACTATCTGCATCTTATTTCACCCACAGGGGAAAAACATTGCTAAGAATATTTCTTCCAATTAAATTTTCCTGTTGGTTCCAATTTAATTGGAGGATAAAACTTTTACTTTGCAGCGGAAACTTTATAATATTCTATTCAAAAACAATTATGTACTCTTTTACTCTCTAAGCAATTACCGGTTGGTTAAAAAATGCATTAGAGAAGAAACAATTTAATATTTTACTTTAGTTCTATGCACTTTAAAAGAGCACTCTTATTTTTTTATTTGCAGCGGAAAAACATGAATAAAAAAATTCATGAACTTCTTATTCTTTACAGAAACTTTTCTTTGACCGAATAAAAAATTATGAACATTTTAATTTTCTTTATAAAATTCATGAACTTTTCTTTTTTTGAAAATTTTCTATTTCCATTTTCAGAACTTTTTCTGTTTACTTTTTTATTTTCTATTTTCTAAACAGAATTTTCGTTGGAAAAATTTGCATAGAAAAGCTATTGTAAATCTGCCCAAAAAACTGGACAGAAAACTATATAAAAAAATTGCAGCTGGCCTGTGGCCTGCTTGCGCGCGCTCTGGGCGTCAGCGCGTCGCGCCTGGCCTAAAATGGCCCGGCCCAGCGGCTGTAGCTGGCCTTGTCCACTTTCGGCCCATCGGCCCAGTTCGGGATTAGGGTTTGCATCGTGGCCGTTCATTGCGATCGGACGGCCATCCACGCGTTTCTCCCGAACAAAACGGTGAGCGAGGGAGAGCCGAGCGCAGCCTCGGTCAAACCCTCTTTCCCCCGGCGACGGCGACGCACCACCGTGGCGCGCCAGTCCCTCCCCTTTTTTTTCCTTGCTCTCGCCCGCACGCGGCGGTCTCGTGCAGGTCGCCTGACCACCACGCCGCGTCCTTCCGCCGGCGATGGCGTCGACCGCCACCTCGCCGCGCCAGGGGGCCGGCGACGGCGTCGACGGCAACCGCGCCGCACGCTCTTTTCCTTCTCCCTCCTGTTCTCCCCGTCCATCGCAAGCCAGTGGCAGAGAGAGACGCGAGGTCTAGCCCTCCTCTGCTCCCCTGAATAGGACAACGGTGGACCACCCTACAGCGGCGCCGTGGTCAGCCCCTTCGCCGGTAGCGCGTTTTCCCTTGCGGTAAGCGCGTTGGCGTCGAACGGGTTGCCACAGGGGCCCACCAACCATGGTTTGGTTGGGCGCCCCCGATCAGGGCGTGATGCAAGGGCCTGTTCGACCCGTTGGGCTCGAACTCGAACGGGAGAGAGATCAACCTAACATTGGTCACGCAGCAACACTCGTGGACGGATGAGCAGAAGGACTACACGGCGAAGCAGATCGTGCATGGCGATTCTTCTTCAACTGCCCAACTAGTTTTTGTCTGAATTTTCTCACAAGTCACTCTTTTAGTGTTCCTTATCCCTATTACTCGATGTAAGTTACCATGATCTCTACCCGCAAAAAAAAAGCCTCAAGAAGTTACCATGATCTCTGCCACAATTAGTGTGTCGCTTGATGCTTTCTTAATTTTTCTGTGCTAGGCAGTGTGGGTATTTTTCAGCAAATTCGATTTCTTTTGCTTGCTTAAGTTACCATGTCCACTGTTTTAGTGTTCCTTATCCCTATTTACTCGATGTAAGTTACCATGTCCGCTGGCAGCTGTGCAATATATCTAAAAAGAGGGATTTGAATGCGGCTTCTTCCTGTCCACGAATATTGGGGCGTCACAATTCTTGAAAACCAAAATAGATTATCCCTTTTGTTTCAAGAGCTATGGATTGAATATAAATGAAAATTTGCATCAAAGTAGATTCATGAACTATTGATATGCTTAAATGTTTTCGAAAGTCCTATTCTGCTCCCAAGCTCAAATGCTCCCTTATGAACAGTAAAGTCGAAAAAATAGTGAACAAAATTTAAAAACTCTGGTTTTTTGTGGTAAACTTTTTTTATCCTTGTCGTTTCTCGACCTGTGGAGTGAATATAAAATGAATATTTCCGTCATGATAGATTCATTAACTATTGGTGTCCTCAAATGTTTTCAATTATTTTCACTAGTGTCTTGTGGTGATTATTTTGTTTTGGAGCACTTGGAGGAGCACCTTAGACTTTCCCATTTATTAGATGGAAATGCACAGTTCATTTAACTTCCTTTTCTTTTTTATTAACACAATACAATCGCACATGCTCACATATAGGCACTCATATAATGCACGCATGCACACATTAATCCTATGAGAACCTCTGATATTGACGACACCATAGACCTAGTAGTCGATGGAACGTTTGCTCCCACTGAAGGAACATGTCTGAGAAGTCTAAAATAAATCCAAAAAAAATGCAAACATTAGTGTCAAGTCTAGGACTTGAACCATGATAGGCTACTTCCACCACAAGGAACCTAACTATCTAGGCTACGTTCAGTTCATTTTCTTTAATTTTTGGTGTACATCTAGTCTCCTCCATGGCTGTGTATTAATTTCCTTGGTTTTGCTTATTAGTTGCCTCAAATTGCAATTTTCATCAGCAGATTTTTGGCGAAGCTATGACCGCCACATCGAGCACCAGCAAGGCCCTCGACATGAGCGATCTGAGACCGAGAATGGCATGGCCGCATCGTCGCCAGTGGGGAGGAGTCTCAGGTTCGACTGTTTCGGGTGCGTGGGGTTCACTGACAACACAATCGTGACGAGGTTTAAAGGGACTTTAGCAGAAGCACGACGAAGGGGGGGGGGGGGGGGTGATGAGACCTGCGCGGCAGCGGACGTGCGGTACTAGGGTGGAGAAAGTGCAGAGCGCATTGGGGAAGAAGAAAATTGTCCCTAGTTTTGGATAGGAGGAGGAAGAAGAGCGTGAAGCGTTGGATTTGCACGGAACGGTTGGGAAAGGCGGATAGCAAATCAACTTAAGTAAAAACAATTTACTAACCAAGGTGTTTTCCATTGGGGGTTCTCTCATTTCTTCAAGCAATTTTGCTTTCTCGGTCTTAGAAATGCATTGTTGGAGTCCTAATTTCCTAGATGATGGGCCGCGTTGCTGTAAGATCTGAGCTTTTGCAGGGGCAAATGGCAAATGCATGCAATGCAGTTAACAAACTGGTGTGTAACTGGAATCATGTTTATATGTTGTAATGTACAACGGTTTAGCTAAATGACAGTCGATTGGATCTTAAATTTGGGTCAATCAATTTTGAGTGGTTCGCTGGAGTGAGCCGGAGGGAAAGAAGGGGCTCGCCGGAGGGCAACCCCATTATCTATCTTAGGGTTTAGGGTGGGGACGGCAGTGGGGCTTCGCCGGAGAAAAAAACTAGACGCTGGCAGGGCTAGAGGGATGGTCCGGGGCAGCGGCAAGATCGGCAGTGGGGGCGGTTCAGGGGAGGGCAGGGCAGCGAGGCGGTTGCGGGCAGCGGGGGCCGGCGGTTAGGCCAGCGGTTAGGCCGGCGGCCCGTGCAGCGGTCTGTGAAGAAGAAGAGTTGAGGTAGTGGAAGAAGAAGGGCCAGACGCTGTATGATCTTCATCCAACGGTCCAGAACTGTCGACTGACCCAAAAAAACCAATGGACTGACATGTAGCTGCACCCAATGTACAATACATACGCCATTAACCGATCGAACAGCATTATGTATGCATAAGGTGGATTCTCGTATTGTGATCACAGGTAGTATAACTCTGTAACTGCAAGCTACTACTCCATGCATGCATCAGCCATGCATTCGTAAGAGGCTGCCTCAGAGCCAGAGGGCGCCGGCCTGGCGAAGGAGCGGCACGAGCTGGCCGCCGAGGTGCAGCGCCATGACCTTGTCGGTGGGGCCGACGAGCGCGCCACCGATGAAGACGGCCGGCACGGGCAGGCTCCGGCCGGCCATGCTGGCGAGCGCCCTCTCGACGTCCTTCCCGCGGGGGTCCTTGTCCAGCTCGTGCACCGTCCAACTGACGCCCATCTCCGTGAAGAGCGTCTTCACCACGTGGCACATGCAGCAGTTGCTCGTCCCGAAGATCACCACCGCGCGCTGCGACGCCAGCCTCCTCACCCTCTCCGCCATTGCTGGTCGGTAGCTCTCTCCTTCTCTAGATCTCGATTGATTAGGTAGCTAGCAATGCTTTTGTTTGTGATGGTGATGAGATGACCTGAAACTTAACGGTGCTAGCTATTTATAGATGACTGGGGCAAGTGGACCGTTAAGAGTGATGGGGTTTTCTGTGCAATATCACGTTGTGCGTGGCTAATCGGGCAAGAATATATAGGTATTCTCTATGAAAAGATTCTGCCACTTTTATGATCTTTGCTTTTTGGGAGGGGCAAAATCTCACGGTTACCTATATATTATTCGATTCAGTAAACTTTGTACCATGAGTATGACGAACGATATGGTTCTTTTTAACGGATGTTTAGAATAAGTGAAAATGGAGGTGAATTAATATTCGACTTCCTTGAATCGGGCTAAACCATATGTATTCTCGACGTGTCACCACAACGTCATCATGAATTTCCACGTTGATGTCGGAAGAATAAGTAGGCAACGAAATTCCAACGCCGACTAGGTGGTAGTAGGTACTCAAAGAATAAAGCGTCCCCTGATAGGCTGATACCATGTGAATGTCGGCAGAATAAGCATGCAACCAGAAGGCAGCCTGAACCTTGTAAAATGCATCATAAATTTCTACTCTGTAAACATTAAGTACAACAAATATGTAATAAGCCTTCCGTACAAATTAGAAGAAAAAAACTGTGCATGTATACTCGATGCATCTCTTATCATCCATCAAAATTTCACCAGAAGTATTATAGAAATTCATGAGAAGTACAAATACATCAAACATTAAAAAAAATACATCGAGGTCTCTAAACTACCGAACAACCACTGTGGCCATCAAACCGAAGCGCTGATGTTGCAACTTCATATCGGAGCCGACCTGACCTTGTCGATGACAGTCAGGATGTCCTCGTTTATGTGCCCCTAAGGACCAATGCCTCAGATCTGGAGTCGTCGTCATTGAACCCTTGAATCGATCTGAAGAACCTGACATCAAATCTCGTCGTCACGTACGCACGACAAGAAACCCTAATCTCGCCACCCTGAGGACCTAGCAGGAATCTACGCTGGAGCTCCATCTAATCCGTCCCAATGGATGATCTTGAGGAGAATATGAACTTAGATGTGTCTGGCTCGATGAAGAAGTGCCGCCATCCGTCCGAGCGCCGCCCCTGTGAGAACTAAAAGCCAAACCTATCTACTAGCCGGAGTTGAGACACTAGGATTCTCATTCCCGCCACCAGCATGTCGAAGCGGCAGACAGATGGGAGACGAATCCACGGGCTCACTGGCGAAGATAAAGGAGAGGAAGGCTTTGCCCTGCCCACCTGACGAGAAAGGAAAGAAAGATTTCACTAGATGATGCGGCTATAAGTTATATGAGAAAGAAATTTGTTATAGCAAGATGTACGTCCACTAAAACAGAACATGCATAGCTAATTCAAGAAGTCAGCTTTTTTCCCCTTAAAAAGTCAGCTTTTTCTAAGAAAAAAACAAACAAATGTCATATATTAAAGTCAGAACAACCAACCATGACCATCATTACAGAATTTAGTTACAGCTAAACCTTTGGGGAAATAAAAGTTACACATAGCAGACCAAAGAGCGGTACCATGAATGGAAGGAAAAAAATCATCAAAACAATTGATTTGATGGCGAACTCATTATCTTCCACACACACATAAAGAATGCAATGCTTTTATAAAAAAACTAAAAGAAAGGATGCAATGCTGGCAATAGGCTTTCCTAAAATTTGTTTGGTGCTTGCTTGAGCAATCAGAGATTCAGAGCCCTCCAGTGTCAATACTCCATCCTACATATTTTTCAGGCGTAGCTACATACTTCCTCTGTTTTTATTTAGTGCGCGTTTTAGCTTAGGTCAAAGTCAAACTTTGTAAACTTTGACAAAATGTATAAACAAAAATATTAACATATACAATAATAAATCAATACCATTAGATTCATTATTAAATATACTTTCACATTATTTTGATTTTTATGATAAATATTTATATATTTTTTTATAAATTTGGTCAAACTTTACGAAGTTTGACTTCAATCAGACCTAATATGCGGAGTAAGAGCAACTCCAACAGGGCGACCCATTTCGTCCGCAGGCGTCCGTTTGGGTCGGCGCGGACAGAAAAGTCGGCCCAACACGCCGACCCAAACGGACGCGTGTCCGTTTTTCGTCCACCTGCCGACCCATTCCCGACCCATTTTTGAGCCGGATATGCGTCGGCGCGGACACGAGACGGACGCGCGCGCGCTCTCCTTCTCCTCCCCCTGGCACGCTGGTCGGTGGCAGCCATCACCATTTCCCTCCATTTGCCCCAAAAACCCTCCCGCCTGCGCGCGCTCCCGCGGCCCGCCATGGACGACGACCTCGACGCCGCCGCCGACCTTGCCTCCCTCGCCTCGTTCGGCATGATGACCGTCCCCTCTGGCAAAGGCAAGCCCCGCGCCCCCGCAAGACCGCCGTCGCGCCCAAGCCGAAGAAGATGCTGATGCCCGAATAGCGGGCAAGGGAGTCAGCGAAGAGAAAGGGTCGGAGGCACGCGGCGGATGCGAGGGACGAAGCCATCGCGGCGGCCACCGTCGCCGCCGTCGTGCAGCGGGAGGTCACCAACGCCCGCGTCGCGGCGGCAACGAGGGAGGCACCATATATGCTAGGGTTAAACCCTAGCCAGCACGGCCTCGTCAACGCCGCCGTGGCCGCGGCCAGCACCGGCTCATCTGCGTTCCCTCGGATGGTGCTGCCCGACTCGCCCCGCGCGTCGGCAACGCAGCTGATACCCGGCTTCCACGTCTACCCGCAGGCCTCCCGCCTCTCCGGGGAGTGCTCGCCCGAGGTGAGCGTGGTGGCGCCTTCCACGCCCGCACCCGCGCCCATCGACCTCAACGCCACACCGGTGGCCGGTGGCTCGTCATCCGGAGGCGCGAGGAAACGCGCGTGGCACATGCCAGCCGACGTGCTGCCGGGCACACGCAACCTGTTTGACGGAATGCCGGCCTCCGGCGAAGACGACTAGCTACATGCAAAACATCATCTTCAAGGGTGGTGCGGTGGCCGCTGGCGGTGCCGCTGGGGGCCGGCTACGATCCCGAAGAGACACAAAGCCAGGACGGCCGAGGGGCGTTCACGCCGTCCACCTTTGATCAAGATCAGGTGGCCTTCATGCATGATCAGGTCAGCCTGGACCTGGACGGCTTCCCACTCGACCACGAGTTTCCGGAGGACTACGGGCAAGAGGAAGAGGATGAGTGCGACATCGAAGGGGATCCTTTGTTCGAGGACGAGCTCGCCAACCAAGCCGCTGGGGCGAAGCCGAAGCGCAAGAGCAAGCGGACGAAGGCATACACGGCGGCCGAGGACGAGCTTCTTTGTGAGTGTTGGAGGGACATTGGCAAGACCCCAAGGTCGGTGCCGAACAAAAGGCATCAACCTTTTAGATTCATGTCCACCGTGAGTTCCATGAGCGCAAGAAGTTTGCGCCGTACCAAATACTAAGCACGCGCGGGTGTGTGTCCATTTCAAAGCGATGGAGGGTGATCCAACAAGAGTGCAACAAGTTTTGTGCAACTCTTGAGAGCGTCAAGGCCTTCCCTGTGAGCGGCATCAGCATGCAAGACATGGTATGCAAGCGGCTGTCCTCTTTTGTGTCATTCCGTTTATGCTTGCATGTCCATTTCCATATACATTTTGCCCATATGCTTGCATGCAATTCATTTGTAGGCATTCCAAGCTTTGGAGGCATTCAAGGTCCAACACGATGGCAAGTGCTTCAACCTCTCCCATTGTTGGAGGGTCATCAAAGATGAGGAGAAGTTCAAGGCGCAATATGCTGCCCTCAAGTCGCGTGGGGGGAAGAGGGCCGTGGAGGAGGAAGACGTCGAGAAGCCACGCCTGCGGGGTAAGACCAACTCCAAGAAGGAGGACAAGCGGGATGCGGTGTCGAACGCCTTGATCGCAAGAGTGGAGGGCATGATGAGCAAGGACTCAAGGGAGGAGGAGCGCCGGTGATACAAAGAAAAACAAATGAACGCCTTCATGGAGATCCAAAGGAGGAGGCTTGAGATGGATGCAGAGAAGCAAGCCAAGATGCTTGAGATGGAGGCAGAGAAGCAAGCCAAGATGATAGAGTTCAAGGCCGCCAACGCCAAGACCAAGGCAAAAGAAGTGGCTCTCGCAAGCATGATGACCGGGGTGGAGATAATGAAGGTGGATCTCAACACCGTGTCGCAAGGAAGAGGCCGTGGTTCGAGAAAATGTAGACCGACATGCTCAAGTTCGACGACGAGTGACCTATGGCGGCGAGCGCCATTCTATTTTGTATGCCAGCAAGTGTGCTGGCATGACCACGGCCGTGATGGCGTGGTCGAACTCCCGCCCCTTTTTTGTGTGCTGGCATGTGTGCCGGCCGCTGGCAAGTGCGCCAGCTGAACTGTGTGGTATTTTTCTGAAGCTGGCATTTGTATGCCAGCGCTGGCATGGTGCCGGCTGAACTTTCGGGCGACGACATGGCCGCTGGTATGAACTATGGCCGCGGGCCTTTTCTCAAAATTTACGTGCGGACATGAAATAGGTCGACGCGTTGGATGCACTGCCGACCCAAATCTCAAATGGGGCAGATGCTGAGCGGGCAGCCAACCCAAATGGATAAAAAACGGATAAAAGCGTCGTCCGTTTAGGTCGGCGCGTTGTAGTTGCTTTAAATAAAAACGGAGGTAGTACGTATGCGATGCCCGTTGTGAACCGGCCTCATACTAGCCCGCCCGCCCGCGCGCACAGCGGCCGGTCAATCGAGTCCTGCCTAGACAGGACAATCCTACCTAACGGAGATGCTATGCGATCACGATACGATCCAACCGCCTTTCCCTCCGGCGCCGGTCGTCGGTGTATACCGATACCGGCCTGCGTGGCGGCGGCGCACGTCGGCAGGTGGAAGCCGTGGAGATGGTCGACCAGCACATGTTCTCGACGGACGGGAACCAACCGAAAGCTGAACCAAGTATAGGATCCGGGTCTGAGGCCGAACGCACGCATGCATATATTCGCGTAGTTTAGTTAGTTCTCGTGGAGAAAGCGAGTATCAATTACTAGTAGTATATATAAATCAGATCGAATCGCGCGCACACAGGATTCCGTTTCACGTTTTCGTTTCTCCCGCACGCGGGTTTAGGCAGCTTGTATCACCATCCATAGGTGATATGTCGGTCAGCCGGCTCGCACTGCTCTATCTGGTCGTGACGTCCGTCGTCACCAGAATAAGCGGACGCCGGCCATTCCACATTTGAATCGGATCCTTTAACATAGAGAAGGAAAGTCACTATGCTACAATGCTAGCCTAGTGTAAAATGAAGAAGGAACGTTAGGGACTATTAGCAGATTGTTTACTAATGGTATTTACTGTAGACATAAATAATTTAAAACTAATTTTATTTCATCATCAATTCATTTGTATGTAATTACTATAAGTGTATGCAATAGATTAGTAATTTTCAAATTAATTTAAATCATTTTAGCTTTAATCGTATGAATTGAAAGAAGAGAAGTTAGGGTACTATAGATTCTATAACTTTCTTTCTCTATGTTAGAGGATCCAGTTCCCTCTTGTTGGTGGCCCCTATAGCTGCTTATTTTGGGTGCCTGGCAACCCAAATCTTGGTTTCATCTTTGTGCGGGTGAAAGGAGCAAGTTTCGGGGGCATTGGGTGGCAGGGTTGCGCTAGTGCGGTAACTGGGGCAGCCAGCTGTGTGCTTGCGGCCCACAACCATGTGGGTGGTGGGTGAAGCTGGGTCCCTTCAGTCACCAGAGCGGCGGCTCCGGATGGTGGGCATGGCGGCATCGTTTCGATAGGTGTCGTTGCCGGGTGCTTGTGTGTCGCCTCGGCCATGTGGGCGGCGAGGTGGCTCACTCAGGTGGCGTCCGACATGCGGGTGTGGTCGTCACTACCATTCGGACTGTTCCAGGCGTCGTTTGCATCTCTCCTTGGTTGACCATGGCTGATGGACCTGGTTGGTGGGGTCTAGTCCCGAGCGAAAGCTCTGCCTAGTCGCGTCGGTGTCCGTGATGGCGACACTCTTGTGCACCATTTCCCTCCTTGAAGGTGTCATTGTGGGTGGTCCCATTCACCATTGGCTCTGGGTGAAAACCCATGGGATGGCAAGTTCCAGACTGGGCGGTGGCGGCGATGTGTCGTCGTGTCCTTGGAGGCCCCATCAAGTGAGCAAGGTCCTATGCTACTGGTCGCCCGGGTGAGCTCTGTAGATGGCGGCTTCTTCTCGTCGTGTGTCCAGTCCATGCATCGACGATGGTGCTCTCGTGACGAGTGTCGTTCGGCGAGGCGGTTGTGCTCGAAGACCTCCCTTTGATGCTCTCGCACCAGTCTCCATTCACGCTCTAGGGTGGTGAGCATTCCATCGTCCGACGGTGCAGTGCCCTTCGAGCCGGGGCTCCTTCTAACAATGGAACAGGATGGCGCTGGTCAGCCGTGCGCCCAGGCGATGGCAGTGTTATAGCCCCTTTCTCGGCTGATCCCCCTTTCAAGCCGGCTCCATTCACAGTATTGGCGCTTCGGGCATGTGTCAGGGCTCTAGTGTCTCATTTTCTTACCTGTATTGAGTTGTTTTGCTGCTCCTGGGCATCCATGTATCTTGTCGGAGCTTTTTATTTCGCTTTTTTGGGGGGGTTGTGTTCTATGTATCATTGGTTGTTTGGACTTCGTGTCCTCGGCTGTAAGGGCATCATTAATTTAACCCCGGGCATTAGACCTTTTATCTAAAAAACATTTGAACTAGTTAAAAACAGTGTTAAAAGACTCTAAAACAATTCAATTTTTGAGTAAACTGCATCTTTTGCGGAATTGATTAAAAATTTACGTTTATTTTTTAGGATTTTGGGCCGAACATTCTATGTACCGTTGATTCCATGCACCAAGCGTAGAGCACAGACAATTAGCCATGGCAGATTTTCATTTCGTTCAGGATAGAGAACCATCGCCGCGAACGCCTCCTCCCCTCCCCTCGCTCATCTGTCCCCCCATTTCTCTTCCACACTGTCACTCCATCGCCGATTCCTTCCTCCTCCCCTTTTGCTTTCTCCTGCGATGGCACCAACGACGTTTCCCAGCAGTAGCGCAGTGGCGTGGCACAGAGGCTGAGGCTCACACGCGTGATGTGGCAGGCGGATTTCGGGCTGAGAGAGTTGTCGGAGAGAGGAAGGGAGGCGCGGTGGCGCTGCTCGAGGAGGCTAGGCACGGATGGGGGCAGAGGAGTTGTCCCCGACACGACACTGCTCAAGTAGGTGTGGCGCTGCTCGAGGAGGTGTGGTGAGGAGCCAACGTCGACATGTTCCCCAGAGGTGGCGCTCCCTGTAGTCATAAGTTTGGGGCAGACACAAAGGCTCGGGCTTGAGGACAGACGTGGCGGTCCTCTGCTTCGTCGAGCTGCAAGGCCTCGTAATGTCCCTGCTCACCGCGATCCGCATGTCCTCGTTGACACGGGGGCTAATGACGCAGCAAAGTGGGGTGCAGAGCATGTCACCGAGGTGACACCGCAGCCGTAGTTTGAGCTGGACGACCACGACGACTCACCATACAAGACTCCGAGGTTGGATCCCTTCCCTGCAGGTACCATCCTATTCAACCATTTCTCTTCATTATTGTAAAGTTTGGTTTTTGCAAAATTGCCATGCCATCAGACAGGAGAGGCACAACAGATTTTGTGAGTTCAGTCTCACTATGTTTGTAGAGGAGCATCATCATCAGTTTTAGAGAAGAGAGAGATATCTATGAGATTATCTCCGTGTTCATCGGCTAGTGTCGGGGTAATGGGCCACGGGTAGCCTAACCCGAGCCCCAGAACCTTTCAAGGCATCGGGGCTGGCTGCGCCCCTCAAGGCGTCAAGATGTAGCGCCGCCTTCTGGCAGCCGGCTGGACAAACGACCGACTGCTGGAAGACGGCCGCGCTTAAGAAGACGGCTCCGAGACGGGCCGACTCCTCGCAGGCGGCCTCCAGAGAGGCCGGCACCTAAGCAGTCGGCTCATGGTGCCCTCAGAGTCTGCGCCCCCATTAAGAAGACAAGAGAGGGTGAGGCTACAGTGTAGCCCATCACCCCCGTATCCAGGGCCGGGCGAGGCCACAGTGATCCGTACAGGCGGAGATCCCCGCCCGGCGCGGCACTGTTGTCACTCCGCCCGTGACGTCACCCCTGTCAGGCAAAGCCCTACTCCCACGACCGTCTGTCGGTACGGCCCTAGGACGACGGGCCCTACCGATCAGCGGGAGTCCGGGAGGCGGCTAGAGCCCCACCAGTCGGACCCGAGGGAGGTCGGCCCCTAGCAGTCGGCCCGCCCCTTCCTCGGGGCCCACGCGACATTAACCAGACGAGACGCGGAGTGGCTACAGTAATCGCCAGCCAAGCGGCGGGACTGTAGCCACGCTCCCCTGACCAAGCCTGCGTCATTAGTATCATGACTACAGTGATCAGCAGCCGACAGGACCCGCGAGCGGTGGGGGCGGCTTGTCGGCTCCATACCAGACCAGTCAGCGGGGCCTACCAGGCGGCGGGTCCTAGCAGCCGGTGAAGAAGCCGGCGACCAGAGAGACTGACAACCGGGTCCTACACCCAGCCGGATTACTATTGTACCCCTGGGGGGTAGGCCTATATAAACCCCCAGGGCACCCATGCAAGGGGTTCGAACCTGTTAGAACTAGACCCACACCTAGAGGAGGAGAGAGCGTGCTTGCCTTCTCCCACCTCTAGCAAACAGCTCAGGGAGCACCATTGTACCACTAGTGCCTTAGTGATCATGCAGAGATCCCACAGAGCAGGACTAGGGGTGTTATCTCCACGGAGAGCCCCGAACCTGGGTAAAGTTCCCCGGTGCACGTGTCTACGCCTCATCCCGCTTCTAAGCACCGGTGACGTTCTACTCGCTCCCACCATGATAAGCCATCCATTGGCATATGTCGCGCCCAACCCCCGACATTTGGCGCCCACCGTGGGGCGAGGTGCACCGTCTCACGGAGACCTGCTCTGGACGGGAACCTTGTTCCTTCCTGACGAGGGCAGCCAGCCCGACACGCCAGATGGCGTCTGCACCGACGCGCTGCGCGGTGCGGAGGTTGCCTATGCGGCGAGCTGCCTCGCCGATCTTGTTGGCGAGATTCGCCTCTCCGACGAGCCCGCGTCTGATGCGGGCACCGATGGCCCTGAGAGCCGCATTGTGAGCCTCCTCGATCAGATCCACGTCGCCAGCGAGCCTGCTGCTGACTTGGAGTCGGTTGGCTCCACCGACCCGATGTTGGTCGACTCTGACACGGCGTCGCTCGACGCGTTCCCCTCCAACGCGGTGGTCTACGATGAGCCGCTTCCTCGCGCGGACAGCAGCGGCAGCACCGTCACGGAAGTGCTCGTCATCAGCTACGACGAGCGCTCTGGCGGAGGTGGCCAAGATCTATTGCAGGCGGCGATACAAGACCTGACTGCGCCCATCCCGGAGGATGCTGACGCCGAGACGCTGGAGGCACGCCGTGTCCAGCTCGTCGAGAGCGCCAACCGGCTGGCCAGCATGAGACGCCTTTCGGAGGCCTACCAGCATGAGATGGACCATGCCGTCGGTGGCACGCCGGCTCCTGGTGGGCCTAGCCGCATTGGCCAGATCCGGTAGCGTGGCGCGACCATCGCCAGCTTGTTCGGGACAGATCGTCCCGTCTATGCCACGCCCGCGGAGAACATACGAGCTGCCCAAGCGCCAGCGGACGAGTTAGACAAGCTCGAGGGCGACGAGCGTCGCCACATGACGGAGCGAGTTCAGCAGCTCCTCGACGCGGCTGCTGAGCAGGATGATGCCGGGTGCCGGACCGAAGTGCCCAGCCGACGAAACAGCGGTCCGCCTCCTTGACGAGACCAAGGTGCGACATCTCGAACACCGACTGGAAGCGTCCGCGATAGAAGAGACAAGGAGCCGGCTGCCAGCCGCAGCCGGACTCGCATCACCATCGAGCGCGACCAAGACGGCCGCCCAAGAGCAGTGCAGCGACGAGACGACTGTCCACTCCCTCCTCCCCGCAGGGAGAGGCGCATTTCCCCGCCACCTGTTGATCACCCATCACTCGGCGAACACCTTGGCCGCCGAGAAGGAATCGGAGAAAACGACGCCCGCCACCGGATCGACCGCCTCAACCGATCCCTGGCGCTAGAAGAAGAAGATGAGCTGGGTCCGCCTTGCTTCGGCCCCCGCACCCGGGACGAACCATTCCCCAAAGGGTTCACGCTCCCGAGAGATACACCCAAGTACACCGGCTCCGTGAAGCCGGAGGACTGGCTGGTCGACTACTCCACAGCCGTCAGCATCGCGAACGGCAACAAGCGCGTTGCCGTGAAGTACATTCCGCTCATGCTCCAGGGCACGGCCCGGACATGGCTGAACAGGCTGAAGCCCCGCAGCATCAACAGCTGGGCTGATTTCACCGAAGCATTCATCCGCAATTTCACCAGCACGTACAAGCGGCCGCCAAAGCCCCGCCAACTCTCCTTATGCGTTCAAGGCCCCAACGAGTCGACTCGCGACTACCTCACGCGCTGGGCCGAGCTGCGCAACTCTTGCAAGGGCGTGCACGAGGTGCAGGCCATCGAGTACTTCACTGCCGGGTCCCGAGAGGGCACCCTCCTCAAGCACAAGCTTCTCTGCGACAAGCCGGCGACCCTCGACGAACTGCTAATCATAGCAGACAAGTACGCCACGGCCGACTCCTCCATGAAGGCGGAGATTCAAGTCAACGTGTCGGGCAAGGTGGCCCCTCAAGCTCCTCGAACCCCGGCTGGGGACACCAGTCGGAGGCAGCAACCAAACGACAACAAGCGCAAGGACATGCAGCCGGCCTCCTCGAGCCGGCAGGTGGCAACAGTCAAAGATCAACAGCCAGAAGGGCCGCCTCCTCCAAAGCGCCAGAAGGGCGGCAAGCCCAACTGGCTGCCCGCTTTCTCGTACGAGCAGACCCTCGATGCGCCTTGAAAGTTCCATAGCGGTGCGAAGCCGTCCAATCACACTACTCGGAAGTGCCACTGGCTCACCAGGATCGCCAAGGGCGACGGACTCCAGCCTCCTTCGCCAGCCGGCCCACCGCCTCCTTCTCCTCAGCAGCCGGTGGCCCGGCCAGTCGGTGCCATACAGGATGATTATCTCGAGGAGCATGGGGCCTACATCGTGTTCACCAGCGTGGCTGACGACAGGAGCAGCAGACGGCAGCAGCAGCTGGAAGTGAATGCAGTAGCATCAGAGACCCCCGAGTTCATGCACTGGTCTGAGAAGCCCATCAGCTGGAGCAGAGCCGACCAACCGGAGGTGATGCCAAATCCCGGCTCTTATTCCTTGGTGTTGGATGCCACGTTTGCAACAGAGAGGCGAGCTGCTCGCTTCTCCCGAGTCTTGATAGATCGCGGCAGAGTTGGGGATCAAGCAGAGACATCTTCAGCCCAGCTGGATGATACGTCCATTTTGCATCATGCTTTTATATCGATATTTATTGCATTATGGGCTGTTATTACACATTATGTCACAATACTTATGCCTATTCTCTCTTATTTTACAAGGTTTACATAAGGAGGGAGAATGCCGGCAACTGGAATTCTGGGCTGGAAAAGGAGCAAATATTAGAGACCTATTCTGCACAACTCCAAAAGTCCTGAAATTCCACGAAATTTATTTTTGGAAATAATAAAAAAATACTGGAAAAAGAATCTACGTCAGGGGGGCCTCCACTTGTCCACGAGGGTGGGGGGCGCGCCCTACCCCCTGGGCGCGCCCCTGCCTCGTGGGCCCCCTGTTGGCCCTCTGGTGCCCATCTTCTGGTATATGAAGTCTTTCGTCTGAAGAAAAATCATAAGCAAGCTTTCGGGATGAGACTCCGCCGCCACGAGGCGGAACCTTGGCGGAACCAATCTAGGGCTCCGGCAGAGCTGTTCTACTAGGGACACTTCCCTTCGGGAGGGGGAAATCATCGCCATCGTCATCACCAACGCTCCTCTCATCGGGAGAGGGCAATCTCCATCAACATCTTCACCAGCACCATCTCCTCTCAAACCCTAGTTCATCTCTTGTATCCAATTCTTGTCTCTAAGTCCGGGATTGGTACCTGTAGGTTGCTAGTAGTGTTGATTACTCCTTGTAGTTGATGCTAGTTGGTTTATTTGGTGGAAGATCATATGTTCAGATCCTATATGCATATTAATACCCCTCTGGTTATGAACATGATTATGCTTTGTGAGTAGTTACGTTTGTTCCTGAGGACATGGGAGAAGTCTTGCTATTAGTAGTCATGTGAATTTGGTATTCGTTCGATATTTTGATGAGATGTATGTTGTCCGTCGACTACATAACACTTCACCATTATTTGGGCCTAGAGGAAGGCATTGGGAAGTAATAAGTATATGATGGGTTGATAGAGTGACAGAAGCTTAAACCCTAGTTTATGCGTTGCTTCGTAAGGGGCTGATTTGGATCCATATGTTTCATGCTATGGTTAGGTTTACCTTAATACTTTTGTGGTAGTTGCAGATGCTTGCAATAGAGGTTAATCATAAGTGGGATGCTTGTTCAAGTAAGAACAGCACCCAAGCACCGGTCCACCCACATATCAAATTATCAAAGTACCGAACGCGAATCATATGAACGTGATGAAAACTAGCTTGACGATAATTCCCATGTGTCCTCGGGAGCGCTTTTCCTTATATAAGAGTTTGTCCAGGCTTGTCCTTTGCTACAAAAAGGATTGGGCCACCTTGCTGCACTTTATTTACTTTTGTTACTTGTTGGTCGTTACCAATTATATTATCACAAAACTATCTGTTACCTATAATTTCAGTGCTTGCAGAGAATACCTTGCTGAAAACCGCTTATCATTTGCTTCTGCTCCTCGTTGGGTTCGACACTCTTACTTATCGAAAGGACTACGATAGATCCCCTATACTTGTGGGTCATCAAGTCTCTTTTCTGGCGCCGTTGCCGGGGAGTGAAGCGCCTTTGGTAGGTGGAATTTGGTAAGGAAAAATTTATATAGTGTGCTGAAATTTACTGTCATTGTTACTATGGAAGGTAATCCTCTGAGGGGCTTGTTCGGGGTATCTTCACCCCGACCAGTAGAGCAAATAGTTGCTCCTCAACCTACTGAACCTACTGAAAATGAAAATGTCCACTTTGAAATTCCTTCGGGTATGTTAGAAAAACTGCTAGCTAATCCTTTTGCAGGAGATGGAACAAAGCATCCTGATGAGCACCTAATATATGTGGATGAAGTTTGTGGATTATTTAAGCTTGCAGGTATACCCGGTGATTTTATTAAGAAGAAGGTCTTCCCTTTATCTTTGAAGGGAGATGCATCGACATGGTATAGGCTATGTGATGATATGGGATCATGGAACTACAAACAATTGAAATTGGAATTTCATCAGAAATTTTATCCTATGCATCTTGTTCATCGTGATCGCAATTATATATATAATTTTTGGCCTCATGAAGGAGAAAGCATCGCTCAAGCTTAGGGGAGGCTTAAATCAATGTTATATTCATGCCCCAATCATGAGCTTCCAAGAGAAATAATTATTCAAAGTTTTTATGCTCGGCTTTCTGATAACAATCGCACCATGCTCGATACTTCTTGTGCTGGCTCTTTTATGATGAAGACTATTGAATTCAAATGGGATTTATTGGATAGAATTAAACGCAACTCTGAAGATTGGGATCTCGACGAAGGTAAGGAGTCAGGTATGACACCTAAGTTTGATTGTGTTAAATCTTTTATGGATACCGATGTTTTCCGTAAGTTTAGCACTAAATATGGACTTGACTCTGAGATAGTAGCTTCTTTCTATGAATCTTTTGCTGCTTATGTTGATCTCCCTAAGGAGAAGTGGTTTAAATATCATCCTCCCATAGAAGTAAAAGTAGCTGCACCTATTAAAGTTGAAGAAAAGACGATCACTTATAATGATCCTATTGTTCCTACTTCTTATGTTGAGAAACCACCTTTCCCTGTTAGGATAAAGGATCATGCTAAAGCTTCAACTGTGGTTCGTAAAAGCAATATTAGGACTTATACACCTCCGAAGCAAGTTAAAGTTGAACCTAATATTGCCATTGTTAAAGATCTCTTGTCTGATAATATTGATGGGCATGCTATTTATTTCTGTGATGAAACTGCTACAATTGTCAAACCTTGTGCTAAAGATAAACATAAACCTGTGGTAGGCATGCCTGTTATTTTTGTTAAAATAGGAGATCATTGTTATCATGGCTCATGTGACATGGGTGCTAGTGCTAGTGCAATACCTTTTGACCTATACAAAGAGATTATTGTAACATCCCAAATTTTCAATTTGGAATGTTATAAATTAGATCATCATTGCATAGCATATTTTATTGCATTTTGGCAAATCCTCGAAAATCCTAAGCAACTCAAGGACCCACGGAGAGAGTTGGGGATTTTCCCGGTTTTCATATTTGATTTTTATCAAGTAATAAAACGAGGATTTTTGGTTTTAATTATTTTTCTCTCCGAAAAATATTTCATATTAAAATAAATGAGAGGAGAAAATATGACTTCTCCAAAATAATTGAAATATTGGAGGAAAAATATTAAAATCAAATATTTGATTTTATTTGGATTTTATTTGCAATTTTAATTGCATTAAAAAAATTGCACGTTTTCAAAACTGCATTTTTGGGCCAAGTAAATGTTCATCTCGTTCTAATTATTTTAATTAGACGGTGAAATTTTGTTTTGGCATTTTTGGATTTTTATTTATTTTTCTAGGAATGTTTTTGTTCGGCGGAATTATTTAAAAAAAATCACCCGCGCGCCTACTGGGCCGAGGCCCAGTCGACGGCCCAGCTCCCCAGCGCCCGTCTCCCTCTCGGGCACGACAGCGCCGCCGCCGCCGAGTCCCGCACGGCCACGCCGCCGCCCCTAGCCCCTTCCCCAAGCCGGAGCACCCCCCTACTATATATACTCCCCACCCCGCCGCCTCTCTCTCACCCCGTTCCCGAAGCCGCCGCC
>NC_057802.1:563581892-563635114 GCF_018294505.1 Triticum aestivum
GACCCGCCGGAGTCTCGCCGGACCGAGGTAGCCGAGCCGCCGCCGCCCGGTTTTTTTAAAACCCTAGGTTTATTTTTTTAGATCGGTTTATTTTATTTTTTTGGTTTAATTAATTAGTGGACATTCACCGATCTGTTCGTTTTAACGAACGTGTTCCTCGGTTAGTCGCTGTTAACGAACGTCCGTTCGTTTAACTGTTCGTCAGTTTTCTTTTTCGTTGGTTTTTCCGCGATTATTCCAGATCACGATTTCTGATCAGATTTTCATTCTGGTTTATCATTTCGCTCGTTTAACGGAATCAGGCGATTCAAGAGCCTAGAGTTTTGTCTCGAAATTCTCTTTCCGTTTAACCAACTCAAACAAGTTTTGCTACTGTAAAATTTGACTTAGATCCAGATTAGTAAACGAAGCTTGTTTCTTTCGCTGTTTGAGTTTCGTTGCTTCGTTTGATTTGATTCTTTTTGCAAACCGGAGTTCTTAAGTTGAACTTTCTGGTTAGATCTTTTATTTGAGTTTTACCTGTGCATTTGATGAGTGCTTATTGTATGCTTGTTTGTTTGCGATAGAGTACCCGGAGTGCGCCGCTTGCTACTTTGAATCTCTAAGTTTCACGGATCATCAGCAAGGCAAGTAACACTTTGATCATACCTTTTTACTACCCAGTTTTATTGCATTAGACAAATCCTCAAACATTGCATGGTTAGGATCTAATTAAATTGTGGGTATTGGGAAGTAGTTGAGGTAGTACCTATTACCTGTTTTATTATCAAACCCTTGGGAGTTACTTCTACGTTTGCTTATATTGCTATGCTATGCTAGTAGACGTGGATTGGGTTTGAGTGTATCCATGACAGATGTGAGATTGTTAATATATGGTTAAACTTAAGGTGGCAACTAAAACTCACATCTGGGTGGATTGAGGTACCTGGGTATTCCAGGATTGCCTGTTTTTCTTTTGAACCGCCACCCAGGTTCAAAGGGATCATGAGATTATTCATGCTAGAAACTTCCGTGTGTAGCCAGAAGCTATTATGGGCTCTAGCATAGTTGATTAAGTTGTGTGAACTCTTAAAGTGGTAGACTAGCAGATGTAGGGGATGTAGGTGTACCGGTCTACCCATCGTAAGGTGCTAACGCTTCTGAAAGACTGTGTCTCGGTCATCCGTTTCTCAAACATCATGTAGTGCGAGAATCAAGCGGAGGCGATCGAGTTTTGTGGGGAAAAGTGCACAAACCTCTGTAGAGTGTACAATCTAATCATGGTTAGCCGTGTCCCCGGTTATGGACATCTTGAGTATCTAGTACTTGGATTATCATGTGAATCTCATCAGGTTACTTTAATTAATTTTGTTGGGTTAATGATGATAATTGATTGGGATTGAGAATGCTGTCAACCATTCTCAATGTTTAACAACCACCATGATAGTTAAATAAAATTTATTCCTTTGCAGTAGGGAAAAATTGGCTTTTTTGCAAAACAGTAACCATAGAGCCTTCTACCAGCCAAATATGCATTATAGTGATAGCATCATTCTGTTCATTACTCTCTATGTGTTATTTTGCCAGCATATTCCATGTGCTGACCCGTTTCGGGCTGCAACGTTTCATGTTGCAGACTTTTCAGACGACGAGTAAGGTGCCTTAGGTCGTGGTCTTATACTCAGTGATGCCGTTGGAGTTGATGGACTCACTTATCTTCCAAGTCTTCCGCTGTTATCGTATTTAGATGGCCTTAAGCCATATTTATCATACTTATTCTCTTTTGAGATACTCGTTGTAATAAGTGTGTGATTGCTACTCTGTTATAAATCCTCCATTTGTACTGTGCGTGTCAGCATTACTGATCCAGGGATGACACTGGTGCACATCAGCACAGACTGTTTGAGGCCTGGTCGCTACAAAAGGTGGTACCAGAGCACACGCTGACTGTAGGACACGACCACTAAGCTTAAACCCTAGAACACTACTCTGTTCTCATTTCTGACTCCTCTCCAGTTTCTACTCTTTTAGGAATGGCGGATGCAAGGAACAAGTTCATGCAACCGGATGAAGAGACACCTTTTGGACGACACTTGAAGGAAGTCACTAAGTACCTGAACATCGGAATACCTAGCTTCACCGGAACCTACAACGCCACACTACCAGAAGAGGAGCGCTAGAAGATTCAAGTTCAAGTTCCAGGAAGGACGTTTACGCCAGTCACTGAGCCTATAGAGTTTTCCTTTGATGCACCAACCTGGAGTTTAGGGAAGAGCATGGCAGCCCACATCTCTATGGGACGCATTGGAGAAGTCTACCGCAGGGAGCTTAAGGATACCATCTATCAGATTTGTGGACGCCAAGATGAGCAATGGGAGATGATCAGCACCAAGAAGGATGGATCAATTGCAGCTTTCATCCAGGAGCAAAACCAACACATTCATCGCCAGGAGAACCAGATGTGCGCAGACATGATAGAACTAAAGAAGGCATTGACCAAGATCACGGAGTTGGAGGAAGAACTCAAGGCTACGCGCGAGGATTATATGGAGGAAATCGTCGCACTAGTGAGGAAGAACGGCGACCTGATACAGAAGATCGGAGTATTCATGGGAGACCCAGCTCCAGGAGGAGAAGATGACGATTCTACTTGCCCGGATAACTACATCATCATCGACGACACCAACTCAGACCCCAGTGAAGATGACTTTGTTGATGAAGCGGGAGCAGATATCATGGAGTCTTCGACCGATCAAAATTTCTAGTAGACCACCATATCAGTAGTAGTATTCCCACATGTAAATAGTATAGTCCGAGCACTTTTGTAACGATAGTTAGATCGATTGTATGCCTTGGTTGAATTGATTGAGTGATATTGATTGTGTTTGTCTCATGAGCATATGCGTAGTGTTCCTCTCTAGACCTCATTCTATTCTAAATTCTCATCTTTTCTAAACATATCAGATGCCTCCGAGACGCGACACCGGATTTGTTTTCCCACCGGAGATCACTCAGTTGATTCAGCAGCAGAATGCCCTGATGCAAGTGTTAGTACAGAACCAAGGCAACAACAACAACAACAACAACAACCCACCACCACCACCTGTTGATCACTTAGCCTGTTTCTTGAGGCTAAATCCGCCGGTGTTTTCCAGCAGCACCCAGCCGATTGTTGCAGATGATTGGCTCCGCAAGGTTGGAAGGGAGTTGACCACTGCAGGATGCACAGATGCGGAGAGTGTGCGTTTTGCCGCACATCAGCTTGATGGACCCGCAGCATCATGGTGGGAGAATTACACAGCAACACACCCTATTGACACTGTCACATGGGACCAGTTTCAGCAAGCTTTCCGTACTGCCCATGTTTCAGCAGGAGCCATGGCTATGAAGAAGCGTGATTTTCGCAACCTACGCCAAGGAGGACGCACCGTACGCCAGTATGTGGAGGACTTTAGTAAGTTAGCACGTTATGCTCCAGATGACGTTGCTACAGATCCAGCCAAGCAGGAGAAGTTTCTTGAAGGACTGAATGATGAGATGAGCATGCAGTTGATGGTAGCAACCTTCAACAACTACCAGGAGTTGGTAGATAAAGCTCTCATGATTGAAGGGAAGCAGCAGCAGATTGAAAACCGTAAGAGGAAGTATGGACAAGGGAAGTACAATTCTGGAGCTCAGCAGAAGCTACGTTTTACCCCGAAATCGGGAGGACAGTTTCAGCATACCCATGGAGGAGGTAGTTCGCACAACCATAATGGCCCCAAGAATGGTAATGGGAATGGAGGAAGCAACGGCCAGAACCGTACCAACCCTTCAACCCCAGCTAAGAGAGACCTGAGCCAAGTCACTTGCTTTAGGTGCCAGAAGACTGGACATTATGCCAATGAATGTCCTGAAGCCCAGAATGGAAATGTCAATGGAAGCTCTGGGAAGAAGCCGAACCCTTTTAACAGAGGATAAGTGAACCACGTTTACGTGGAGGAGGTTGAAGCACAGCCTGATGCAGTAATAGGTATGTTTTTGGTTAAGTCATTTACTGCACTCGTTGTTTTTGATACTGGTGCATCGCATTCATACATATCAAGGGGATTTGTGGATAAGTATAAACTGCCCACCAAGGTTCTTAAAACACCTATGTTAGTAAGTTCACCAGGAGCAGAGTATATGGCAAGCCAAGGATGTTTTCAGATGCCATTGGCCATAGGTAGGCATGTTTTCCTCTCAGACTTGATAATCTTGGAGTCGCAAGGTTTGGATGTAATTTTGGGTATGGATTGGCTATTGATGTACGGAGAAAACATCGATTGCGCCAGTAAGACGATTTCGCTTACCACCCTAGAAGGAAGAAGGATTAAGTATGTATCCCGGCATGTGCCGAAGAGGACTCAAGTGAATTCCTTATCAGGAGTTGTACAGGAGGAAGTACCAGTGGTGAAGGATTACCCCGATGTATTTCCAGAAGAGTTGCCACGCATGCCAGCGGATAGAGACATTGAGTTTTTGATCGAGCTTTTGCCAGGCACAGGACCAATATCTAAGAGACCGTACAGGATGCCCGGAAAGGATTTGGAAGAAATTAAGAAGCAGATTAAGGAGTTACTGGATAAAGGCTATATTCGCCCAAGTTCATCACCTTGGGGATCACCCGTACTTCTAGTGGAGAAGAAAGATGGATCGTTGAGGATGGTTGTTGATTATCGAGGATTGAACGAAGTGACCATCAAGAACAAGTACCCACTGCCGATGATCAATGATTTGTTTGACCGCTTACAAGGAGCTAAGGTATTTTCCAAGATCGATCTACGATCAGGATACCATCAGTTGAAGATTCGAGAGCAGGATATACCTAAGACGGCTTTTACCACCAGGTATGGGCTGTATGAGTATACCGTTATGTCATTTGGTCTGACTAACGCACCTGCCTATTTCATGAACCTGATGAACAAAGTGTTTATGGAGTTTTTGGATAAGTTCGTCGTGGTGTTCATTGATGATATTTTGGTCTACTCAAAGAACGAAGAGGAGCATAAGGAACATTTGCGTTTGGTACTTGAGAAGCTCAGAGAACATCAATTATACGCCAAGTTCAGCAAATGTGAGTTTTGGCTGAAGGAAGTTGGATTCCTCGGACATGTTATATCCGGAGAAGGAATAGCAGTAGACCCCGCCAAAGTTGACACAGTAACAAGCTGGGAATCACCCACGTCAGTTGGAGAGATCCGGAGTTTTCTTGGACTTGCAGGATACTACCGGAGGTTTATTGAGAATTTCTCGAAGATTGCTAAACCCATGACAGAGCTGTTAAAGAAGGACACCAAGTTCAATTGGACTGAGGATTGTGAAGCTAGTTTTCAGGAGTTGAAGAAACATTTGGTTACATCACCAGTGTTGATTCTGCCAGACCAACGCAAGGATTATGAAGTTTATTGCGACGCTTCTCGTCGAGGACTTGGAGCAGTGCTTATGCAGGAAGGAAGAGTTGTTTCATATGCTTCACGGCAACATAAACCCCATGAGAAGAATTATGCCACGCATGATCTGGAGTTAGCAGCCGTAGTGCATGCGTTGAAGACATGGAGAAATTTTCTCATCGGAAATCACTGTGAGGTGTACACGGATCACAAGAGTTTGAAGTACATTTTCACGCAAAAGGAGTTGAATCTCAGGCAGAGGAGATGGTTGGAACTCATAAAGGATTATGATATGAGATTGCATTATCACCCCGGAAAGGCTAACGTAGTAGCAGACGCGTTGAGCCGCAAGAGCCATGTCAACACACTCATGACCGGAGAGTTACCGAAGGTATTAGCCGAGGATCTTCACGAGCTATGTTTGGAGATAGTACCGAGAGGTTACGTAGCAACGTTGGAGATTCAGTCTACCTTGATGGAAAAGATCAGGGAAGCTCAAAAGACAGACAAGGAGATTGCAGAAATAAAGGAAAGGATGAGCAAAGGAAAAGCCAAAGGATTTCGCGAGGATGAGCACGATACCTTATGGTTTGAGGATTGCGTTTATGTGCCTAATGATCCGGAGATCAGGAAGTTGATCTTGCAAGAGGCCCATGATTCGCCGTATTCGATTCACCCAGGAAATACCAAGATGTATTTGGATTTGAAGGATACTTTCTGGTGGACCGGAATGAAGAAGGATATTGCGGAGTATGTAGCAGTTTGTGATGTATGTCAGAGAGTAAAGGCGGAGCATCAGAAGCCAGCAGGATTGCTACAGCCATTGCCGATACCCGAATGGAAGTGGGATAAATTAGGCATGGATTTTATCACGGGATTGCCCAGGACTCGTTCAGGGTATGACTCAATATGGGTTGTAGTCGATCGATTGACGAAAGTAGCTCATTTCATCCCAGTGAAGACCACTTACACCAGTGCTAAGTTGGCAAAGATATACATGACCAGAATCGTATGTTTGCATGGAGTTCCGAGGACCATTGTATCAGATAGAGGAACCCAGTTTACCTCGAAGTTTTGGAATCAGTTACATGAAACTTTGGGAACCAGGCTAGAATTCAGTACAGCTTTTCACCCACAGACAGATGGTCAGACCGAGAGAGTCAATCAGATTTTGGAGGACATGTTGAGAGCTTGTGCGCTAGATTATGGATCTAGTTGGGACGACAACCTGCCGTATGCAGAGTTTTCTTACAACAACAGTTATCAAACCAGTTTGAAGATGGCCCCTTTCGAAGCTTTATACGGAAGGAGGTGTAGAACACCATTGTTTTGGGACAAAGTTGGAGACCGTCAGTTGTTCGGACCAGATTTGATTAAAGAGTCTGAACAGAAGGTGAAATTGATTCGCGATAGACTCAAGGTAGCCCAGTCCAGGCAGAAGAGTTATGCGGATTCTAAACGCAAGGAGACTATTCACAAAGTCGGAGACAGAGTTTATCTTCGTGTATCACCACTTCGAGGAGTGAAGCGCTTTGGAGTTAAAGGAAAGTTAGCGCCACGTTTTGTCGGACCATACAAAGTTTTGGAGCGTATGGGAGAAGTTGCTTACAAGCTGGAATTGCCTGAAGGATTGTCAGGAGTTCATGATGTATTTCACGTTTCCCAGTTGAAGAAGTGCCACGCAGAGATGGCTGAGATACCACTGAGAGATACAGTGCCACTGGAAGCGATTCAGTTGGAAAGTGATTTGACCTATGAGGAGAAACCAGTTAAGATCTCGAGTATGCCAGCTGAGTCACCCGCAGCAAGGTTATCAAGTTCTGCAAAGTTCAGTGGAGTCACCACACTGAAGATGAAGCTACCTGGGAGCGAGAGGAAGATCTACGGAAGAACCACTCTCACCTATTTTCTAGCCAACCCGAATCTCGAGGGCAAGATTCATCTTAAGGGGGTAGGTTTGTAACATCCCAAATTTTCAATTTGGAATGTTATAAATTAGATCATCATTGCATAGCATATTTTATTGCATTTTGGCAAATCCTCGAAAATCCTAAGCAACACAAGGACCCTCGGAGAGAGTTGGGGATTTTTCCCGGTTTTCATATTTGATTTTTATCAAGTAATAAAACGAGGATTTTCGGTTTTAATTATTTTTCTCTTCGAAAAATATTTCATATTAAAATAAATGAGAGAAGAAAATATGACTTCTCCAAAATAATTGAAATATTGGAGGAAAAATATTAAAATCAAATATTTGATTTTATTCGGATTTTATTTGCAATTTTAATTGCATTAAAAAAATGCACGTTTTCAAAACTGCATTTTTGGGCCAAACAAATGTTCATCTCGTTCTAATTATTTTAATTAGACGGTGAAAATTTGTTTTGCCATTTTTGGATTTTTATTTATTTTTCTAGGAATTTTTTTGTTCGGCGGAATTATTTAAAAAAAAATCACCCGCGCTCCGACTCGGCCGACGGCCCAGCTCCCCAGCGCCCGTCTCCCTCTCGGGCACGACAGCGCCGCCGCCGCCGAGTCCCGCACGGCCACGCAGCCGCCCCTAGCCCCTTCCCCAAGCCGGAGCACCCCCTACTATATATACTCCCCACCCCACCGCCTCTCTCTCACCCCGTTCCCGAAGCCGCCGCCGGAGCCGCCCGACCCAGCCGCCGAAGGAGCCGCCGCCCCGGAACCCGAACGCCGCCGCCGACGCCGCCCCTCACCGCCCCCGACGTCGCCCGAGCCCCGCCGCCCCTCGCCGCCCATCGCCCGACCCGCTGGAGTCCCGCCGGACCAAAGTAGCCGAGCCGCCGCCGCCCTTTTTTTTAAAACCGCTCGGTTTATTTTTTTCGAAAGCCTAGGTTTATTTTTTAGATTGGTTTATTTTATTTATTTTTGGTTTAATTAATTAGTGAACGTTCACCGATCTGTTCGTTTTAACGAACGTGTTCGTCGGTTAGTCGCTGTTAATGAACGTCCGTTCGTTTAACTGTTCGTCAGTTTTCTTTTTCGTCGGTTTTTCCACGATTATTCCAGATCGCGATTTCTGATCAGATTTTCATTCTGGTTTATCTTTTCGCTCGTTTAACGGAATCATGCGATTCAAGCGCCTAGAGTTTCGTCTCGAAATTCTCTTTCCGTTTAACCAACTCAAACAAGTTTTGCTACTGTAAAATTTGACTTAGATCCATATTAGTAAACGAAGCTTGTTTCTTTCGCCGTTTGACTTTCGTTGCTTCGTTTGATTTGATTCTTTTTGCAAACCGGAGTTCTTAAGTTGAACTTTCTGGTTAGATCTTTTATTTGAGTTTTACCTGTGCATTTGATGAGTGCTTATTGTATGCTTGTTTGTTTGCGATAGAGTACCCGGAGTGCGCCGCTTGCTACTTTGAATCTCTAAGTTTCACGGATCATCAGCAAGGCAAGTAACACTTTGATCGTACCTTTTTACTACCCAGTTTTATTGCATTAGACAAATCCTCAAACATTGCATGGTTAGGATCTAATTAAATTGTGGGTATTGGGAAGTAGTTGAGGTAGTACCTATTACCTGTTTTATTATCAAACCCTTGGGAGTTACTTCTACGTTTGCTTATATTGCTATGCTATGCTAGTAGACGTGGATTGGGTTTGAGTGTATCCATGACAGATGTGAGATTGTTAATATATGGTTAAACTTAAGGTGGCAACTAAAACTCACATCTGGGTGGATTGAGGTACCTGGGTATTCCAGGATTGCTTGTTTTTCTTTTGGACAGCCACCCAGGTTCAAAGGGATCATGAGATTATTCATGCTAGAAACTTCCGTGTGCAGCCAGAAGCTATTATGGGCTCTAGCATAGTTGATTAAGTTGTGTGAACTCTTAAAGTGGTAGACTAGCAGATGTAGGGGATGTAGGTGTACCGGTCTACCCATCGTAAGGTGCTAACGCTTCTGAAAGACTGTGTCTCGGTCATCCGTTTCTCAAACATCATGTAGTGCGAGAATCAAGCGGAGGCGATCGAGTCTTGTGGGGAAAAGTGCACAAACCTCTGCAGAGTGTACAATCTAATCATGGTTAGCCGTGTCCCCGGTTATGGACATCTTGAGTATCTAGTACTTGGATTATCATGGGAATCTCATCAGGTTACTTTAATTAATTTTGTTGGGTTAATGATGATACTTGATTGGGATTGAGAATGCTGTCAACCATTCTCAATGTTTAACAACCACCATGATAGTTAAATAAAATTTATTCCTTTGCAGTAGGGAAAAATTGGCTTTTTTGCAAAACAGTAACCATAGAGCCTTCTACCAGCCAAATATGCATTGTAGTGATAGCATCATTCTGTTCATTACTCTCTATGTGTTATTTTGCCAGCATATTCCATGTGCTGACCCGTTTCGGGATGCAACGTTTCATGTTGCAGACTTTTCAGACGACGAGTAAGGTGCCTTAGGTCGTGGTCTTATACTCCGTGATGCCGTTGGAGTTGATGGACTCACTTATCTTCCAAGTCTTCCGCTGTTATCGTATTTAGATGGCCTTAAGCCATATTTATCATACTTATTCTCTTTTGAGATACTCGTTGTAATAAGTGTGTGATTGCTACTCTGTTATAAATCCTCCATTTGTACTGTGCGTGTCAGCATTACTGATCCAGGGATGACACTGGTGCACAGCAGCACAGACTGTTTGAGGTCTGGTCGCTACAATTATGCATGATATTGCACCTACTGAGATAGAAGATATTGATGTCACAATTAAACTTGCCAATAAAGATACTATTTCACCTATGGGAATTGTTAGAGATGTTGAAGTCTTGTGTGGGAAAACTAAATATCCTGCTGATTTTCTTGTTCTTGGTTCCCCAAAAGATAGCTTTTGTCCCATTATATTTGGTAGACCCTTCTTGAACACTGTTAATGCTAGGATAGACTGCGAAAAGGATGTTGTTACTATAGGTTTGGGTGATATGTCTCATGAGTTTAACTTCTCTAAATTTCGTAGACAACACCGTGAAGAAGAATTGCCTAGTAAGGATGAAATTATTGGTTTTTCTTCTATTGCCGTACCTCGTAGTGATCCTTTAGAACAATATTTGCTAGACCATGAAAATGATATGTTTATGAATGAAAGAAGGGAAATAGATGAAGTATTCTTTAAACAGGAACCTATCCTGAAACACAATTTGCCTGTTGAAATCCTAGGGGATCCTCCTCCACCCAAGGGTGATCCCGTGTTTGAACTCAAACTGTTTCCTGATACTCTTAAATATGCTTTTCTTGGTGAGAAAAAGATATATCCTGTTATTATTAGTGCTAACCTTTCAGAGCATGAAGAAGAGAGATTATTGAAAACCCTGAAGAAGCACCGTGCTGCTATTGGATATACTCTTGATGATCTTAAGGGCATTAGTCCCACTCTATGTCAACATAAAATAAATTTGGAGAAAGATGCCAAACCAGTTCGTGATCATCAACAATGGCTGAATCCTAAGATGAAAGAAGTGGTAAGAAAGGAAACACTAAAGCTCCTTGAGGCAGGTATAATTTATTCCGTTGCTGATAGTCAGTGGGTAAGTCCTGTCCATTGTGTCCCTAAGAAGGGAGGTATTACTGTCATTCCTAATGATAAAGATGAATTAATTCCGCAAAGAATTATTACAGGTTATAGGATGGTAATTGATTTCCGCAAATTAAATAAGGCTACTAAAAAAGATCATTACCCCTTGCCTTTTATCGATCAAATGCTAGAAAGATTATCCAAACATACACATTTTTTCTTTCTAGATGGTTATTCTGGTTTCTCTCAAATACCGGTGTCAGCCGATGATCAATCAAAGACCACTTTTACTTGCCCTTTTGGTACTTTTGCTTATAGACGTATGCCTTTTGGTTTATGTAATGCACCTGTTACCTTTCAAAGATGCATGATGGCAATATCAGCTGACTTTTGTGAAAATATTTGTGAGGTTTTCATGGACGATTTTTCCGTCTATGGATCCTCTTTTGATGATTGCTTGAGCAACCTTGCTCGAGTTTTGCAGAGATGTGAAGAAACTAATGTTGTCTTGAATTGGGAAAAGTGCCACTTTATGGTTAATGAAGGTATTGTCTTGGGGCATAAAGTTTCTGAAAGAGGTATTGAAGTTGATAAAGCCAAGGTTGATTCTATTGAAAAGATGCCATGTCCCAAGGACATCAAAGGTATAAGAAGTTTCCTTGGTCACGCTGGATTTTACAGGAGGTTCATTAAGGACTTCTCAAAAATTTCTCGGCCTCTGACTAATTTATTACAAAAAGATATACCATTTGTCTTTGATGATGATTGTGTAGAAGCATTTGAAATACTTAAGAAAGCATTGATCTCTGCACCTATTGTTCAGCCACCTGATTGGAATTTACCTTTTGAAATTATGTGTGATGCTAGTGATTATGCTGTAGGTGCTGTTCTAGGGCAAAGAGTTGATAAGAAATTAAACGTTATTCAATATGCTAGTAAAACTCTAGACAATGCTCAGAGAAATTATGCTACTACTAAAAAGGAATTCTTAGCAGTTGTATTTGCATGTGATAAGTTCAAACCTTATATTGTTGATTCTAAAGTAACTATTCACACTGATCATGCTGCTATTAAATATCTTATGGAAAAGAAAGATGCTAAACCTAGACTTATTAGATGGGTTCTCTTGCTACAAGAATTTGATTTGCATATTATTGATAGAAAGGGAGCTGAGAACCCCGTTGCAGACAACTTGTCTAGGTTAGAAAATGTTCTTGATGACCCACTACCTATTGATGATAGCTTTCCGGATGAACAACTAAATGTCATAAATGCTTCTCGTACTGCTCCATGGTATGCTGATTATGCTAATTACATCGTTGCTAAATTTATACCACCTAGTTTCACATACCAGCAAAAGAAAAAGTTTTTCTATGATTTGAGACATTACTTTTGGGATGACCCACATCTTTATAAAGAAGGAGTAGATGGTATTATTAGACGTTGTGTACCTGAGCATGAACAGGAGCAGATCCTACGCAAGTGTCACTCCGAGGCTTATGGAGGACATCACGCTGGAGATAGAACTGCACATAAGGTATTGCAATCCGGTTTTTATTGGCCTACTCTCTTCAAGGATGCCCGTAAGTTTGTCTTATCTTGTGATGAATGTCAAAGAATTGGTAATATTAGTAGACGTCAAGAAATGCCTATGAATAATTCACTTGTTATTGAACCATTTGATGTTTGGGGCTTTGATTATATGGGACCTTTTCCTGCCTCTAATGGATACACACATATTTTACTTGCTGTTGATTATGTTACTAAGTGGGTAGAAGTTATTCCAACTAGTAGTGCTGATCATAACACCTCTATTAAAATTCTTAAAGAAGTTATTTTTCTGAGGTTTGGAGTCCCTAGATATTTAATGACTGATGGTGGTTCACATTTTATTCATGGTGCTTTTCACAAAATGCTTGCTAAGTATGATGTTAATCATAGAATTGCATCTCCTTATCACCCACAGTCTAGTGGTCAAGTAGAATTGAGTAATAGAGAGCTCAAATTAATTTTGCAAAATACTGTTAATAGGTCTAGAAAGAATTGGTCCAAGAAACTTGATGATGCATTGTGGGCATATAGAACTGCATATAAAAATCCTATGGGTATGTCTCCGTATAAAATGGTTTATGGAAAAGCATGTCACTTACCTCTCGAACTAGAACATAAGGCTTATTGGGCTATTAAAGAGCTCAACTACGATTTCAAACTTGCCAGTGAGAAGAGGTTATTTGACATTAGCTCACTTGATGAATGGAGAACACAAGCCTATGAAAATGCCAAATTGTTTAAAGAAAAAGTTAAAAGATGGCATGACAAAAGGATACAAAAGCGTGAGTTTAATGTAGGTGATTATGTATTGCTATACAACTCTCGTTTAAGATTTTTTGCAGGAAAACTTCTCTCTAAATGGGAAGGCCCTTACGTTATCGAGGAGGTCTATCGTTCCAGTGCCGTAAAAATCAACAACTTCAAAGGCACAAATCCGAAGGTCGTGAACGGTCGAAGAATCAAACATTATATCTCAGGTCATCCTATAAATGTTGAAACCAATGTTATTGAAACCGTAACCCTAGAGGAATAGATAAGGGACACTTTACGGAACGTTTCAGACTCCGAAAAGGAATAGGTATGTGGTACGGTAAGTAAACCGACTCCAAAACAGTTCTAATGGCAATATTTCTCCGTTTTGGAATATTTAGAAAAATAGAAAAATAAGAAGCAGTCCGTGAAGGACACGAGGCCTCCACGAGGGTGGAGGGCGCGCCCCCTGCCTCGTGGGCACCTCGTATGCTCTCCGGACTCTGTTTTCTTGGATGATATGTATTTTGGTCAGTAAAAATTCATTATATAATCTCGCGAAGGTTTTGACTCCCGTATCACGCAATTGTCTTCTGTTCTTGTTTCGAGTTGTTGCTGCTGCAGATTAGAGCAAGATGTCTTCTCAAGAGTCAGTCGGGGAGAGCCGGGTGTCTCATCCGGCATCGAGACCAAGGACAAACAGCGATGCCGACCACTTTGGGCCAGCAGCGGAGGAAGAGATGGAGGCTAATTTGATGAGGATAGATGCCATGGAGGAGGAGCAAGAGGTCACTTCTCGCTTCCGGGCTGGATTTACGATGGTGGAACTACAGAGCTCAGATATTCCAAACTCGGTTATCCCTTCCAATGTTATATTTCTTTCATATGAAAATATGAAGAAGAGTGTCACTTGTTCTCCGGCAGCTATGCAACACCCTTGGGTGCAAGGAGCTTTAGCCGTTACAGGAAAGCTTCGTAAGGAGATAATGGATCTCAAGCGGCAACTCAATAAGCTCGAGGAAGAGAATCATATCCTGAGGGGCATTATCGCCAAGAACGTCACATCACCATCCCCGAAGAAGGAGACATAATCACATGGGTATGGGCACTCCCCTTAGCAACTGCCAAACTTGGGGGAGGTGCCCTGGTATCGTATCACAACCACACTCCTATCTTTACCGTTTTCTTAGATCGATCCTATTTAGTTGTATCTTAATCTAGTAAAATAAAGTTTTAGTACGATCTAGTTTTGAGTTTTGCTTTATGATCCCTCTATGTAATCGAGTCCGTGAGCTATATAATAAAGATTAGTGTTGAGTCAAGGGCTTGATTATCTTGCTATGATCTTGAGTGAATAAAAGAAAAGAGAAAAGAATAAAAAGGAATAAAAATATCATATTGAGCTTATGGATAGTAATGACTTCACATAGAAAGAGTATGAGGATTAAAAGTTGTTGAGAGTTGCCAAACATAGCTTTGGTCATCGTTGCAATTAACAGGAAGTAATAAAGAAAGAGAGGTTTCACATATAAATATACTATCTTGGACATCTTTTATGATTGTGAGCACTCATTAAAATATGACATGCTAAAGAGTTGATGTTGGACAAGGAAGACAACGTAATGGGTTCTATTTTCTTATATCTGAGATAAAGTATATTGTCATGGATCATCCAACATGTTGAGCTTGCCTTTCCCCCTCATGCTAGCCAAATTCTTTGCACCAACTAGAGATACTACTTGTGCTTCCCAAAACCCTTAAACCAGTTTTGCCATGAGAGTCCACCATATCTACCTATGGATTGAGTAAGATCCTTCAAGTAAGTTGTCATCGGTGCAAGCAATAAAAATTGCTCTCTAAATATGTATGATTGATTGGTGTGGAGGAAATAAGCTTTATACGATCTTGTGATGTGGAAGAAATAAAAGCGACGGACTGCATAATAAAGGTTCATATCACAAGTGGCAATATAAAGTGACGTTCTTTCGCATTAAGATTTTGTACATCCAACCCTGAAAGCGCATGGCAACCTCTGCTTCCCTCTGCGAAGGGCCTATCTTTTATTATTACCTTCTACCTTATGCAAGAGTCATGGTGATCTTCACCTTTCCTTTTTATATTTTATCCTTTGGCAAGCACAGGATGTTAGAAAGATCCTGATATATATATCTAATTGGATGTGGGTTAGCATGAACTATTATTGTTCACATTACCCTGGAGGTAAAAGGTTGGGGGGCAAAACTATAAGCCCCTATCTTTCTCTGTGTCCGGTTAAAACTCCTTAACCACAAGTATTGCGTGAGTGTTAGCAATTATGAAAGACTAAATGATAGTTGAGTATGTGGACTTGCTAGAAAGCTCTGACATAGACTCTGTGACACCCAAATTTTATTTGGATTTTTCAAAAGATTTTATTTGACTTGAGGGAGGTGAGTTAAAAAAATTTCTTCAAAAGGACCCTCCCTTTCAAATATTTTTTTCTCATGACAAGAGTTTTGTTTGGATTCATCCAAGACTTGTTTTTGGTCTTTGAGGTCCTTGCCCTTTTATTTGAACCCAAGACAAAATACTTTTCACTTGAGAAAAATGACTTTTGAAAATCTCCTTGAAAATGCACTATGGCTTTTGGAATAATCCTTTACCACTTTCAACTTTTCTCTCTTGCCATGGCCTTAGTGCAAATCCACTCTCCTAAACCTTCCCTCACCTTTGGATCATGATTTGCATCAAATCCAGCAAGTTGAACCTCCCCATATGATTATTTTTCCACTTAAATCATATTCAAACAAATTTCTGTCTTCTATTCTAGCCATTGGTGTTTTACAAAGGAACTCCACTTTCTGTTTTGATTTTTGCCCCCAAACCTTTTTCCCTTCCTAGTCCCTTGAACCCTCAACCTAGATCCATGAAGATCCACTAGTCTTGAGTTCAAATTTTTCAAACTACACTTGCTGCAAGTTTGGACCAGATTTGTCAAATTTGGTGAAATTCATTCAAATCCTTCTCCAAAAATTCCAAGTAAAATCAGGCAGCCTCTGGGTGCATTGAGTGGTCACCTCACCAAGTACCAGCTCCAGAAATTTTTTTCTCATTGCCAAATCATTCTGTCGAACACCTGCAGTGCATTGTCAAGATCAAGTTCAGTTAAGTTCAGAGAACAGTTTCAGTGCACTGTCGTTTTCTTCAGAACCCGACGTCGATCTCGCCAGTGCCGCTGTGTCGCCGTGTTCCCTGTCCCTCCCCCTTGTCCTCTGCACCGCACGAGCGTCTGGCACCTTGCGGACGTCGGCGACGAGCAGCAGAAGGTGCGCCGCCCCGTGACCGACGCCAGCGGCGGCTTTGCGGCCGCCAGAGAAAGGCGCAGCGCCGACGGCGCCACCCAGCGCCGCCCAAGCCACCGGAGCGCGCCGCGTGGCCTTCCACTCCCCCGAACGCACTGCCACTCTCGTCGTGAACCGTAGGGCGCGGAGCGCGCTCTCTGCCGCCGACGTGCCCGTGCGGCCACTCCACCGTGGACCGACGCCGTTACGCCAAGACCAGCCGGGATTAGCGGGGAAACGACACCAGTAACTTCCACTGATGCTGCCTGGCCACTCAAACCTCCTGCCAATCCACTGCCTCGCCGTAATCGCTCGCCGGAGATTCTCCATTCACGGCCATCCCGTCGATCCGCCTATGAATAGAGGCCCCGAGCTTCAACTCGAACCCACACCACCTCTGCACTCCACCTAGAGCACGCCTAGCCACTGGAAGAGCCCCGAGGAGGTCTCCTTCCTCGACTCTGGCCGCCGCGACCCGCCACGGGATCCAGCTCGATTCGCCCCCGTGCGTGCGCCTCTGCCTCCCATCTCTTGCCAGTAGCTTCACTATGCATCCCTCCTTCTGACCCGCGCTTCAATTCGAAGTTTGCAGCCCTCCACCGGAGTTCTCCACCATCACCCGAGCCGCCGTCCGCCGGAGAAAGTGTCGCCGTCGACGTGGTGCTCCCCGTTGGTCGAGTCCACCACCTACCGACGCGGAAGAACACGCTGAAGCTCTTGGTACCCTCCGATCTTCCTGACACGCCGTGGTTCGACGCCGGCGTCCACCGCAGTCTTCGGGCGCCGGCGAGCTTTTTGAACCTGACATGTGGACCCCCCATGTCAGTCTCTGTTCTATTCTCCCTCGAACCGTTTTCTGTTGGCGCCTTTGGGCAAAATACGCTTTCCTTCTTTAGCTAGCGCATTTCTTTCCGAAGCGTTTTCTGGTTTCTCAGTTTAAACCCTGGAACTTTTCTGTTTCATTACAGATGAGTCCCTGGACAGAAACCTTTATAACTTTTTAATAAAAAGGGATTTTTGAGTGATTCTTTTTCTGACAGTCTTAAAATTTTGTCTAGTTTTTTATGAGATTTATTTGGAAAAATTTTGGAGAAATTTTTATGCACGCGTTGGTTTTCACGTTAGTGCCCGTTTTCGTTATTGCCGTAGGTTCCGGAAGAGGTGACGGAGCCGCGAACTTCGCCGAGCTAGACTCCGACTTCTCCGAACCAGGCAAGCATGTTTGAACCTTTGATATGATAGGTGTTTTGCATGTTTGCGTGAAGGTTTGTGCGTGGCATATGAGTATCGGTGAGTTCCCCGTTGCTTGTGAGGCAACTACCCGCATGTTCCAAAGTCGCGATGATCTCTGGTGAGAGATGGCCTAATCATGTGGTGACATGAAGGGGCAGCAAGGTGGTACTGTTGTAGAATACCAGCCTTGCGCCATCCGACGATTTCTGACGTTAACGTGGACGGAGTCACGTTATCGTTCTTTTCCCCCTCCGTGCTGCCACATGTTTCATTTGCCAGGATGCGGTTTAGTAAGTTGGTAACCTCTTTCCGTGTACACACCAAACAGAGGGGCCGGGATGATGGTACCTTGGCCCAGGATTAAAGCCAGTCATCCGGTCAGGGGGCATGGGTGTTTCCGGTTGGGACCGAGAGGGGGGGCACCCCCTTAGAGCGCGCGTATAGAAATTTGATCCCATGCTACGCGAGGTTGTAGCCTCCCCGTCTCAAGGTTTTTCTTGAACGTTGCCGAGGGTGATCCCTGGCTTCGGAATGTTGAATGGGTGTGTACTGGTTAGACGTGTTTCTTCCAAAACACCGTAAACGGAACTAGTCCCCGTGACTACTGAAATCCGTTGGCTGTGGTTAAGTACAAACTCTGCAGAGTCAAATTCTTCCAAGTCATCGTATCCATGATCAAGTAGTGAAGTCAGTATATCCCTATCTATCTGCGTGGAAAACTTGTCCCCGGTGAATAAGCTCAAGTGGTAAACCCAGTTTAAATTATTATTACTGTGGATGGACTAATCCTATATTTGTCTCGTACTTGTAATAATTTATAATCTCGAGCTACTGAATTATTGAGCTACAATATAAGCCCTTTATGCGACGTCGCGCAGACGTCCGACTGTGGCATGTTTTTGTTTTCTTACTTTAAATATAAGCCCTTTATGTGATGTCGCTCAGACGTCCGACTGTGGCACGCACTGCCTTTATTTTCTGTTATAAGCCCTTTATGTGGTGTCGCCCCGACGCCCGAATGTGGCATTATCATTCTCGCAGTTTCCTCTCGAGGAGTCATTCAGACCCTCGTTTGGCACCAGCATTATTATTCTTGCAGTTTCCTCTCGAGGAGTCATTCAGACCCTCGTTTGGCACCCAGTATTTATTATCTCTATGTCTGAACGCACTGGTTAACTTGTTCATATGCTTCATGTTTACATTTGTTATATCTTATGTCTGAACTGTCTTGCGAGTACTTTCATAGTACTCACCTGGCTTGTTGTTTTGGCCAGATGTTGACGAAGGCGATCTCTTGGATGAAGAGTTTGATAGTGCGTCCGACGCCTAGAGGAGTCCCAGTCAGTCCTGCGCGATCCCGGATATTGGTCACTTGTATTATATACGCTTCCGCCACCCGCAATAAGTCTCCTCGAGCCTCACTCTGACGCTCGAAGAGCTGTAGTCTTCATGAGTCATATCACTCGCTTCGCGGTGATATTTCCGCCTCCGTTATTATCGTGAGTTAGTAGTTATGCCACCCTATCCGCCGTCTAGTTTTATCGGCATGCATGTAATAAATTGTTGGGCAGTCTCCGCTCAACCTTGTATCATATTCAGTACTCCTGGTATTTTTCTTCTGTGACCAAGATATTGTCTACCAGTGAGAAGGAATTCTTCCTTACTGGTCCGTAAAAGGGATTGGTCTCTCAATAATTATTTTATTGAAAAACCGGTCATGACAAGCTTGGTACCAGAGCCAGGCTGACTGTAGGAAGCCACTAGGTGCGATCGCTAATCGGTTATTAGCGTCTTTTGTGCTTTTTCAGCATTTTGCAATTGTAGCTATTTTCTGTTGGTCATCATAAATTTATGACATGACTACTCAGAATTTTTGCCTACTTTTGTAGATGGCTGGCAGCAACTGTGAGAATCGAGTGTTCACGAACGTGCCCGAGGGGTTTGTCAAGCTCCTCGTCTCCATCACCAAGCTCGCGATCGGGCCAGCAGCTCGTCCGGAGTTCACGCTCTATCAGCACAAGCTCAGCGACGACGTGTCTATGCACCAAGCTGTGGTGCAATTCAAGGGAGGACGTTCTGCAGCTCGCCACTTCCGTTTTGTGGGAAGGGCCATGCCTACGGAGAGGCATGCCATGCAGATGGCTGCCCGTGAGGCGATAGCTCATCTTCGGGACATCCTTCCTACGATGAAGACTCGTCGCTACCGCTACCTCCCATGCCATGTGCCATACACCAGTCACTATGCATTCGCCTGCCATCGGGGAGAGCGAGATGAAGCCATCGAGATGGTTGTGGAGTATCTCAAGGCTCTGGAAGAGTCTTTCGACAACCTCGTAGACGATCTTGTGGCTGCCCGCATGGACTTAGTCCGGGGCGGTCCTGCCAGCAGGAAGGAGCTTCTCCACACGGCACCGCCTCTAACATTCGTCTCGTCTTCAGCCTCGTATGCACCGGCCGTTTTGGCCACTGCTCGCCGTCTGCCTACCACTGAGGAATTCGACCGAGTCATCGCTCCTACTCCAGTCAGAGCCGCACCACCCGCCGCACCCGCTCTGCCACCCGTCGCTCCCGCACCGTCACCGCAGCGCAGCGTTACGCGCTAGGAGCCAGCTAGAGAGGAGGTGGAGGTTGATTCTCCTGGACCACTGAGTCTTGCCATCGGCAAGGGAAAGGAAATCTTCACCATCTCCGACTGAGAGCGCCGAGTAGCCGCGCGATATGTCTGCTTGTATGATGTGTTTCCTCTGTACGCTAGTTTGTATTGGTGTGTTTGCTACCTTCCGGAGTAGTACGCTAGTCTAAATAACATGTCAGGAATGTGTATGCACATCCTGAGTGTTGTATCATGTGTTTGTATTTCGCATGTAAGATTTGTGTTAAGCGGTCTTTTCTCCATGCAAAACCGCTTATGTTTTCCTTGAAAACCATGAGGTCTTTTAAATTGTTGCCTTTGCAAAGTTTTCCTTGTGCTACACTGTTTTTCTCATGGGTTTTGCAAAATAATACCCCAGACTGGAAAAATGTCTCGTCCGTGGACTCGCTCCATGCCCAATCAGCCAGAAGAGGTTTATGGGACACAGACTAGCAACAATTTCACTCAGGGTCAGTCCAGTCAACAAGACAGCGAAGCAGCCCTGTCTCAAGTATGCCGTCTCTTCGAGCAAAGCCAGCAACAGCACCAAGAGATGATGAATCATGTCATCAATATGGGAAACCACCGCGAACACTACCAACCACATTCCAAGTTATCTGAGTTACAGAAGACTCGCCCTTCAACCTTTGCTCACACCGATAGGCCGCTGGAGGCCGATGATTGGCTTCGTGACATTGAAAGGAAATTGATTATTGCTCAGTGTTCGGATCACGAGAAGGTGCTTTATGCACCACACTACCTTACTAGAGCAGCTGCAGCATGGTGGGAGAACTTCCTACACATGCATCCCAGTGAACACAACATCACCTGGGAAGAGTTCAAGGAAGGCTTCCGTGGGGCACACATCCCCAGGAGCATCATAAAAATCAAGAAGAGAGAGTTTGATGACCTGAAGCAGAGAGGCATGTCAGTCACAGAATACAATGGTCAGTTTACCCAGCTACCTCGTTACGCCTACGACGAACACATGACAGAAAACAAGAAGATGGAAAAATTCCTGGACGGTCTGGCACCAGCACTAAGATGCCAACTGATTGTACACACCTTTCCGGATTTTAAAACTCTGGTAGACAAGGCCATTACCTTGGAGAATGAGCGCCGTAGTCTGGAAGATATCCGTAAGCGAAAGAGGGACAAGACGACTCTTTCTCGCAACAACCGAAACAAGACTGAGGTTCCAAGGACAGAAGCAAGGAGATCCACGACTACTGATCCAAGGCCCGTCGGACAGTTTCATGCCAGGGACAAGGAGTACACGTACCGTCCAGGGGTCACCTGCTATGCTTGTGGTCAAGAAGGGCACTATGCTAAACAGTGCCCAAAGCCGAGGAACGCGGCCCCCAAGCCAAACAATGGTGGAAACAATCCAGCCCCCAAGCGCAACAACTTCAATCCCAACAACAACCACAAGAAGGGTCACCTGAACCATGTGACCAGGGAAGAGGTGCAGAATGCCCCAGACATCGTGCTCGGTACGTTCCCTGTCAACACAGTACCTGCCGCGGTTTTGTTTGATTCTGGAGCTTCCCATTCGTTCGTTTCGAAGAGTTCTATTTTACAACATGATTTTCCGATACTTCCCTTGGAAAAATCTATGATCATCAAGTCCCCCGGAAATAAGCAAATCGCACAGGGTTACTGCCAAGGAGTGGTCATTGAGTTCAACGGACTACAATTCCCAGCAAATCTCATCGTGTTGGAGAGTAAAGGACTGGATGTCATTTTAGGGATGGACTGGTTGACCACCAACAAAGGATTCATTGACTGTTTCAATCGGACCGTGATTCTCACGCACCATCATGGCAAGACAATAAAGGTTACAGCTCAAGAAAGACCACGGTCACAGCAACCAAAACTGAACAAAACGGACATTGCAGAACTGAGAAAAGTTCCAGTGGTATGCGAGTTTCCTGATGTGTTCCCTGAAGAACTACCAGGCATGCCACCAGACCGAGAGATAGAATTCAGCATTGAACTAGCACCTGGCACCACTCCCATCTATAAGAAACCTTATAGAATGGCACCCTCAGAATTAGTGGAGTTGAAGAAGCAGATAAAGGAATTGTTGGACAAAGGATTTATTCGAGCCAGCTCCTCACCGTGGGGTTCGCCAGTGTTGTTCGCCAAGAAAAAGGATGGGACACTGAGACTGTGTATAGACTATCGAGCTCTCAATATGGTCACCATCAAAAACAAATATCCGATGCCACGGATAAATGATTTGTTTGACCAGCTCGCACAAGCCAAGGTATTCTCAAAAATTAATTTGAGATCGGGATATCATCAACTGAAAGTACGGACAGAAGATATCCCCAAGACAGCATTCACTTCCAGATACGGATTATATGAGTTCACAGTGATGCCTTTTGGTCTAACAAACGCCCCCGCATATTTCATCCACCTCATGAACAGGGTGTTCATGAAGTTCATGGACAAGTTTGTTGTGGTGTTCATCGACGATATTCTGGTATACTCAAGGACACCAGAAGAGCATGCTGAGCATCTCCGAATTGTTTTGGGAGAATTGAGGAAACATCAGTTGTACGCCAAATTTAGCAAGTGCGAATTTTGGCTAAGACAAGTTGGTTTCTTAGGCCATATATTGAACCAAGAAGGCGTGGCCGTAGACCCAAAAAAGTCAAAGCCATACTTGACTGGAAGCCGCCCGCCAACGTTACAGATGTGCGGAGTTTCCTAGGAATGGCCGGATATTACAGAAGATTTATTGAAGGATTCTCCACTGTGGCAAAACCCATAACACAGTTGCTCAAGAAAGACAAGAAATTTGTATGGACGGAAGCATGCGAGAAAAGCTTCCAAGAACTCAAGAAGAAGCTGACAACCGCACCGGTCTTAACTGTGCCAGACATACACAAGAGTTTTGAAGTATATTGTGACGCGTCCCGAAAAGGTCTCGGATGTGTACTAATGCAGGATGGCAAAGTTGTCGCATATGCCTCAAGGCAGCTGCGAAAACATGAGGAAAATTACCCAACACATGACTTGGAGCTAGCAGCAGTCATTCATGCACTCAAGGAGTGGAGGCACTTTCTGTTGGGAAATCGCTGTGAAATATATACGGACCATAAGAGCCTCAAATATATTTTCACACAGCCAGAGCTAAATTTACGCCAACGACGCTGGTTGGAACTGGTCAAGGACTATGATGTCGGTATTCACTACCATCCAGGGAAAGCAAATGTAGTGGCCGATGCCCTTAGTCGAAACCCCAGCCCGGACAATGACGGTCCGCGAAACTTGAAGCCTGAATTTCAGCAAGAGTTCGCTAGGCTCAACATGATGTTGTTCTCTGAGGGCACCGTATCAAATCTGGAGATACAACCCACCCTGGTGGAACAAATTAAGAAAGCCCAACAGGGACATCCCAGCATCGAAGGTATAAAGAAGAAAATGGACCTTGGTAAGGCTTCAGAGTTCGTCACAGACAGTGCAGGAACATTATGGTACGGAGACAGACTTTGCGTACCTAACATTGAGGAACTCAAGCAACACATCTTAACCGAAAGCCACACCGCTCCATACTCGATCCATCCTGGAGGAACCAAAATGTACAAGGACATTCAGGAAAGATTTTGGTGGCACGGTATGAAAAGAGATATAGCCACATTTGTTGCTTGTTGCGATTCTTGTCAGCGCATCAAGGCCGAGCATCAAAAGCCAGCAGGGCTACTCCAGCCAAACAGGATACCGGAGTGGAAATGGGATGAAATAGGAACGGATTTCATTGTCGGATTACCGCGATCACAACGCGGAAATGACGCCATATGGGTCATCACAGACCGACTAACCAAGGTTGCTCATTTCATTCCCGTAAAGACTACCTACTCCACGCAAAGATTGGCCAAACTTTATCTCTCCTGTATAGTTTGTTTGCATGGAGTCCCAAAGACTATAATATCCGATCAAGGCACACAATTCGTCTCCAAATTTTGGGATCACCTACAACAAGCTCTGGGCACGCAACTAGCTTTCAGTACAGCGTACCACCCTCAGACTGATGGACAAACAGAATGTGTAAACCAAATCCTAGAGGATATGCTAAGAGCCTGTGTGCTCACCTATGGATCCAGTTGGGAAGAGAGTTTGCCGTATGCCGAATTTGCCTACAACAACAGTTACCAAGCTAGCTTGCAAATGGCACCCTTTGAAGCATTGTACGGACGGAGGTGTCGTACCCCACTGAATTGGTCCGAAACAGGTGACAGCCGTATCTTCGGCCCAGACATGCTTAAAGAGGCCGAGGAGAAAGTTAAACAGATCAGGAACAGACTCAAGACAGCACAGAGCCGACAAAAGAGCTACTATGATCAGAAGCATCGTGAGGTCAGCTTTGAACCCGGTGATTCCGTATACCTCCGAGTATCTCCTATGAGGGGTCTGCAACGGTTCAAAATTAAAGGGAAGCTAGCCCCGAGATTTATTGGACCATTTTGTGTAAAAGCACGAAGAGGCACGGTAGCCTACCAACTAGACTTACCCAAGGAGCTTTCAGACGTCCATGACGTGTTCCACGTCTCCCAACTGAGGAAATGTGTAAGTAACCCAGAGAAGCAGGTACCCCATGAAAACATTGATGTGCAACCAGACCTCACCTACAGAGAGAGGCCAGTAAAGATTTTGGAAGAATCTGAATGGAGGACCCGTCAGAAAACAACAAAGTTTTTCAGAGTTCAGTGGAGCAACCACACTGAGGATGAAGCCACATGGGAAAGGGAAGATTTTCTCCAGGCAGAATATCCATACCTATTTGAGGATCAGCAGAAATCTCGAGGACGAGATTTTTCCTAAGGGGGTAGGTGTTGTGACACCCAAATTTTATTTGGATTTTTCAAAAGATTTTATTTGACTTGAGGGAGGTGAGTTAAAAAAAAATTCTTCAAAAGGACCCTCCCTTTCAAATATTTTTTTCTCATGACAAGAGTTTTGTTTGGATTCACCCAAGACTTGTTTTTGGTCTTGGAGGTCCTTGCCCTTTTATTTGAACCCAAGACAAAATACTTTTCACATGAGAAAAATGACTTTTGAAAATCTCCTTGAAAATGCACTATGGCTTTTGGAATAATCCTTTACCACTTTCAACTTTTCTCTCTTGCCATGGCCTTAGTGCAAATCCACTCTCCTAAACCTTCCCTCACCTTTGGATCATGATTTGCATCAAATCCAGCAAGTTGAACCTCCCCATATGATTATTTTTCCACTTAAATCATATTCAAACAAATTTCTGTCTTCTATTCTAGCCATTGGTGTTTTACAAAGGAACTCCACTTTCTGTTTTGATTTTTGCCCCCAAACCTTTTTCCCTTCCTAGTCCCTTGAACCCTCAACCTAGATCCATGAAGATCCACTGGTCTTCAGTTCAAATTTTTCAAACTACACTTGCTGCAAGTTTGGACCAGATTTGTCAAATTTGGTGAAATTCATTCAAATCCTTCTCCAAAAATTCCAAGTAAAATTAGGCAGCCTCTGGGTGCATTGAGTGGTCACCTCACCAAGTACCAGCTCCAGAAATTTTTTTCTCATTGCCAAATCATTGTGTCGAACACCTGCAGTGCATTGTCAAGATCAAGTTCAGTTAAGTTCAGAGAACAGTTTCAGTGCACTGTCGTTTTCCTCAGAACCCGACGTCGATCTCGCCAGTGCCGCTGTGTTGCCGTGTTCCCTGTCCCCTCCCCCTTGTCCTCTGCACCGCACGAGCGTCTGGCACCTTGCGGACGTCGGCGACGAGCAGCAGAAGGTGCGCCGCCCCGTGACCGACGCCAGCGGCAGCTTTGCGGCCGCCAGAGAAAGGCGCAGCACCGACGGCGCCACCCAGCGCAGCCCAAGCCACCGGAGCGCGCCGCGTGGCCTTCCACTCCCCCGAACGCGCTGCCACTCTCGTCGTGAACCATAGGGCGCAGAGCGCGCTCTCTGCCGCCGACGTGCCCGTGCGGCCACTCCACCGTGGACCGACGCCGTTACGCCAAGACCAGCCGGGATTAGCGGGGAAACGACACCAGTAACTTCCACTGATGCTGCCTAGCCCCTCAAACCTCCTGCCAATCCACTGCCTCGCCGTAATCACTCGCCGGAGATTCTCCGTTCACGGCCATCCCGTCGATCCGCCTATAAATAGAGGCCCCGAGCTTCAACTCGAACCCACACCACCTCTGCACTCCACCTAGAGCACGCCTAGCCACTGGAAGAGCCCCGAGGAGGTCTCCTTCCTCGACTCCGGCCGCCGCGACCCGCCACGGGATCCAGCTCGATTCGCCCCCGTGCGTGCGCCTCTGCCTCCCATCTCTTGCCAGTAGCTTCACTATGCATCCCTCCTTCTGACCCGCGCTTCAATTCGAAGTTTGCAGCCCTCCACCGGAGTTCTCCACGATCACCCGAGCCGCCGTCCGCCGGAGAAAGTGTCGCCGTCGACGTGGTGCTCCCCGTTGGTCGAGTCCACCACCTACCGACGCGGAAGAACACGCTGAAGCTCTTGGTACCCTCCGATCTTCCTGACACGCCGTGGTTCGACGCCGGCGTCCACCGCAGTCTTCGGGCGCCGGCGAGCTTTTTGAACCTGACATGTGGACCCCCCATGTCAGTCTCTGTTCTATTCTCCCTCGAACCATTTTCTATTGGCGCCTTCGGGCAAAATACGCTTTCCTTCTTTAGCTAGCGCATTTCTTTCCGAAGCGTTTTCTGGTTTCTCAGTTTAAACCCTGGAACTTTTCTGTTTCATTACAGCTGAGTCCCTGGACAGAAACCTTTATAACTTTTTAATAAAAAGGGATTTTTGAGTGATTCTTTTTCTGACAGTCTTAAAATTTTGTCTAGTTTTTTATGAGATTTATTTGGAAAAATTTTGGAGAAATTTTTATGCACGCGTTGGTTTTCACGTTAGTGCCCGTTTTCGTTATTGCCGTAGGTTCCGGAAGAGGTGACGGAGCCGCGAACTTCGCCGAGCTAGACTCCGACTTCTCCGAACCAGGCAAGCATGTTTGAAACTTTGATATGATAGGTGTTTTGCATGTTTGCGTGAAGGTTTGTGCGTGGCATATGAGTATCGGTGAGTTCCCCGTTGCTTGTGAGGCAACTACCCGCATGTTCCAAAGTCGCGATGATCTCTGGTGAGAGATGGCCTAATCATGTGGTGACATGAAGGGGCAGCAAGGTGGTACTGTTGTAGAATACCAGCCTTGCGCCATCCGACGATTTCTGACGTTAACGTGGACGGAGTCACGTTATCGTTCTTTTCCCCCTCCGTGCTGCCACATGTTTCATTTGCCAGGATGCGGTTTAGTAAGTTGGTAACCTCTTTCCGTGTACACACCAAACAGAGGGGCCGGGATGATGGTACCTTGGCCCAGGATTAAAGCCAGTCATCCGGTCAGGGGGCATGGGTGTTTCCGGTTGGGACCGAGAGGGGGGGCACCCCCTTAGAGCGCGCGTATAGAAATTTGATCCCATGCTACGCGAGGTTGTAGCCTCCCCGTCTCAAGGTTTTTCTTGAACGTTGCCGAGGGTGATCCCTGGCTTCGGAATGTTGAATGGGTGTGTACTGGTTAGACGTGTTTCTTCCAAAACACCGTAAACGGAACTAGTCCCCGTGACTACTGAAATCCGTTGGCTGTGGTTAAGTACAAACTCTGCAGAGTCAAATTCTTCCAAGTCATCGTATCCATGATCAAGTAGTGAAGTCAGTATATCCCTATCTATCTGCGTGGAAAACTTGTCCCCGGTGAATAAGCTCAAGTGGTAAACCCAGTTTAAATTATTATTACTGTGGATGGACTAATCCTATATTTGTCTCGTACTTGTAATAATTTATAATCTCGAGCTACTGAATTATTGAGCTACAATATAAGCCCTTTATGCGACGTCGCGCAGACGTCCGACTGTGGCATGTTTTTGTTTTCTTACTTTAAATATAAGCCCTTTATGTGATGTCGCTCAGACGTCCGACTGTGGCACGCACTGCCTTTATTTTCTGTTATAAGCCCTTTATGTGGTGTCGCCCCGACGCCCGAATGTGGCATTATCATTCTCGCAGTTTCCTCTCGAGGAGTCATTCAGACCCTCGTTTGGCACCAGCATTATTATTCTTGCAGTTTCCTCTCGAGGAGTCATTCAGACCCTCGTTTGGCACCCAGTATTTATTATCTCTATGTCTGAACGCACTGGTTAACTTGTTCATATGCTTCATGTTTACATTTGTTATATCTTATGTCTGAACTGTCTTGCGAGTACTTTCATAGTACTCACCTGGCTTGTTGTTTTGGCCAGATGTTGACGAAGGCGATCTCTTGGACGAAGAGTTTGATAGTGCGTCCGACGCCTAGAGGAGTCCCAGTCAGTCCTGCGCGATCCCGGATATTGGTCACTTATATTATATACGCTTCCGCCACCCGCAATAAGTCTCCTCGAGCCTCACTCTGACGCTCGAAGAGCTGTAGTCTTCATGAGTCATATCACTCGCTTCGCGGTGATATTTCCGCCTCCGTTATTATCGTGAGTTAGTAGTTATGCCACCCTATCCGCCGTCTAGTTTTATCGGCGTGCATGTAATAAATTGTTGGGCAGTCTCCGCTCAACCTTGTATCATATTCAGTACTCTTGGTATTTTTCTTCTGTGACCAAGATATTGTCTACCAGTGAGAAGGAATTCTTCCTTACTGGTCCGTAAAAGGGATTGGTCTCTCAATAATTATTTTATTGAAAAACCGGTCATGACAGACTCTTTCTGATGTTATGATAAATTGCAATTGCTTCAATGACTGAGATTATAGTTTGTTAGTTCTCAATAAAGTTTCTGATTCATACATTGCATTGTGAATGGATTATTACTTGAGCATAAGAAATCATATGACAATATCCATATATGTTGCTGTTATGAGAATAATCATGATGCCCTCATGTCCGTATTCTATTTTATCGATACCTCTACCTCTAAACATGTGGACATATTTATCGTTATCGGCTTCCGCTTGAGGACAAGCGAGGTCTAAGCTTGGGGGAGTTGATACGTCCATTTTGCATCATGCTTTTATATCGATATTTCTTGCATTATGGGCTGTTATTACACATTATGTCACAATACTTATGCCTATTCTCTATTATTTTACAAGGTTTACATAAGGAGGGAGAATGCCGGCAGCTGGAATTCTGGGCTGGAAAAGGAGCAAATATTAGAGACCTATTCTGCACAACTCCAAAAGTCCTGAAACTCCAAGAAAGTTATTTTTGGAAATAATAAAAAATACTGGAAGAAGAATCTATGTCAGCGGGGCCTCCACCTGTCCACGAGGGTGGGGGGTGCGCCCTACCCCCCTGGGCGCGCCCCCTGCCTCGTGAGCCCCCTGTTGGCCCTCCGATGCCCAACTTCTGGTATATGAAGGCTTTCGTCCGAAGAAAAATCATAAGCAAGCTTTCGGGATGAGACTCCGCCGCCACGAGGCGGAACCTTGGCGGAACCAATCTAGGGCTTCGGCAGAGCTGTTCTGCCGGGGACACTTCCCTCCGGGAGGGGGAAATCATCGCCATCGTCATCACCAACGCTCCTCTCATCGGGAGAGGGCAATCTCCATCAACATCTTCACCAGCACCATCTCCTCTCAAACCCTAGTTCATCTCTTGTATCCAATTCTTGTCTCTAAGTCCGGGATTGGTACCTGTAGGTTGCTAGTAGTGTTGATTACTCCTTGTAGTTGATGCTAGTTGGTTTATTTGGTGGAAGATCATATGTTCAGATCCTATATGCATATTAATACCCCTCTGATTATGAACATGAATATGCTTTGTGAGTAGTTACGTTTGTTCCTGAGGACATGGGATAAGTCTTGCTATTAGTAGTCATGTGAATTTGGTATTCGTTCGATATTTTGATGAGATGTATGTTGTCTATCCTCTAGTGGTGTTATGTGAACGTCGACTACATAACACTTCACCATTATTTGGGCCTAGAGGAAGGCATTGGGAAGTAATAAGTAGATGATGGGTTGCTAGAGTGACAGAAGCTTAAACCCTAGTTTATGCGTTGCTTCGTAAGGGGCTGATTTGGATCCATATGTTTCATGCTATGGTTAGGTTTACCTTAATACTTTTGTTGTAGTTGCGGATGCTTGCAATAGAGGTTAATCATAAGTGGGATGCTTGTTCAAGTAAGAACAGCACCCAAGCACCGGTCCACCCACATATCAAATTATCAAAGTACCGAACGCGAATCATATGAACGTGATGAAAACTAGCTTGACGATAATTCCCATGTGTCCTCGGGAGCGCTTTTCCTTATATAAGAGTTTGTCCAGGCTTGTCCTTTGCTACAAAAAGGATTGGGCCACCTTGCTGCACTTTATTACTTTTGTTACTTGTTGCTCGTTACCAATTATCTTATCACAAAACTATTTGTTACCTATAATTTTAGTGCTTGCAGAGAATACCTTGCTGAAAACCGCTTATCATTTCCTTCTGCTCCTTGTTGGGTTCGACACTCTTACTTATCGAAAGGACTACAATAGATCCCCTATACTTGTGGGTCATCACCGGAATGTTTTTCACGGCATAGTTCCTGGCCTTTCCTGCTCACCAATCGGCAAGACTCAGATAGATGTCCTCTTCGGGGAAAAAATCACTTCCGCCGAGAGCCAGTCTGGTTTGAGGTGGTAGACCTTGAGAGGCCCTATCATGCCCTGCTTGGCCGGCCTGCCCTGGCCAAGTTCATGGCGGTCCCCCACTATGCCTACCTCAATATGAAGATGCCGAGCTCCAAGGGAATCCTGACCATAGCAGGAGACTACAAGAAGTCGTCCGCCTACGCAGCAGAGAGCAGCCGGTTACCCGAGTCCCTCGTGATCACGGCTGAGAAGCGACTCCTAGACCGGGTTGTGGCAATGGCAGGCAAGCAGCCGGAAATGTCACCCGCCCCCAAGGAGTCGGAAGCTGAGGGCTCGTTCAAGCCGGCCGAAGAGACAAAGAAGATACCCTTGGACCCGGAGCACCCGGAAAGGTACGCTGTCATAGGTGCGAACCTTGACAGCAAATAGGAAGGCGAGCTCGTCGATTTCCTCCGTGAGAATCGGGACATCTTTGCATGGTCCCCCAAGGACATGCCGGGTGTTCCGACGGAATTCGCCGAGCACAAGCTACACGTCCGGTCAGACGCCAAACCAGTCCGGCAGCCCTTGTGCCCCCTGTCAGAAGAGAAGAGAATAGTTGTTGGAGAAGAGATAGCCCGGCTTCTAGCAGCCGGCTTCATCATGGAAGTGTTCTTTCCGGATTGGCTAGCCAACCCGGTCCTGGTGCTGAAGAAGAACAAACAGTGGCACATGTGTATTGACTATACCAGCCTCAACAAAGCATGCCCCAAAGACCCGTTCGCTTTGCCAAGAATTGACCAAGTGATTGACTCCACAGCCGGATGTGAGCTGTTGAGATTTTTGGATGCGTACTCAGGATACCACCAGACCAGACTGAACCCGGCTGACGGGCTGAAGACCGCCTTCATCACGCCATTTGGAGCCTTCTGCTACCTGACCATGACGTTCGGCTTGAGGAATGCCGGCGCCACTTTCCAGCGTTGCATGCAGCAGTGTCTCCTCAAGCAACTCGGCAGAAACGCCCATGTCTATGTGGATGATGTGGTGGTGAAGACGGAGAAGCATGGAACGCTGCTAGAAGACCTCAAGGAGACCTTTGAGAACTTGCGCCGATTTCAGATCAAGCTCAACCCGGAGAAATGCGTCTTTGGAGTACCAGCCGGTCAGCTTCTCGGCTTTCTGGTCTCAGCGCGCGGCATAGAATGCAACCCTATGAAGATCAAGGCCATTGAGAGGATGTAAGTGCCCACCCGACTGCTGGACGTGCAAAAATTCACCGGCTGCTTGGCATCCATCAGCCGTTTCATCAGTCGGCTGGGCGAGAAGGCTCTTCCCCTGTACCAGCTCATGAAGAAGACCACTTTTTTCGAGTGGAATGACAAGGCGGATGAAGCTTTTCTCCAGCTCAAGAAGATGTTGACCACTCCGCCAGTCCTAGCGGCTCCGACTCCTAAGGAGCCCATGCTCCTCTACATCGCCGCTACTAGCTGGGTGGTCAGCACGGTCATGGTGGTGGAACACAAGGAAGAGGGCAAAGCACTACCAGTCGAGAGGCCGGTGTATTATCTTAGTGAAGTGCTATCTGCCTCCAAGCAAAACTACCCCCACTACCAGAAGATGTGCTACGGCGTACACTTTGCCGCCAAGAAACTGAAGCCATACTTCCAAGAGCACCCAATCACTATGGTCTGCACAGCTCCGCTTGCCAAGATCATTGGAAGCCGAGATTGTTGGGGATCGTTGCAGAAATTAAAAAATTTCTACGCATCAGATCAATCTATGGAGTTTACTAGCAATGAGAGGGGAGTGCATCTTCATACCTTTGAAGATCGCGATGCGGAAGCGTTGCAAGAACGCGGATGAGGGAGTCGTACTCGTAGCGATTCAGATCGCGGTGGATTCCGATCCTAGCGCCGAACATCGGCACCTCCGCGTTCAACACACGTGGAGCCCGGTGATGTCTCCCGCACCTTGATCCAGCAAGGACGAGGCAGAAGTTGAGGAAGAGGGCTTCAACAGCAGCACGATGGTGTGGTGGTGATGGAGTGGCAGTTCTCCGGCAGGGCTTCGCCAAGCTCACGCGGAGGAGGAGAGGTGTTGGGGAGGGGAGGGGCTGCGCCTTGGATGTGGTCCTGCAGCCCTCCCTCCACCCCTCTATTTATAGGGAGAAGGGGGAAGGGGCCGGCCCCTGTAGATGAGATCTAGAGGGGGGCGGCGGCCAACGGGGAGGGGGCTTGCCCCCCCAAGCAAGGGGGCGCCCCCTTTAGGGTCCCCCCCCAACCCTAGTCGCATGGGCCCTAGGGGGATGGCGCCCAGCCCACTTAGGGGCTGGTTCCCTTCCACCTACAGCCCATAAGGCCCTCCGGGGCAGGTGGACCCTCCCGGTGGACCCCCGGAACCCCTCCGGTGGTCCCGGTACAATACCGGTATACCCCCGAATATTTCCGGTGACCGTATGATGACTTCCCATATATAAATCTATACCTCCGGACCATTCCGGAACTCCTCATGACGTTCGGGATCTCATCCGGGACTCCGAACAACATTCGGTAATCACATACAAATCTTCCTTATAACCCTAGCATCATCGAACCTTAAGTGTGTAGACCCTACGGGTTCGGGAATCATGCTGACATGACCGAGACAGCTCTCTAGCCAATAACCAACAGCGGGATCTGGATACCCATGTTGGCTCCCAAATGTTCCACGATGATCTCATCGGATGAACCATGATGTCGAGGATTCAAGCAATCCCGTATACAATTCCCTTTGTCAATCGGTACGTTACTTGCTCGAGATTCGATCGTCGGTATCCCAATACCTCGTTCAATCTCGTTACCAGCAAGTCACTTTACTCGTTCTGTAATGCATGATCCCGTGACTAACTACTTAGTCACATATTGAGCTCATTATGATGATGCATTACCGAGTGGGCCCAGAGATACATCTCCGTCATACAGAGTGACAAATCCCAGTCCCGATCCGTGCCAACCCAACAAACACTTTCGGAGATACCTGTAGTGCACCTTTATAGCCACCCAGTTACGTTGTGACGTTTGGTACACTCAAAGCATTCCTACGGTATCCGGGGGCTGCACGATCTCATGGTCTAAGGAAATGATACTTGACATTAGAAAAGCTTTAGCAAACGAACTACATGATCTAGTGCTATGCTTAGGATTGGGTCATGTCCATCACATCATTCTACTAATGATGTGATCCCGTTATCAATGACATCCAATGTCCATGGTCAGGAAACTGTAACCATCTATTGATCAACGAGCTAGTCAACTAGAGGCTTACTAGGGACATGTTATGGTCTATGTGTTCACACATGTATTACGATTTCTGGATAACACAATTATAACATGAACAATAGACAATTATCATGAACAAGGAAATATAATAATAACCATTTTATTATTGCCTCTAGGGCATATTTCCAATAGTCACCCACTTGCACTAGAGTAATCTAGTTACATTGTGATGAAGCGTACACCCATAGAGTTCTGGTGTTGATCATGTTTCGCCCGTGGAAGAGGTTTAGTCAACGGATCTGCGACATTCAAATCCGTATGCACTTTACAAATATCTATGTCTCCATTTTGAACATTTTCACGAATGGAGTTGAAGCGACGCTTGATGTGACTGGTCTTCTTGTGAAACCTGGGCTCCTTGACAAGGACAATAGCTCCAGTGTTGTCATAAAAGAGAGTCATTGGCCCCGATGCATTGGGAATAACTCCTAGGTCGGCAATGAACTCCTTCATCCAGATTGCTTCATGTGCTGCCTCCGAGGCTGCCATGTATTCCGCTTCACATGTAGATCCCGCCACGACGCTTTGCTTGCAACTGCACCAGCTGACTGCCCCAACATTCAAAATATACACGTATCCGGTTTGTGACTTAGAGTCATCCAGATCTGTGTCGAAGCTGGCATCGACGTAACCCTTTACGACGAGCTCTTCGTCACCTCCATAAACGAGAAACATATCCTTAGTCCTTTTCAGGTACTTCAGGATGTTCTTGACCGCTGTCCAGTGTTCCATGCCGGGATTACTTTGATACCTTCCTACCAAACTTACGGCAAGGTTTACATCAGGTCTGGTACACAGCATGGCATACATAATAGACCCTATGGCCGAGGCATAGGGGATGACACTCATCTTTTCTCTATCTTCTGCCGTGGTCGGGCATTGAGCCGTGCTCAATCTCACACCTTGCAATACAGGCAAGAACCCCTTCTTGGACTGATCCATATTGAACTTCTTCAATATCTTGTCAAGGTATGTGCTTTGTGAAAGACCTATGAGGCGTCTCGATCTATCTCTATAGATCTTGATGCCTAATATGTAAGCAGCTTCTCCAAGGTCCTTCATTGAAAAACACTTATTCAAGTAGGCCTTTATGCTTTCCAAGAATTCTATATCATTTCCCATCAATAGTATGTCATCAACATATAATATGAGAAATGCTACGGAGCTCCCACTCACTTTCTTGTAAACACAGGCTTCTCCATAAGTTTGTGTAAACCCAAACGCTTTGATCATCTCATCGAAGCGAATGTTCTAACTCCGAGATGCCTACACCAGCCCATAGATTGAGCGCTGGAGCTTGCATACCTTGTCAGCATTCTTAGCATCGACAAAACTTTCCGGCTGCATCATATACAATTCTTAAGGAAGCCGTTAAGGAATGCCGTTTTGACGTCCATTTCCCATATTTCATAATCGTAGAATGCGGCAATTGCTAACATGATTCGGACGGACTTCAGCTTCGCTACGGGTGAGAAGTTCTCATCGTAGTCAACTCCTTGAACTTGTCGATAACCCTTAGCGACAAGTTGAGCTTTATAGATGGTAACATTTCCATCCGCGTCGGTCTTCTTCTTAAAGATCCATTTATTTTCTATCGCTCGCCGATCATCGGGCAAGTCTGTCAAAGTCCATACTTTGTTTTCATACATGGATCCTATCTCGGATTGCATGGCTTCAAGCCATTTGTTGGAATCTAGGCCTGCCATTGCTTCTTCATAGTTCGAAGGTTCACCGTTGTCCAACAACATGATTTCCAGGACAGGGTTGCCGTACCACTCTGGTGCGGAACGTGCCCTTGTGGACCTATGAAGTTCAGAGGTAACTTGATCATGATCGTCATCATTAATTTCCTCTCTAGTCGGTGCAGGCACCACAGAAACATTTTCTTGTGCTGCGCTACTTTCTGGTTCGAGAGGGGTCATCTCATCAAGTTCCACTTTCCTCCCACTTACTTCTTTCGAGAGAAACTCTTTCTCCAGAAAGGACCCATTCTTGGCAACGAAGATCTTGCCTTCGGATCTGAGGGAGAAGGTATACCCAATGGTTTCCTTAGGGTATCCTATGAAGACGCATTTTTCCGACTTGGGTTCGAGTTTTTCAGGTTGAAGTTTCTTGACATAAGCATCGCATCCCCAAACTTTAAGAAATGACAGCTTAGGTTTCTTTCCAAACCATAATTCATATGGGGTCGTCTCAACGGATTTTGACGGAGCCCTATTTAAAGTGAATGCGGCAGTCTCTAAAGCATAACCCCAAAATGATAGCGGTAGATCGGTAAGAGACATCATAGATCGCACCATATCCAATAGAGTGCGATTACGACGTTCGGACACACCATCACGCTGAGGTGTTCCAGGCGGCGTGAGTTGTGAAACAATTCCACATTTCCTCAAGTGTGTGCCAAATTCGTGACTCGAATATTCCCCTCCACGATCTGATCGTAAGAACTTTATTTTCCTGTCACGTTGATTCTCAACCTCACTCTGAAATTCCTTGAACTTTTCAAAGGTCTCAGACATGTGTTTCATTAAGTAGACATACCCATATCTACTCAAGTCATCAGCGAGGGTGTGAACATAATGATAGCCACCGCGAGCCTCAACGCTCATTGGACTGCACACATCAGTATGTATGATTTCCAATAAGTTGGTTGCTCGCTCCATTGTTCCGGAGAACGGAGTCTTTGTCATTTTTTCCATGAGGCATGGTTCGCACGTGTTAAATGATTCATAATCAAGAGACTCCAAAAGTCCATCTGTATAGAGTTTCTTCATGCGTTTGACACCAATGTGACCAAGGCGGCAGTGCCACAAGTATGTGGGACTATCATTATCAACCTTACATTTCTTGGCATTCACACTATGAATATGTGTAACATCACGTTCGAGATTCATTAAGAATAAACCATTGACCAGCGGGGCATGACCATAAAACATATCTCTCATATAAATAGAACAACCATTATTCTCGGATTTAAATGAGTAGCCATCTCGCATCAAACGAGATCCAGATACAATGTTCATGCTCAAAGCTAGCACTAAATAACAATTATTGAGGTTTAAAACCAATCCCGTAGGTAAATGTAGAGGTAGCATGCCGACGGCGATCACATCGACCTTGGAACCATTCCCGACGCGCATCGTCACCTCGTCCTTTGCCAGTCTCCGCTTATTCCGCAGCTCCTGCTTTGAGTTACAACTATGAGCAACTGCACCGGTATCAAATACCCAGGAGCTACTACGAGCGCTGGTTAGGTACCTTTGGTATACCTTTGGTATCGCCGGCCTTCTTATCCGCTAAGTACTTGGGGCAGTTCCTCTTCCAGTGACTGTTTCCCTTGCAATAAAAGCACTCAGTCTCAGGCTTGGGTTTATTCTTTGTCTTCTTCCCGGCAGCTTGCTTACCGGGCGCGGCGACTCCCTTGCCGTCTTTCTTGAAGTCCTTATTACCCTTGCCTTTCTTGAACTTAGTGGTTTTATTCACCATCAACACTTGATGTTCCTTTTTGATCTCCACCTCCGCTGATTTCAGCATTGAATATACCTCAGGAATGGTCTTTTCCATCCCCTGCATATTGAAGTTCATCACAAAGCTCTTGTAGCTAGGTGGGAGCGACTGAAGGATTCTGTCAACGACCGCATCATCCGGGAGATTAACTCCCAGCTGAGATAAGCGGTTGTGCAACCCAGACATTTTGAGTATGTGCTCGCTGACAGAACTATTCTCCTCCATCTTACAACTGTAGAACTTGTCGGAGACTTCATATCTCTCGACCTGGGCATGAGCTTGGAAAACCATTTTCAGCTCTTGGAACATCTCATATGCTCCGTGCTGCTCGAAACGCTTTTGGAGCCCCGGTTCTAAGCTGTAAAGCATGCCGCACTGAACCAGGGAGTAATCATCAACACGTGTTTGCCAGGCGTTCATAATGTCTTGGTTTGCGGGGACGGGTGCTTCACCTAGCGGTGCTTCAAGGACATATGCTTTCTTGGCAGCTATGAGGATGATCCTCAAGTTCCGGACCCAGTCCGTATAGTTGCTACCATCGTCTTTTAGCTTGGTTTTCTCTAGGAACGCGTTGAAGTTGAGGTTGACATTAGCGTGGGCCATTTGATCTACAAGACATATTGTAAAGGCTTTTAGACTAAGTTCATGATAATTAAGTTCATCTAATCAAATTATTAATGAACTCCCACTCAGACAGACATCCCTCTAGTCATCTAAGTGATACATGATCCGAGTCAACTAGGCCGTGTCCGATCATCACGTGAGACGGACTAGTCATCATCGGTGAACATCTTCATGTTGATCGTATCTTCTATACGACTCATGTTCGACCTTTCGGTCTTCCGTGTTCCGAGGCCATGTCTGTACATGCTAGGCTCGTCAAGTCAACCTAAGTGTATTGCGTGTGTAAATCTGGCTTACACCCGTTGTATGCGAACGTTAGGACCTATCACACCCGATCATCACGTGGTGCTTCGGAACAACGGACTTTAGCAACGGTGCACAGTTAGGGGGAACACAATTCTTGAAATTTTAGTGAGAGATCATATTATTTAGGCTACTGTCGTACTAAGCAAATAAGATGTAAAACATGATAAACATCACATGATATCATATAGTGACATGATATGGCCAATATCATTTTTGCTCCTTTTGATCTCCATCTTCGGGGCGCCATGATCATCATCGTCACCGGCATGACACCATGATCTCCATCATCGTGTCTTCATGAAGTTGTCTCACCAACTATTACTTCTACTACTATGGCTAACGGTTAGCAATAAAGTAAAGTAATTACATGACGTTTCAGTTGACACGCAGGTCATAAATAAATTAAGACAACTCCTATGGCTCCTGCCGGTTGTCATACTCATCGACATCCAAGTCGTGATTCCTATTACAAGATCATGATCAATCTCATACATCACATATTTCATTCATCACATTCTTCTGGCCATATCACATCACATGACACATGCTGCAAAAACAAGTTAGACGTCCTCTAATTGTTGTTGCAAATTTTTACGTGGCTGCTATAGGTTTCTAGCAAGAACGTTTCTTAGCAACGCCAAAACCACAACGTGACATGCCAATTTCTATTTACCCTTCATAAGGACCCTTTTCATCGAATCCGATCCGACTAAAGTGGGAGAGACAGACACCCGCTAGCCACCTTATGCAACTAGTGCATGTCAGTCGGTGGAACCTGTCTCACGTAAGCGTACGTGTAAGGTCGGTCCGGGCCACTTCATCCCACGATGCAGCCGAATCAAGATAAAACTAGTAACGGCAAGTAAATTGACAAAATCGACGCCCACAACAACTTGTGTTCTACTCGTGCATAGAAACTACGCATAGACCTAGCTCATGATGCCACTGTTGGGGATCATTGCAGAAATTAAAAAAATTCTATGCATCACCAAGATCAATCTTTGGAGTTTACTAGCAACGAGAGGGGAGTGCAACTTCATACTTTTGAAGATCGCGATGCGGAAGCGTTGCAAGAACGCGGATGAGGGAGTCGTACTCGTAGTGATTCAGATCGCGGTGGATTCCGATCCTAGCGCCGAACAACGGTACCTCCGCGTTCAACACACGTGCAGCCCGGTGACGTCTCCCATACCTTGATCCATCAAGGAGGAGGGAGAAGTTGAGGAAGAGGGCTCCAACAGCAGCACGACGGTGTGGTGGTGATGGAGTGGCAGTTCTCCGGCAGGGCTTCGCCAAGCTCACGCGGAGGAGGAGAGGTGTTGGGGAGGGGAGGGGCTGCGCCTTGGATGTGGTCCTGCAGCCCTCCCTCCACCCCTCTATTTATAGGGAGAAGGGGGAAGGGGGCCGGCCCCTCTAGATGAGATCTAGAGGGGGCGTCGGCCAAGGGGGAGGGGGCTTGCCCCCCAAGCAAGGGGGGCGCCCCCTTTAGGGTTCCCCCCTAACCCTAGGCGCATGGGCCCTAGGGGGGATGGCGCCCAGCCCACTTAGGGGCTGGTTCCCTTCCACCTACATCCCATAAGGCCCTCCGGGGTAGGTGGATCCTCCCGGTGGACCCCCGGAACCCCTCCGGTGGTCCCGGTACAATACCGGTATACCCCCGAATATTTCCGGTGACCGTCTGATGACTTCCCATATATAAATCTTCACCTCTGGACCATTCCGGAACTCCTCGTGACGTCCGGGATCTCATCCAGGACTCCGAACAACATTCGGTAAGCACATACAAATCTTCCTTATAACCCTAGCGTCATCGAACCTTAAGTGTTTAGACCCTACGGGTTCAGGAATCATGCAGACATGACCGACACAGCTCTCTAGCCAATAACCAACAGCGGGATCTGGATACCCATGTTGGCTCCCACATGTTCCACGATGATCTCATCAGATGAACCACGATGTCGAGGATTCATTCAATCCCGTATACAATTCCCTTTGTCAATCGGTACGTTACTTGCCCGAGATTCGATCGTCGGTATCCCAATACCTCGTTCAATCTCGTTACCGGCAAGTCACTTTACTCGTTCCGTAATGCATGATCCCGTGACTAACTACTTAGTCACATATTGAGCTCATTATGATGATGCATTACCGAGTGCGCCCAGAGATACCTCTCCGTCATACGGAGTGACAAATCCCAGTCTCGATCCGTGCCAACCCAACAAACACTTTCGGAGATACCTGTAGTGCACCTTTATAGCCACCCAGTTACGTTGTGACGTTTGGTACACCCAAAGCATTCCTACGGTATCCGGGAGTTGCACCATCTCATGGTCTAAGGAAATGATACTTGACATTAGAAAAGCTTTAGCAAACGAACTACACGATCTAGTGCTATGCTTAGGATTGGGTCTTGTCCATCACATCATTCTCCTAATGATGTGATCCCGTTATCAATGACATCCAATGTCCATGGTCAGGAAACCATAACCATCTATTCATCAACGAGCTAGTCAACTAGAGGCTTACTAGGGACATGTTATGGTCTATGTGTTCACACATGTATTACGATTTCCGGATAACACAATTATAACATGAACAATAGACAATTATCATGAACAAGGAAATATAATAATAACCATTTTATTATTGCCTCTAGGGCATATTTCCAACAGAGATGCCTCGGGCCGAGTGGCCAAATGGGCCATAGATTTGGCCCCCTACACCATCTACTACCAGCCTCGCACCGCCATCAAGTCACAAGCACTGGCCGACTTCCTCGTTGATTGGGCCGAGACCCAGTACCTGCCGCCTGCGCCACACTCCACCCATTGGCGAATGCATTTTGATGGTTCCAAGACGCGCACCGGTTTGGGAGCCGGCATCGTCCTCACCTCTCCCAAAGGCGACAAGCTCAGATATGCGCTGCAGATCCATTTCACCGCTTCCAACAACGTCGCCGAGTACGATACACTCATGCACGGGCTCCGGCTTGCCAAGGAACTCGGCATTCGCCGGATCCTGTGCTATGGTGATTCTGACTTGGTGGTCCAGCAGTCGTCAGGCGACTGGGACGCCAAGGATGCAAATATGGCGAGTTACTGTTTCCTCGTGCAGCACCTCAGTGGATACTTTGAGGGGTGCGAGTTTCTCCATGTGCCAAGGAATGACAATGAGCAAGCAGATGCCTTGGCACGAATCGGCTCCACCCGGCAAGCAATACCAACCGGTGTCGCCCTACAACGCCTCCTCAAGCCGTCTGTCAAGCCATCGCCAGAATCAGATTCCATCTTTGTGCCGGCTCCTCCTGAAGCAGTCGGATCCGACTTGAGGACCCCAGCAGCCGGCACAAGGAATTCGGCAGGCGACCCGGGGACTGCAGCAGCTGCACCCGGTCTGGGGACTTCAGAGCCCGACCCGGGGACTGCAGCAGTCGGCCCGGGGACTCCATCGACCTAGCAAGCGACAGCTGGCTCCAACCCGCCGCTTCCCGGCCCAACCGCCCTCGTGCAAGTAGCAGTCTTAGCAATCGAAGAAATCACAGCGCCTTCATGGGCCAAGCCCATCCTCAACTTCCTGGTGAACAAAGAGCTGCCGATTGACGAGATCTTTGCCTGGCAAGTGCAACGCCGGGCAGCAACGTACACCATAGTTAACAGAGAGCTTGTAAGGCGCAGTGTCACTGGTGTCTACCAGCGCTGCATGGAGCCGGAGCAAGGCCAAGCAATCCTCAAAGATATCCATCAAGGCGAGTGTGGTCACCACGCGGCTTCAAGAGCACTCATGGCCAAAGCTTTTCACCACGGGTTTTTCTGGCCGACTGCTCTAGAAGACGCCAAAGACCTGGTCCAGAAATGCAAAGGGTGCCAGAAGTTCCGCTCCAAGCCTCATCAGCCGGCTTCTGCACTCAAGACTATCCCCATTGCCTGGCCCTTTGCTGTATGGGGCCTGGACATGGTGGGACCATTCAAAACAGCACGAGGTGGCATGACTCACCTGCTTGTCGCGGTGGACAAGTTCACCAAGTGGATAGAAGCAAAACCAATCAAGAAATTGAATTGTCCGACTGCTGTGACTTTCATCTCCGACATCACCATCCGGTATGGCATACCACACAGCATCATCACCGATCGCCAAAGGCGCCTTGGCTCATTTCTGCGCGACGCAGGGCATCCGACTGGATTTAGGATCTGTAGCCCATCCACAGTCAAACGGCCAAGTGGAGCGAGCAAACGGCCTTATTTTGTCCGGCATCAAGCCCCGACTGGTCGAGCCTCTGGAGCGTTCGGCCGGCTGCTGGCTCGACGAGCTGCCGGCCGTCCTCTGGAGTTTGCGCACAACCCCGAACAAGTCAACCGGCTTCACTCCTTTCTTCCTCGTCTACGGTGCCGAAGCCGTCATCCCGACGGACATAGAATTCGACTCCCCTCGAGTCACCATGTACACCGAACAGGAGGCAGAACAAGCACGACAAGACGGTGTCGATCTGCTGGAATAGGGCCAGCTGTTAGCACTCAGCCGGTTCGCCATCTACCAGCAGAATCTGCGCCGATACTACAGCCGAAAGGTCAAGCCAAGATCCTTCCAAGAAGGAGACCTTGTGCTCCGGCTGATCCAGCGAATAGCCGGCCAGCACAAACTCTTGGCACCTTGGGAAGGCCTCTTCATCATCAGCAAGGTGTTGGGAAACGACTCCTACTACCTCATCGACGCTCAGAAGCCTCGAGCGCGCAAAAGAGATGACTCCGGCAAGGAGACGGAGCGACCATGGAATGCAAACCTCCTTCGAAGGTTTTACAGTTGATGCAGTATGTACCACGCGAACTTTTGCATTAAGTACGAAGACTCTGGGTCCCCCGAAAAGAGCTCGGGGACTGCCCTCTTTTATCTATATGATAAGTATTACGCCTGTCATTTGTGTTATCCCTTTAGTCCGTCCGGCACCGGGTTCGACCAGTCGACCCGGGGACTTGCCGCCTTGTACTATGACATGCTTCCTGCAGCCGGACAAGTAATGTGTTGGCACCTTAGCTTTCTCCTGCCAGAGGCCGCAGCTCGCAGAGCGACTGTTCGGTCGGCAGGAGCTAAGGAGAAAAGGGTGTCTGCATGAAAAATGGCTAAGGACCTAAAGCATACACATAGTCCAAGCCGGCTTCTCGCCGCACCGAGCGGCTGCCGAGCAGCCGGCCGACCGGTTTCTACTTAACTTGCCAGAAAACTCTAGCCGGCTAAGTACTTGCCTTCCCGAAAGTGGCTAAGTACTTGACCCAGCTACAGTCCGCAGAGCGACTGTTCGGCTGGTAAGACGGCAACCAAGGGAAGGCGGCAAAGGAAAAAAGCCAAAAGAGCGGAAAGCAAGGAAAGATAGAACTCGGCAGATATATTTACACATCAAAAGGCCCTTGGCCGACATTCAACATAAGTCTGAAATACACCCCGCGGGTGGAATTGTGCGAGATTAACAAAGTTTGTCGAGACTGATAGACAGGTAAAAACAAAGATAAAACTGGTAGCCTAGGAAGCAGCAGACGGCTTCGGGGGAGCGGAGGAGTCGATGGTGCCGGTTGGTGGAGCGGCCGGCTGGTCGGTCGCCGCTTGATCGCCTTCAGCAGCCGGCTCGCTCGGGCGTGGCTCGTTGCTAGAGGCGCGGTCGAGCTGAGGCTGGTCGTCCGCTCCGACCTCTGGCGCCTCCTCTCCACCTTCCTCCTCCTCCTCGTCTTCTTCCTCGCCGCTGGAGTCGATCACCTCGGCCGAGTCTTCGCCGTCCTCCGGGTTCAGCCCGAACCATTCTGGTGGCGCCTTGGCGCCGCTCTCGGCCCTCTCCGGGATGAAGACGCTGGTGTTGGTGTACTCGGCGATTGCCGCCGCACGCTTGACAAGGTCATCCTCTACAGCCACCAGCTCCTCCTGGGCCTCCTGCCGAAACGTGGTCAGCTGGGCTAGATTTAGCCCAGGGTACCACGCCTTAACAAACTCCAAGGCTCGGCGCGCTCCAGCTCGGGCCGAGGAGCCCTTCCAGGCCTCAAGACGGTCGGCCGCCACCTCCAGCCAGTCGGCAGTCCGACTGGGAGTGCGCGGTGCCGGCATGTCCGGCCACAGGGCAGCGATCGCATGGGCGCCGACACGCTGAAGACGGCGCAACATCCGATGAGCCGGCCGAAGACGGGCCTCGATGCTCAGGAGCTGCTCGCTAAGGGTCCGGGAGGCGTTGGCAGCAATCTGCGCACCTTCCGCCCTCCGTCATTCGCGATCAGCTTCGATGGCCTGATTGGCGGCGTCAGAATGACCAGGGAAAAAGTCTGCCAAAACAGAAAGCAAAGAGCCAAAGTTAGAAATGAGAGGCCGGCTCGGTCAGCAGCCGGCAGCTCAAAGAAGGAAAAAGAGGGAAGCTCACCATCAACTATGTCTTCAATCTCACCAAAGGCGGCAGTCAGCACCGCCTCCTTGTCGGTCCAGGCGGAGCGTTCGGTCGCGAACTCGACAAGGAGGCTGGTCTCCTTGTCCTCCGCCTCCTTCTAGGCCTTCTTGAGAAGCTCCGCCTGCTCCGCCAGTTGCGTAACCAGCCGGTCACGCTCTTCGGCCAGCTTGCTGCACTCCGTCTCCTTGGCACGAAGCACGGTGTTGGTTTCGCCCAGCTGCTGCTGCAGGGCGGCATTGGCCTCTGCAAAAGTAGAAAAAGAAAGAATATCAAGTTGTCGGGAAGATCCGGCCCGACTGCTCAGCAGTCGGCCCGGATCTCGGGGACTACAGCCCGCGGGTGCGCCAGCGCGCCCCCGCAAAGAAAGAAGTCGTCAATATCAACAAAAAGAAGAAAAGTTGCCGGGGAGATCCGGCCCGACTACTCAGCAGTCGGCCCGAATCTCGGGGACTACAGCCCGCGGGTGCGCCAGTGCGCCCCCGCAGAGAAAGAAATCGTCAATATCAACAAAAAGAAGAACAATTGCCGGGGAGATCCGGCCCGACTGCTCAGCAGTCGGCCCGAATCTCGGGGACTACAGCCCGCCGGTGCCCCAGCGCGCCCCCGCAGAGAAAGAAATAAAGACTTCACTACAAAAAAAAGACACATCCGTGACATTTTGGGCTGAACGAAATTTTTTTCTGTCATACATATGACACTTCTATGACGATAATTGTGACAAAACCCGGTATCATCATAGATGTGGTGGGCTCCTACTTCTATGACAAAAAATCATGACAGAAAATGGGCTTTTCGTCCTGGGCGGGCCGGAGACGCAGCTGCATGACATTCTTTGGGCCGTCCATGACGGAAAAAATCATGGTAGAAGCGAGGGCTTGGAAAATTTTGGGGAGTTCCCAGTTACGGTGGGAGGTCGGGGGCCGAGCGATGCGCGTTTCTCTCGTACACGTACGCGCGTTTGTGCGAGGCGTTGGCTCTAACTGAACCCGAGCGAGGCGTTGGGCTCTAACTGAACCCGAGCGATTGCACTACAGGCTACGCGTTACTGAACCCGAGCGATCGATCGATGGCTGTTAACTGAACCCGATCGAGCGATTCCTTCGCTACTGCTGCTAACTGAAGCCGATCGATGCTGCCTCTGGGATGAACAGTGAGCGTTGAGGGGGGGGGTTGGATGAACAGTGAGCGGTGGCGTTGCCTCTAGATGAACAGGACCCCGTGGTGTGGAGGACTGGATGAAGAGTAGATGATGCACGGGTGCCGGTGGAGGGGTGGTTGAACAGTAGCCGGTGGAGTAGCGCGTGGTGGAGGCTGGATGAACAGGAGCCCGTGGAGTCTGGAGGAGGTCGACGGTAGCCCGTGGAGGCTGGAGGAGGTCGACGGTGGAGATGAACAGTATCCCGTGGAGTCCCGTTTTGCGGTACGCCACACCCCTCCCGATGAACAGGACCCCTATTTCGACCGTAGGAGGTCCGTTTCGTCCGTTTTGCGGTACGGCACACCCCTCCTGATCAACAGGACCCCCGTTTCGACCGTAGGAGGTCCGTTTCGTCCGTTTTGCGGTACGCCACACCCCTCTCGATCAAGAGGACCCCCGTTTCGACCGTAGGAGGCCCGTTTCGTCCGTTTTGCGGTACGCCAGACCCCGCCCGATGAACAGGATCCCGTTTCGAACGTGGCCGGTCGAACACAAGGCCGTTTCCTCCGTTCTGCGGTACGCCAGGCCTCGTTTCCATCGCCTGTTCCGTCCAAGCCCTCCCGATGAACACGACCACGCATTCCGTTCCGATCCAGTCGGTTGGCTCCCATGCATTCCTTTGCTTCCCGATGAACACGACGCATTCCGTTGCCTCCCCATGAACACAACGCATTCCGTTGCCTCCTCATGAACACGACGACGACGCTGTTTCTCTGTTCCGACCCAGCCATGTCAACGAGCCCTCACCGTACGTATGCGCGAGTAGGCGTTCGAGTCCCCGCCCGTATGTACACATACGTGGCCGTATTTTCTTTCTTGCACCCTGGCCGCTATACGTACGTGTACATGCTACGTGCGCGCCTCTACTACGACACGTGCGCGCCTCTACATCCACCAGTATATATGTATGTACACGTTCGCGACCAGAATGACAACGCTACGCACGCTTCGACCAGGTGGGTCCCGACTGTCAGGCACTTCCTTGCGTGCGAAGATGTAGCTGGTGGGTCCTAGCAGTCAGGGGGGTGAATTGTTTTGTTTTTTCCCTGAACGCACTTCCTTGCATGCGAAGGTGTAGCTGGTGGGTCCCAGCAGTCAGGGGGGAAACTTTTTTTTGTGAAATACGGTGGCCTGTCCGGTGGGTCCCCGCTGTCAGGTGGAGGAATAATTATTTTGCGCGTAATAAGGAGGCACTTCCTTGCAGCTGCCATGGACCCAGTTGTCAGCCTCTCCACGTACAGTACTCTTCTGATGGAAGTCGGTCGTTGACCACATTGACCACGCCGCGCCGAGAGCACCACGGCAGTGGACGACGGCGAGGCCTAGGAAGGGGACGACACGGAGCCGGGCAAGACGCGGCAGTGGATGCCCACGCCGAGAGGAGTACGAGCGTTCACTGGTTCGGCTGCGGTGTGAGGCTGCCGTCGCCGCAGAATAACAAGGGGTGTGGGTGAGTGGAGGGATGGCCTGGCCAGTGGTGGGAGTAGTATGGGGGCGGTGAGGCCTCCGCAGTAGCACAGCCGGCCACGGGAGGCAGGATCAGGCGGCACGACCGGCGCTGCTTTGGGCGGCTGGAGCAAGAAGACCAGAGGTTGAAGAAGCACTATGGCCGTTGGATGGACATCATATGGTCACTGGAGTATTGACTAAGTTGACAAAGCCCTCCGTCCCCGTCAACTTAGTAGGCCCACAAGTCAGCCCAACAATATGGTGGGTCCCAGCTAGCAGGGGGTATTCATTTTTTTGGGCGTAATAAGGAGGCACTTCCTTGCGTGCGAAGATATAGCTGGTGGGTCCGACCTATCAGCGGGGGGAACATTTTTTGTGAAATACAGAGGCCCTTCCTATCGGTCCTAGCTGTCAAGTGGAGGAATCATTATTTTGCGCGTAATAAGGAGGCATTTCCTTGCGTGCGGCCGTGGACCCAGCTGTCAGCCTCTCCACGTACAGTCCACTTCCGATGGATGTCGTTCATTGACCACGTTGACCAGGCTGCGCCGAGAGCACCAGGGTGTTGGACGACGGCGAGGCCTAGGAAGGGAACGACACGGAGCCAGGGAATACTCGGCAGTTGTTTCCCACGCGAAGGAGTACGAGGGTTTACTGGTTCGTCTGTCGTCGCCGGAGAATAACAGCATGTGTGGGTGAGTAGAGGGATGGCTAGGCCAGCGATGGGAGTACGGTGGGGCCGTGATGCCTGCGCGGCAGCATAGCCGGCCGCGGGAGGAGGGAGCAGGCAGTCCCACCGGCGCTTGTTTGAGCTGCTGGAGCATGAAGAGCAGAGATTGAAGAAGCACGACAGCCGTTGGATGGACATCCAATAGTCACTGCTCTCGTGTGTTGACTAAGTTGACAGGGCATTGCGTGTGCGTCAACCTTTTTTTTATGAAAGCATACGCGTCAACCTGTAGTAGGCGCACAAGTCAGCCTCAAATCTGTGGAAAACAGCATATAGCCCATCTGCCATTATTTCTAATAATGTACAGACCATTTGCTAATTCTTAAGAATTTTTTTGGAGCCCATCTTCTTTTTGTTAGCATTACACCCCATATTGTGGCCACGGTTAAAAAGTATACGAAATTTTGTATATTTCGGTGCGGTCAACTGTTTTTAATCCAGAAATATCGATTCACATTCAAACTATTTTGAAAAATAATTTATATAAATATAAAATCCAAATAATTGTCCACGCATAAAAATCAATGGAATTTAAGATCTTCTAATGAAAAAAAATTGAAACTAATTCCCGGTTTGATGTGTTTTAAAAATGTACAGCCCATTTCTGGGCAAACCGAATGAAACTCTCCTCGTCTTGAAAGATTTGCAGCCCAGCAGGGCCGATAAAGCAAGTAGGCCTTGTTTGGGTATTTCTTAAAAAAATAGAACTGGGCTAGCCATTTTCAGCAAGAAAAAAACACAACTGGGCTCATGATGTGCTAAACATAAATAAAACCCTGGCTAGACGGGCCACAGCCCCCGCACAGCCCCGTTGTTACCCTGATCCGTCGCTAAAACTAGTATAAATAACAACTGCTTGTTCCTCAAAAAAAACTGCGCGACTTGCTGGGTCCCTGGTGTCAGCCGCTCGTAGTGTAATTCTCTCGTTTATTGACTACGTTGACAATGGCGTGAGCCCAGATGTCCAACCATTGGGAGGAACCATATTTTTGGGCTTGTACTATAGAGGCACTTGCTTGCGTACTGCCATGACGCTGGTGGGTCCCTACTGTCATCCTCTCCACGTACAGTCATCTCCTTGTTCCTCTCGGTTGTTGACGACGTTGACAACGCAAGAGGTCGGCGCACCGTGCATGGCGAGCGAACAAAGGCCGCAAGGCGGAGGACGATGGCGAGGCCTCGGACGGAACGAACAGGAGCCGTTGAAGATGTGCCGGTCCAGTCGCAGGCGGAGGGGAGTATGAGGGTTGACTGGTTCGGGCGTGGGTGCGTGTTGGGGCTGACGTCACCGAAGAATAAAAGGACGTGTGGGGGAATAGAGGGAGGGACTGGCCAATGTTGGAGGGTACATACGGTAGGGCGGCGGAGGCGCAGCCAGCCATGGGAGGCGGGAGCAGGCGGAGCCGACGGGGTGGTTTGGTTTGGGCGGCTGGAGGAAGAAGAAGACAAGAAATAGAAGATACACGACAGATGTTGGATGTCAATCCAACGGCTGGTAGGCAGAATCGTTTGTTGACTGGCTAGTAAGTCGACACCACCTTGGATAGGCTATTTCCTCGCGGGTCCCAAATGTCAGAATCCAAATCTGTCACGGTCATGCAGCCTTTCCTATGAAAATTTACAGCCCATTTGATGTGCTAGTTCGATATAAGTTTGTGGGTGCTGGTGGGGGCTAATCACTTGGCTTCTGTAATGCACAGTGAGCTCAAGTAGCCGGCGAGAGTGATGTTATTTCCCTTGGTTGGGATTTGTTACAATATTTCACTCTAAATTAAACGAATGGCAAGCCATTTGCCTTGTTTCAAAGAAAATATGACAGTCACAGCCGAGTTGAAAAGGGCAGGAACATCTAACTCCAGCTTACAAACTGTACAAAAGCACGAGGGTTAATTGTTCATCAGGTTTACAAAAAAACCAGATTGAAAAGGGCAACAACATCTAACTCCAGCACTGTTTTCAACAGTCACAGTCAAATGGATCGGTCAGGTCCATAGAATGAACATCCTGGGTCGTAAAATTTACTGGATTATGACCACAATATGTTGTAAATAGAAGCCCGACACGTTCAGCAGCTCTTTTGCCCACCTGAAACTCCTTTTTTTGCTCTTCGACATACCCATCCATCAAAACCATGCTGCTGATAAACTTAAGCCTGATGGACAATAGTAACCTCGCATTCAGCAGGAAGAATGTGACAAATCTTGTGTTTGCACGGTTGGTTACATATCGTTCTAGCATTATTGTCTTCAATCGAATGTCATGAGAAGTGAGAAAATCCCGATGCTTATGAATCCACCGATTGGTTATAACTTCCTTACCCCGTCGTGTTGCCTAAATAGACATGAAGATTGAAAATAGTTAAGGTCTAAAAGAAGAGTGTCGAAAGAGCAACAGCTGAACGGTTAATTCTAGTACACTATATGCGGGCTTCCAATGTGCGTGAAATTATCACCTTTATATACAACTGCTCCAGACATGGAAAGCATTGCAGCAAACCAATAATCTTGTTCAGATCAAAACTATTCATTTGGATATATAAGATCTTGGCAGAATCCAGCACCATTGATAGGCCATCCATGGAGAAACTCTTCATTGAGCATAGAACATAATATTAGTACAAAATGTGTACTCCAAGATGATATATAAATTATGCGCAGAAATTTAAAATGCAGCTTATGGTTACAAGTGTAGATGATAAAATAAAGTACCTGAAGAACTGTGGAGCCAAACACCATATTGAAATGAGCACAGAGATCATGTATTACACCCAAGGTCTCCAGTTTAGGCGCAGAGAGGACGGTTATTTGCAACGGTGAATGACTAGAATCAAGGATCAACCTTTGAAGTGAAGGGGCATCTTGGATGATGAGCTGCCTTCCGTCAAAAGAAATTCCAATTCTTACAAGGCTAGGCGACTTTATTTGGAGACAACCGATTCTAACTGTGAAAACAAGCACCAAGCACTCCAGCGCAGGGCAACTGGAGTGGATGATGTTGTGCAATGAGGCCTCCGATATACGAACCCGCACAAGTGAAAGTTTCTTGAGAAATGGGAGTCGAAGGTTTAGTACCAGATTGTCTGGTAGGTAGCAAAGCGCAAAGGTGGCGGTGTGGAGAGAGGACGAAAACCGCGAGATGGACATCGGTGCTGAGGGCACAAGTTCATGGCGTTCGGTATATGGTATGTGATTTCCAGGGGAATAGTAGAACTCATGTAGCTGTAGTTCTGTGAATTCAGGGGATTTCAGCCAGGCGTCCACCATGCAGGGCATGGTATGCTTGCTCGGGTAGCATGACGGGATTCAGAGGCTTTGAACGGAGCCCTGGTGGGAGGAGATGATGGCTCTGGGGATTTCAAAATCATTGAAGAGAGATAGCTGACGATAGTCGAGATTAAGGGGCACGGCGCGCCATAGAGGGCGCCACCGAATTGAGAGGACTTGGGTGCGGCAGCAATCCTTGGTGGGGAGAAGCGAGATGATCTCCCCAAGGACGGCGTCCAGGAGATCGCTGATGTGGTCCACCCGAGATTCTACGGGTTCCTGGGATCCGGTGGGGGCGGGGTCGCCGCTTCTCCCTGGGTTGCCGGGTGCGGGATCTACAACAGGCGTCGCCGCTGGCGGGAGCCTCATCTTCTTGGCGCTGTGGTCAGCCGACTCCATTTTCCTCGAGGGCGTCGCGTCGCGCTCACGGATTTGAGCAGAGTGACGAATGACGAGCCTAGTTGTAGTGCGAGCGAAGAAGAATGGGAGCTGGGGGTTTTCTGTAGGGGAGTGAGGAAGAAGGGGAGCTGGGGTTTTCTGTAGGAGTGAGGTGAGGAATTTGGGGGTACGAGTGGAGCGAGCTGACGTGAGGTGGGTGGGAGCGAGGAGGAAGAAGAGCACCCAGGTTTTTGGGGGGGGCGGTGTGCTGGGTGTGGGTAGCGCCTCTCATTCAGTAAATATATGGGCTTTTGAATTGATTTTACTATTTACTAGTGTGGATGGGCTGTTTTGTCTTGGGCCCAGAGAAACAATTACTACTAGTACAGTGGAGACACTCTACAGGTACCCAGAAAAACGATTACTACTAGTACAGTGGAGACACTCTACCGCTTCTGGCTCCTCCTAGGTCATTGAAACGTCTCCCTCTACTAAATGCCATTATACTTTTGTTCACCGACATGCGGGCCATGCAGCGCGCGGGCCCAAATGCCATCCACCAAATTAGAAGGCAGTATGCAGGCGGAGAGTCACCCCGGTCATAGCACGGCAGTAACGAGCCGTCGTATCACAAAACCCCACCTCCCCGCAGTCTAAGTTTGACGGACGAAGCAACCATCATTTCACTCTTCACTGAATCCCCTTCTCCCTCACCGTCTTCAAGAAAGGCAACACTCGCATCTGCCACTGTTCTTCTCTCCGAACGAAGGGAAGGTAAGCAGATCCGTGATGTTGGTATATTTTCGTTCAGAGAAAAAAAAAGAACTTTTGCAAAGCAGTAACCGATCCTCACTCTCTTTTTTGTTTCATTGTCATTGCGATTGTGTTTTCCTTTCAGTGGTCTCCTAGTATTCGTCAGTTTCATGATGGACCAAGGAGAACCAGGCAAAGATCTGCCGATATTGGAGCAGACGCGGGAGGCTGATCCCCACGAGACAGAGAGCTC
>NC_057802.1:563635804-563660085 GCF_018294505.1 Triticum aestivum
GAGCTGCCCAAGGTGATTTCCTTCTTTGCCGATCTCGATTGTGGTTTTTCATCTAAGTATGTGGTGATTTTTTTTAGAAAAGGAAGTATGTGGTGATTAATAATGCAAAATTTTATTAGCTTCGATGCCATGCTATACATAGTGGTTTAAATAACTTGTGTTTCTTATACTGAAAAGTAATTCAGAATTTGTTTCTGTTTCAATTAGAGCCCTGATGCAGACAAGGATTGTGTGGTTGTACATGTCACTCGCTATGAGGCGGACGACCTGAATATACACACTGGGAAAACAGAGTTCTTAGGTTGTTGGATCCTGGAAGCCATTTGCGGTTATACCAATGAAGAGTTGTATTCCAGCCTCACTGTTGTCAGGCGTGTTGTCCAGGGTGTACTGAAGCACAAGAAGTTCAAAGCTACTCCTTCGTTTGTGAGGCATACTGTTCTTGTCAAGCTTACGCAGGAAGATGACGTGGCATGCCTCCACAAACAAGTTTATCAGTGGCAAGGCCACAAGGTTGTCTTCCTGAAGGTTCACAGGATTGAGCTGCTGCGGGACGTCCTCGATGATGTTCATGGCAAGGTCCATCTTGTGTCCAGCCCAAATTAGATCGAGGCATGAAATAGTTGCCCCAGCTAGTGTTTAATAGTAGTTTGGATTGTGTCTAATTATCCGAACCTTGCCTGTTATCGACCCCTCTGGGGCTAGTACTCTGTTTGAATCCGTCTATGGGAACTGCTGCTACTTTTGTGTGCTCGTGAATCATGTGAGAACCATCGTAATTGTTGCCGAAACAGATGCGTCCTCACTAGTTTTTTCATGAATATGGCATGGTAAGACATAAGTTGTCACGGTTTATCATACGAGCAGTGTGTGTTTTGATGAAATAGAGCACTCGTTCGAGAACCGTGCGCCGACGTATACATAAGTACTTGTAAACACTGTTGGTGCTACCCCACTTGTAAGTAGTTGTGCAAAACACGGCACATTGGCTCAGCTCGCTTCAACACTAGGCTATCGACCAGCTAACAATCAACAATCTGCTGTCTGACATATAAGCAACTATGTATCTTGTTACAGTGGTTCATGCAGTTAATTGAGGCCACAAGGTAATAATCCAAACGTTCACACGCTAGTCCAGCGCTCATGTGGAACACTCACATTAAACTCGTCTTCATAAAAAACTTGAAAAGCATAAGTTAAGCAATTTTATACATCTCAATGATTCATAGAACATAACAAACATATACTAGTTCACAGCAAAAGACAAAGTTGTGAGAAGGTTTACAAATCAGGAAAAAACTAGCAAGGCTTCTCTGAGCAAAGGGCCTCCCGGCAGGCTTAAATTTCCTAGAGTTCACTCTGGTTTTTTCTTGTTGCCACCATCCAGGGTTAGGTTCTCTCATTCCAGAATAACCAATTATAATTGTGGTCTCAGCTGGAATGCTGAACTGAACCATGCAGTGTACTCACCAGCTGAAATTCTTGTGCATTCCACTAAATTTAAGCACCGCTATTTGCAGAAATAAGCAGACCACAATGCCTCTTGTCCGCGCACCTGTCCAAAAAACCGCCGTGCAGCCGTGAAAGCTAGTCCTCGGTCCATGGATGAACTGGTAGAAAGTGCATTCCGGACTAGGATGCAGTTGTTTTCGCTCGTCCCTGCACTGCAATCAGGAAGTAAAACTTACGAATCAGCTTCTTTTAGATTGCATTGGTCATTCTACCTTAGTTACTACCAATGTAGGGATACCTTGAAGACTGGAGGTTAGATGACGGCAACGAGGGATAGCCATCTCATTTTGCGTAGTTGTACTAAAACTGAGGTGTTTGCTTTTGATTGCGCGGATAGAAATGATACGGAGACAGACATCCCGAAACAATATGGAGACAGACATCCCTGTTTGCGCAAATACGAAATACGGTTATTTAAACAGTGACAGATATTACTACTTTCCCCCGTTTCCTCTTGGAACTAAGTCCTAGATTCATGCTACAGCTTTCCCACTTTCTTCCCTATTTGAACCAACGGTTTGAGTCGACTGTATGAACTAGCTTTACTTCTAATAGTAGTAGAAGTCTAGGTGGCTTTGGAACAGCGGACGGAAGTAGAAAAGGATCCACACGAAGGGAGCTGGGGCAGTAGAGCAAGGCTGGTTTCGAAGGAATATATACCTGAGGGTCGTCGACATGTGGCAAAGATGGCATCGAGAGGCCGCATCTTGGCCACAATACCGCAGGGAGGAAGAAGGGGTCGGAGGCCCTCCCGTGCCGGCGCTCTCTTGGAGAGAACGGCACGGCCGCCGATCGGGACGTGCGGGCAGCCGTTGGTCTCCTCCCTCGCCGCCGACGACAGCGCTAACGATGCACCTACAGCCCTGCCCCGGTCGAGGTTGTCCGGCCGGATTTGTGACCAGCCGTGAGCTGAGAGAGAGTGTGGCCACCTATGTGTTGCTTAGATCTGGAGAGCATGAGAGAGTGAACGAGAGGAACCCTAGTAAAGCAAGCGCTAAGGCTCCTGCTTTTATATATAGTGGAGTGATTTTGTTGTACCAGCTTCAAAAAAATGCGCTCCTACGTGTACCCGCGAGTGGGTGTGAGAGAACTAGTGCGTGCGTGCACCGCTTCTCTTCGTGAGAGTACAATATACTATGCCCAAAGAACATTCGCCGCAAGAGTAATAGTATAAGTGTGTGACGTGTGAGCTAAAATAAAATGTGCGCGCCGTCTTTTGTTTTTTAGAAGTTCTGAGGGTAGGGTGTGAAGAGCACATATGTGCGTGACATCTACCTGCAGATAGACGGTGGGTGCGACGTGCGAGTCTGCGAGAGGACTCGGGAGAGTCGTGACTCGTGAGGGTGCCTGTGCGTGAGAGAGGGGGGCATGTATCAATGCAATGCATGTGTCCGTAAATCATTATCCGACAAACGTTCGTCACAAGCCTTTTCCTGACGAACGCCGTAAGAACCGTTATATCGGCATCCGACAGTGTCAGTTTTGGCATGTCATTTAACAGAACAGCCACTCCTCCTACACACAAATCTTCCACGTGAGTGTTAGCAACTGCCGTATGCTCGCTCCGTTCCAAAATGCAGTGCATATAGCTTTATTGAAAATTTGAACCTCGCAAACTTTTACCGAGTTTTCGTGTACCAATTTGCACATGTAGAATACCATGTATATATCATTTCATTCATCTTCGAGAGGTAACTATAAAGATGGGTGAGGAGTCTACAAAGAAAGACCATCGTATCACCCGCAGCAATTTCAAGCATCCTTTAGTGTCGAGGAATATCATAGGAACTCTATATGATATGATTTTTATAGGATTTTTTCCATTAGAGCCAATTGGTTCATAGGAATAGATTCATATACTCCACATTCAAAGGAAATAAACATGATATCATTTATGTAGCTTTAGAGCCACTTGGTTCATATGAATGGATTCCTATACTCCCTCAATTTCAAAGGAAAATAAACATTAGCGTATATTCAATAGGAAAGTTCCTATGATATGAACCAAATTACATCTCTTTTCTAATCCCTCCTCATAGGAATTGAGATACATGTCATCTCTAGATTCAATAGAAAAGTTCCTATGATGTGAACCAAATGACATCTATTTTCCAATCCCTACTCATAGGAATTGAGATGCTCCATGTCATCTCTTTCCCTACAACTTCCATGTATACATCTTCTATTCATAAATAGATAGTACAACACACTAGTAGCTTTTTTCCAAAACATGCAACTATGGCACAAGAACTATATAGTGTGCCAATAACTTTGAAAGATGGTCGTTGGATGAAGCTAACCCGACAGTGCAGAAATAGGCAAATCCGAGCACTACTGGCCATTGGATATCATCAAGACTCCACCAGATCTGCCACATGTACAATTTAGAAGACTCCATGGTTGAACTTAAGCACAATGCACAAACCTCAAAACACAAGCACTTCTCCTTTGTTCTAGAATCTTCTGTATCATAATTGATTATTTTTTTCTAAATGAATTGCCATTATTTGTTTTTTACTTTATGATTTACAATGCACAACCCCATGAATCTTAACATTTTTATAAAACTAATTGATTTTGAATGAGATGAACTATAAGAACTAAACGAACATCTACATCATGCATATATGACTCAAAGCTTTACCTGCTATAGTGTGTATTTATTCATAATTTGGTTTCGAAATCTCATGCGTTCAATACATGTGTACCTTACTAGTTTTGAGTAGAGTAGGAAATTTCACGCGGCCCTGGGTATATCAAAATGCAGGGCCCATGCATCATTGCCTTTCGGTCGAACCTACGTCCACAATTTTTTGTACGTACTATATCTCCACTGGTCCCCGAACCCAAAATGCTGCCTCGTTCCCGTAAAACCAAGCGGCCCACACATATTTAAGGCGTCGACTCGAACCCGTTTACTACGACGTGGTCCCGCATACCGTAGTACTCCTACAAACCCTACCGGCGCACTCATCATCAGTTTTCTTCAAGAGGACGAGGGAGAAGCCGATTTGTAGTGGAGGCGCTTTCAAAAAAAAGGATCTGTAGTGGAGACCCCTACCCTAGGGTGCCCTAGGTAGCTGCCGCACGCATCATTGTTTTCTCTTTTCTTTATGCTCTTGCGCCCTAGAGTGAAATGATGGTTGCTTTGTCCGTCTAGCTTAATGCGGGAAAGGTGGGGCTTTCTGATTTGACCCCTCATCGCTCATTTTCTACTACTGCGGTGCTACGACCGGGGTGCCTCCAATTCCAACCGCTGCTCTGAACTGTAATTTGGTGCATCGCATGTGGAACAAGACGGTGGATGAGCCACATGTCGGCCAAAGGGGTCCTGTTAAGTGTGTCGCCATTTCGTGTGCGGACTGACCCTGCTTGAGTTGCTACGCCAACACGACAGGAGCACCCTACCACTTGGTTTTGCTCCTTGGTGAATCCCGACTATATTGATCTAAAAAGATACGTGCTGAACTACCCTCTCCGTCTCGGTTTTTTTATTTTTAGGCATCTCAGTTTATAGGGCCTGCACGTAGTTCTACGTCATCCATTTGACTAACTAAATATGAGTTACTATGTCACAAAAAGTATATCATTGGATTCTTAAGCGGATGTAGTTGTACTTAAAAGTCAAGGGCGGGGCTTTTCCTGCGCGTTAGGCGGAGCAGTTCCGCCTAGTCAGTTCGACAGAGACGCGAGAAGACGAGGGAGTAGGCTGCTGCAAACGTAGGGCTGTGTGATTTGACAGCGAGTTACTACTGGACAGGTGGGGCCCCGTGATTTGACTTGCCATTATCATTTTAACTACGGTGCTACGACCGGCGTGAGTCTCCCGATTCCTGACCACCTCCATACAAGTGCCTCTCCCAATGCTCCACCATGTAGTAGAGGCTGGCTCTTGCATGAGAGCCCACTTCTCCACTTTTTCCTTGCCTCTCTTTCCTCCACATATGCAAAAATGCCATGTAAAGCACACTATTGTACTTACTTTTACTTGCTCCTACAGGTGCTTAAGCTTGCCACACAGGCATAAAGTCTGATGTGGCAAGTTAATCAAGAAGAGAGAGACTAGTTTGGTGACCCAAGGAAGAAACGGTGCTAAGCGCGTGTACCTAGGTGAAAAGACAATTTTGAGTCTATAGCTAATTAAATGAAGCAAACTTAGCAACACCATTTCATTGGAAGAGGTCACTCCTTGGCAAATGCAATAAATACTAGTACTCCCTGTGTCCCATAATATAAGAACGTTTTTGGCACTACACTAGTGTCAAAAACGTTCTTATATTATGGGACGGAGGGAGTACGAAGAAAGAGATAGAGAGGAGTAAAAAAAATACACTTATAGCCAACCTTATAGCCAACCTTGTTGTAGTATGAGTGACTAAGTGATGATTATGTATGACATGCCAACATCAGATAGCCTAACGCACCGTGTTAAATCTCCAAGGGCGCGACCGCGCGAGCGACGCGATGGTCGTGGTAGGCGCGACCATGATACGGGCTGCTGGCAGCCCTTGGATCTGAGATCAAACGGTCGCATGCTAAGTTGCTGAAAATTTGCAGAATAACCCTCCAGGATAGGATATTCACCCATAGGTCTAGAATCACGCCATGCAACCGTTCGATCTCAGATCCAAGGGCTCTCGGAAGCCCGTATCATGGGAGAATGGAAAGCCACTACCCTGTCGTTCGCACGCTGGCAGTTCGCTCCTACTCATCCCCGCACGTCCTTCAATACTACGGCGGTTCGCTCCTAGTCGTCCCGTCCATTCACATTACGGCAGTTCCACTAATCCTAACCCTCCTCCCAAATCCATGGCGTCCCAAATCTCCACGATCGGCGGTGAGTACAAGGTTAGAACCATCACCGGCGATGAGTTCGACGTCATCTACACCCGTTCTTCCGCGACGGTGAAAGGATGCCTTTCTCGCTTCAGACACATGTTCGAAAACTCAGATGATGAGTGGGTCGCTGGGCTAGATGTTGAGTACACCACAGTCCTGGGACGAGAGAAGGATCTAAAGGCCGTGATCCAGGTTTGCGTACATAACGTTTGCTTGGTCTACCACATATGCCATGCCGACGTTGAGTGCCAGGATTTTAAGAACTTCCTCAAGGACAAAACAGTGAAATTCGTTACTGTAGACTTTAAGAACGACAAAGAAGTCCTGGGTCGGATAGGCCTCGTTGTAGGCAACCCCTTCGACCTCCAGAAGAATCGGCTGGTGCCCTCTCGTCAGCCTTCAATGCTGACCCTGGCAGGAGCCATGGTTCATCCTTCGTACCGTAAACTGGAGAAACCTCATTACACGTTTCATCGTCATGCATGGCAGCGGAATGTACTAGATATAGACCACATCCACTACGCTGCAATGGATGGCTACCTTTGTTTCAATATCTACAAGGGTTGGATGAAGAGCAACAGCCAAGTGTGCGGTTCAAGCAAAGAAGTATCGGCCAAGAGGAAGAGGGACAAGGACGAAGTCGAGGACGTGGACGAGTACTCCGAGTAAGGTGGCAGTGTCGTTGCTCATGGTGGTTCTAAACTTCTAATGCAGTTTCTACCGGATTAGTTGCATAGTTTAATTTCATGTGTGCTTAGTTTAATTTGAGGGGTGTGTTGTGCTGAGCCCCCAGCAGAACTATGTTATGTTTCTTCTCGTTACTTTAACTCTTCAGTATGTACATACTACTTGTATTTCTTTAATAGAATTTAGCACCCCAATTAAGCACGTACTAGCTTTTTTAATAGTACTATATGCATAATTTGGCGACGAGCGTCTCTATATGTACCACCTTTATTTTTAATTTCAATTTTTGCTCCATGGCGCAATCCATCGATAGTACTACTGTACAAAAGTATACATTTTTAAAAGGCTAGAGTACTGTTCATCACATATATAGCCAGTTAAATTCTCAACCTAGAACGACGTGCATGCCATGTGGTAAACCGATACGGAAGAAGTATAGTAAAAATGAGGTGATTTTACCGAGCGATCGGCGGGGAGCATGGCCTGTCATGCGGTCCCACGTGTCATGATGTACCAAGGCGATGTGTGTGTCCCTCTTGAGGCAGAAGCAATACTACGTGGTTTGAGATGATGGCGAACCGAAGTGTGAAATAATGGTTGCTTCGTCCGTCTGGGAAGGTGCGGCATTGTGATTTGACGTCTCATTGCTCATTACTACTACTGGGCCGGTACGAGTGGGGTGCGTCCCCCCAGCTGTTCTGCACTGTTATTTGGTGCTTGACACGTCGACCCGGTTGCTATATGTCCCATATGTCAGCGACAGGAAGTACAGAATTCATGAAAGGCAGCGTCGACGGAGGAGTATACTACAGAATTCATGAAAGGGAGCGACTTAGTTTTGGAAAAATCTGTTTTTACGGAGTACGTACCCACTAGGGTTTATAGGGCTCATCTAAAAAACATTCGTTTTTCTGTTTGATAAGTCTCAGTTCTACTATACTAGTAGTAGTACCATTACATGTTGGATTTCGAGGTGCGTTAGATCACCCGACGCAAGCAGTGTCAAGAGGAAACTAACCAATGCATGTACAAGTTCATGGAAATTTAGTGGTCATTCATGCATTCGTTCTAATTAATGGCTCGGTAAACATAACTTCTTGAGAAAAACGAGCGTACTAATTACTTGTGCAAACTACGAAATTAATTCGACCACTCACCGTCTACCTTGGTTGGAGAGATTTTGAAATTGAGACATAAACTGGAAAGGAGGGAGTAGTAACTTTTGTCTCGATTACTATTTGTGGCCTTGTATAGATGCAAAATGTATTTTTTTATAGTGGCCTTGTATAAGTAAATGGAGGGAGTACTAACCAAAGTACGTAGTAGGGACGAGGAGTAAACGGAGGGAGTAGTAAAATTTTCTCCTCGTGCTGCGAGCCACCGCGCGCGTGGGCGAGGGAGCGGGCGTAAAGGCGTACAGTACTACTACTACTACTACTACTACTACTACTACTACTACTACTCGTAAGCAAGCTTCACCTCATCCTGCGAGCCACTGCGCCCGTGGGCGGGGGAGACGGCGTACTAAGCAAGCTTCTCCTTGTTCCGCGAGTTGACGGGACACATCAAAAGTACTCCAGTGTATAGAGCCTTGCCTCTAAGGTAGGCCCCACATGGTTTGCCTCTTTTTTTAATTTAACATAACGCGTCAAGTCGCAATTTGTTTGTTCACCCGTGGTAGACGATCCTCCCTCCACCAAGTGGACAACCAATACACGTGCCAAATTACCACGTGGGCTGCCTTTTTCGTACAGAAATTAGCTCCACCGTGTACCCGCGCGGGTGTGGTTGGGAAAGAGACGGGAGTACGTGCGCCGTGCGTGCACCTCTTCTCTTCGTGCACGCCCCCCACCTACGTGGGTGTGTGTGTGAGAGAGATACAAACCTAGACATAATGCGCCGTCCATCCCCATGCCTCCGCCCAGTCCGACCACCAGTCACCACCACGCCCCACTCCTCCTCACCTTATCTCTCATCTTTCTCCCTCCATTTTTATATACAAGGGGCCACTATCAAAATTACAATTTGCAGATATACAAGGCCACTAACACTAATCGATGCAATATTAATGGTGTTTTCCTCGTGGTACTAGCAAAGGAGGACATTAATTATCCCTTGCATGCATGCGGGAGTTTGTAAAAAAATGCATCTTGATTGTTCATTGAGTGTGACGTCATCTTTTTAATGTAGATAAGCCTACTATGTTGATTGCCCGTTCGATACGTTGTGATTCATAAAGACCGCTGCAAACATCAATGTTCTGCTTATCACAGATAAGATTGATTAATACCGGTAACAATCCATGTCCTTAACAAAGGGTGCATGCACGTATAGGTTAAGCGTGTGTCTTGCGTCGTGTGCTGTGTGCATGCAGGCGTGCGAGTGTTGCGTGCGTGCAAGGGTACGTTTCAGTGTTGCATGCATGGGTGCGTACGTGCGTGTGTTCGTGAGTGCATGTGTACGTGTCAGTGTTGCACGCCAGCATGCGTGCATGTGTATGTGTCAGTGTTGCACGCCTACATGCGTGCGTGTCTTGCGTGCGTGCATGTGTACATGCGGGGTGAGGCTACACGTCAGTCGACTGACTTTTTCATCTCTGGTCATTAGATTTTCCAGCCGTTTGATACGAAATCAAGGGCCTCCAGTTTATCCTCAAACTCCACCCCCCCTGAGCCGCCAGCCACCACCGGCCGAACCGCCAGCCCCCGCCGCCCGCGGCCGGCCCGCCCTCCCCGAAACCACTCCCCACCGCCGGTCCGCCGCCGCACCGGTCATCCCTCTAGCCCCCCCCCCCGGCCGATTGCGTGTGTGGTGTGGTGGGCACATCATTTCTAGTTGTGGTGGGTCAACATGAAGACTCATGGGTCGGTTCCATCCTGCGCCACATATAGGTTGGACCGAGACGTGTTATACGAAGACCCATGTGGAGGACTCGGCGTACAACACGAAGCTACCAGAGTCGCGGAGGACTCTATCCCCACTGGTGATAAGCCGACTATATATGATTTGTAACCCTAGGCCCTTAGTATGTTATACAAGCTTGGGGGCTAGTTCGTCGATAGTATACACACACGCACAATGCCTGGTATTCACGTGTACTTTGTACACACCCCTATCACTAATATACAGTACCAGGAGGAGGCTCTTTCTTCAACTGCAAGGGTCCGATCCGAACTAGGGTAAAACTTTGCCTCGTATTACCATCCAGCGTAACAGCCAGGGATATCCTACCGAATGATAGGATGAAATCATATCTGCCAACTACTAAGAGAGAGGTGTGTCGGGGGGGCAATGTGTGCGAGAGAGGCCTAAAGATAATGTGCGTGCGGGAGACACGTAGGCACATATATGTGCGTATAGAGGGCTAGTAGAGACCGTGCATGTGTATATATGCATGTGAGAGAAATAGTGTTTTCCAACTGAGATTAGTGAAAAGAGTGGTACATAGTAGTCAGAAAGAGAGAGAGAAACAGAGAGAGCATGTGTGTGAGACACCCCGACACCCTGAGAGAGATTGTGAGCATGTGTGAAAGAGAAATGCCGATGCATATAAAGTGTGTGCACTTATGCGTTAGATAGAGAGAGATATAACGCGTTTGTGAGAACGGGGCGAGGCATAGTGCAACTACGTGTAAAAGGCGGTTCTACGCATTAAATTAAAATATAAATGGCATTATTATTTTTGGATGAGATCATGAATTTGCAAATTGCGTATGGACGAAAATCGGTCTATCAGACACCCATACTCTATTGAATTCTAGCATGTGCATGTGTTTATTTCATATTATCGATCCATAGAGTGAGAGCGGTTTGAAATACAGGCAATGGATGCTTTTGCAATTCATATATAAACATTAATTAGTGCACTCCATATTGTTAGCGTGAAGCACTTTATACATTTGTCACTTGCATGGATACATTCCAAATTGCTAGCTACGAAATAGAATACATGTCGAATTCAACATAAAGGGGGTTTCGAAGATTCGAATTCATAGGAAGTGCATTCATCTATTTGAACCTGAGATAATGGCATTTGTAAATCAGATGTAAAAGGGGGCATCAATCTTTGTTGTGAGTTTGAACATGCTATATATATATTCATACGCATATCTAACTCTCTTTTTTTGCAACCAAGGAGATTATATCTGGAACCATGCATGAACTGAGGTAAGTTGCATATTTTTTAATATATACTCGTGTACAATGTATATTCAAATGTACCCCCTCCATTCCAAAATAATAGTAGCTTTAGGATTTTCAAGAGTAAAGATTTGTGAAGTTTGACAAATCCTGAAAGTTCAATTCAGGAGAACCGAAAACGTTAATGCTTCTGCTCCCAAATATTGAACGAAGCGCCAAATAGGCCTCTGGTCACCCGAAACTGCGCGAGACTAATGTTTTGGTGGTAGGAAATTACTGTCCTGACTCTGGCCCGTGTAGCCTATCGGCCCGATGTCCAAAGGTCTAAACCGGGGTAGGTTTGTAACTTCACCAAGACGCCATTCTCAACCGCCTCCGAGAAGCATTCATACGCCGTGGGCGCCTACCCATGCGTTCGGCCGAAATCTATCCCGCCCACATTTGGGACACCTGACATGACTGTCCTACTCCCAACCCGCAATATGTCCGAAATTTTATATGGGGGAAAAGTTTGTAACTTTCCCCAAATTTCAAACAAGCGCGTCTCAAACCGAAACATTATTCCCCCTTAGTTCCCCGCCTCCCTCCGTTTCCCCATTCATACTCCGTGGGCGCGAAAACGCCCTCTCCACCAGCCGCGAAACCCCAGCCTCCTCCGTCCTCCTACATCACGCCGGAGCCGGTACCCCGACGTCGTCGTCCAACGCAACCGCAACCACAACGCCCTCAAGGACTTAGCAGCTGAAGCCGAGGCAGAGCTGCCTCCACGACGCTGACGCCGACGTGCGCCGTACCAGAACCACTCCGACCACGCCGTCCTGCGCCTCACTGCTGTGGCTCCACTGTCGCAACCGTCCACCGCATCGGAGCTGTTCCCGCTACGCCGTCGTTCGCCGCCTCGAATCTGCTTCCCCGCCGCCGACAGACGGCCACCGCACCACACTCAACAACTTGGCCATGGGTTCGTCCAAGGCTGCACCGTCCTCCACAACTTCTGGTTTCCGGCGAACAACAAGAAGATCGTCGGAAAAATAGAAGGAGGACACAGCACTGCCAGCAGAAAGAGGTACTCATCTTCCCTTATTCGTGCAAATCTTACGTCTCTCCTCACACCGTATTCATCCCACGAAAGAAACTAGTTGAGCGCTTCTTACTGCATCTTCTTCGTGATACTAAATGCACAAGCTTTCCTCCCTTTTACTATTTCACCTTTGCTAGAGGTCAGTAGCCCACCTGGATTTCAATTCACGGTCAGTCGAACCGCAATTAAAAGAAGCAGCACCCGCTTAGGCGCGGGAGCACCTAGTCCGCCTGTTCCCCGGGGAAGCGGCGCATCGGTGTCTATCATAGGGGTGTGGGGCGGAGGAGCTGCTTGCGCCCGATCTGGAGGTCGACGGGGCTTGAATGGATGGCCGAGGGACGGTGCCAAGCACGGCGGTGCGGTGAGGTCGAGGGGAGGGCGCAGACAGGGGAGGAATACTGGGCCGGTGGTCGCTGGCGTTTCGAGGAAGATCGTCAACACTGACTGGCTGGAGGTAGATGAAGGCGATCTGCCCGTTCTATGTACATCGGACGGTGCAGAAAAAATGGACTGACCTATTTGCTTTCAGTTGACTGTTATTTTCATAGAATCATGTAGTAATTTAGTGTGCCATGCATGTTGTAGAGCTATCATATGTCTCCCGTCATTTATTTCTCACCGACCTGCTATCTGCTACCTTTACACTATACTAATTGTGCACACACTTCACCCATACTCACACTATTGTTTTTTATGCATGGGTATTTCAGACTCTGACGCAGTGTTGATGAATGCAGAAAAGAAAAGACAGAAGTCGCTCCAGTGTAATTCGAAGATAAGCACTAAGCGTTTCAGCGCTCTAATGGGTGCAGTGTCAGCAGTTGGAGACAGTAAACGTAGCTCTGCAGTTGATGATCTCAATTGCCACACACAACCATCCCAGGTGCTTGCTTTAACTTCGCGCTGTCAAATGTGGTTGCATGTTGCATATGGTGTCTAGCTTGTATTGATTCCAATTTGGTTAAATTGCATCTGCTTACTTTACACATTATACCTTTGATAATGACATGCCTTCCTGTTTTTGATACATACTACATATGTCTATTAACCATGTTCGTACATCAAACTAATGCTCTTTTGTATCCCTCATCAATCACTTATGATGAGACAGTCACCCGAGTGGGTTACTATGAGACGCCCTACTCGTTTAAAGAGTGCAATGTCATCCTCCCCACATGATTCTCAAGAAACAGCAAGGCTAAATGAAGATAGTCAACGTAGCTCTCTAGTTGATCACCGCAATTCCCCCACACCACCATCGCAGGTGCTTGCTCTTACTTGGCAGTGTGATATGTGGTTGCATCTTGCATATGGTGTCTACCTTGTAATGCTTCTAATTAGGGTAAATTGCATCTGCTTAGTTAACACATTATACCTGTGAGTATGACATGCCTTCCTGTTTTTGGTACATACTACGTCTTTCTATTAACCATGTTCTTACATCAAACTACTTTTCTTGTGTATCCCTCATCAATGCTCCTAATTTGTTAAATTGCATCTCCTTAGCTTACACATTATACATGTGAATATGACACGCCTTCCTGTTTTTGGTACATACTACATCTGCCTATCACACCATGTTCTTACATCAAACTACTGTTCTTGTGTATCCTGGGTCTATCGCTTATGATGAGACAGTCACGCGCGTGGGTTAATATGAGACGCAATACTCTTATGAAGAATGCAATTTCATCCTCTCCACATGATTCTCAAGAAACAGCAAGCCTAAATGAAGATATTGAACGTAGCTCTGTACTTGAAGACCGCACTTCCCCTACACCACCATCACAGGTGCTTGCTCTCACTTCGCAGTGTGATATGTGGTTGCATGTTGCATACGGTGTCTAGCTTGTAATGCTTCTAATTAGGGTAAATTGCATCTGCTTAGTTTACACACTATACCTGTGAATATGACATGCCTTCCTATTTTTGGTACACACTACATCTATGTGTTAACCTTGTTCTTACATGAAACTACCTCTCTTCTGTATCCTGCATCAATCACTTACGATGAGTCACCTTTATTCGTTGCATATTGCATATTATTTCTAGCCTGTTGCCATGTATTGCTTCTAATTTGGTCAAATACATTTGTTAGGGCACCCTTTTAATTTGGCAGAGTGATATTGGTTTCATCTTTCATATGGTTTCTAGCTTGCATCGATTCTAACAAGTTCAAGCACCTTGTGCTTAGTTTACACTTTAGACATCATACATGTCAATATGTCACGCCGTCCTGTTTTTCATACATATTCCATCCTCCTATCATGCGGCTGCCTTACATGAAAGTAGTGTTCGTCAGTATCATGCATCAATGAGTTCTGAAGAGCAAATTTTATTCCTTTTTCTTGTGGGTTTGACTTGACAAGGCAAAATCAAGAAAGAGGAAGGAAAATAGTAAGGAAGGCGATGATGGTGGTCCTCTGCAGCAACGTAAACGGAGCATCTGTACCGATTCTCCTTGTACTGATAGTGCATTACAAGGTCCAAGTCTCCGCTCCCCTACTCCACCATCCAAGGTGCTTGCTCTAACTTGGCAGTGTGATATCTGGTTGCATGTTGCATATGGTGTCTAGCTCGTATTGCTCCTAATTAGTGTAAACTGCATCTGCTTAGCTTACACATGATACATGTGAATATGACATGCTTTCCTGTTTTTGGTACATACTATATCTGTCTATCACACCATGTTCTTACATGAAACTACTCTTCTTGTGTATCCTGCATCAGTCACTTATGATGGGACACCTTTAAGTTGGTAGTGTGATATTGGTTTGCGTCTTGAATATGATTTCTAGCATGTATTGCTTCTAGTTTGATGAACGCCACCTATGACGAGACAGTTTTAACTTGGCAGAGTGATATTGATTGCACCTTCCATATGGTGTCTTGCAGTGTTTCTAATTTGTTGAAGTGCCTTCTGCTTAGTTACCACATCATAGGTGTGAATATGTCAAGCCGTCCATTTTTTCGTACATATTCCATCCTCGTATCATGACTTTGCCTTTCATCAGAGTAGTGTTCGTCAGTATCATGCATGAATGAGTTCTGAAGAGCGAATGATATTCCTTTTTCTTGTCGATATGACCTCACAATGCAAAATCAATAAAGCTGAAGGAAATTGGCAAGGCATTGGATGATGGTGGTCCTTCCGAGCAACTAAAACGGAGGTTCTCTACAGATTCTACTCCGCCATCCTCCCAACAAGATTCGCAAGACAACGCAAGGCTAGACAGTCAACGTAGCTGTGTAGATGATGAGCACATCTCCCCTACTCCACCATCACAGGTGCTTGCTCTAACTTGGCACTATTATATGTGGTTGTATGTTGCGTATGATGTCTAGCTTGTATTGCTTCTAACTTTGTTGAATTGCATCTGCTTACTTTACACATAATGCCTGTGAATATGACATGTGTTCCTGTTTCTACATCAGACTACTATTCTTGCATATCCCGCATCAGTCACTTATGATAAGGCACCTTTAAGTCGCCACTGTGATATTGGTTGTGTCTTGCATATGATTTCTAGCATGTACTGCTTCTAATTTGTCGAAACGCCATACAGTTTGAACTTGGCAGAGTGATATTGGTTGCATCTTTCATATGGTGTCTAGCTTGGAGTGCTTCTAATTTGTTGAAATGCCTTCTGCTTAGTTACCACATCGTAGGTGTGAATATGTCACACCATCCTGTTTTTCATACATATTCCATCCTCGCATCATGTGTTCGCCTTTCATCCGAGTAGTGTTCGTCAGTATCATGCATGAATGAGTTCTGAAGAGCGAATTTTATTCCTTTTTCTTATCGGTTTGACTTCACAATGCAAAATCATTACAGCTGAAGGAAATTAGTCCGGTAGTGGATGATGGTGGTCCTTCGGAGCAACTCAAACAGGGGGTCTCTACAGATTCTACTCCGCCATCCTCCCAACAAGATTCGCAAGACAACACAAGGCTGGACAGTCAACGTAGCTGTGTAGATGATGAGCACATCTCCCCTACTCCACCATCACAGGTGCTTGCTCTAACTTGACACTATTATATGTGGTTGTATGTTGCGTATGATGTCTAGCTTGTATTGCTTCTAACTTGAATTGCATCTGCTTACTTTACACATAATGCCTGTGAATATGACACGTGTTCATGTTTCTAGAACATACGTGTACATGATGAGCACATCTCCCCTACTCCACCATCACAGGTGCTTGCTCTTACTTGGAACTGTTATACGTGGTTGCGTTTTCCATATGATGTCTAGTTTGTATTGCTTCTGATTATGTTGAATTGCATCTGCGTAGCTTACAACTTATACCTGCAACGATCACTAACCCATAAGACACATTTAACTTGGGACTGTGATGTAGGTTGCATCTTGCATTGTCTTCTAGCTTGTACTGCTTCTAATTTCTTGAAATGGCACTTACGATGAGACACTTTTTACCTAATAGAGTGATATTGGTTGCATGTTCATATGGTGCCTAGCTTTCATTTCTTCTAATTTTGTTGAAATGCCTTCCGCTTACTGTTTTTTCATACATATTCCATCCTCCTATCGTACATGTGAATATGAAACGCTGTCTTTTTTTGTATATATTCCATCCTCCTATCCTGCGCTTGCCTTACATCAAAGTAGTGTTCGTCTGTATCATGCATCAACCAGTTATGCAGAGCTAATTTTATTCATCTTCCTGTGGTTTTGACTTCATAAGGCAATATCAGAAAATAGGAAGGAAAAGAGTAAGTTAGGGGATGTTGGTGGTCCTCCGCACCGATGCAAACAGAGACTCTCTAGATTTGCCACTGCTACTGCTAATGAAGTTGAAGTCCCAAGTCTACATGATGAGTTCATCTCCCGTACTCCACCATCGCAGGTGCTTGCTCTAAGTTGACAGTGTGATAATTGGTTTCATGTTGCATATGTTGTCTAGCCTGTATTTCTTCTATTTTGATTAAATTGCACCTGCTGAGTTTATACGTTATACATGTGCATATGACATGGCTTTTTGTGTCTAGAATACACTGCATCTATCTATCATACCATGTTCTTACATCAAAGTACTGCTGTTGTGTATCCCGCATCAGTCACTCATGATTGGACGCTTTTAACATGGCAGTTTGATAGTGGTTGCATCTTGCATTGATTTCTATGTTGTACTGCTTCTAATTTTTCGAATTGCCACTTATGACAAGACACTTTTAACTTGGCAGAGTAATATTGGTTGCATCTTTCATATGGTGTCTAGCTTGCATTACTTCTATTTTCTTGAAAATCCTTCTGCTTAGTTTGCACATTGTAGCTGTGAATATTCATGCCGTCCTGTTTTTCTTACATATTCCATCCTCATACGGTTGTCTTACATCAAAGTATTGCTTGTCTGTATCATGCATCAATGAGTTCTGAAGAGTGATTTTATTCTTTTGTGTTGTGGGTACAGCTTGACATGGCAAAGTCAAAAAAGAGCAAGGAAAATAATATAGTAGGGAGTGCTGTTACTCGTCGGGTGAAAAGGAAAAGGTTCTGCCGTCGAGATTCTGCTGGTACTTATAGTGCAGTAGAAGGTCCAAGTCCACCGGCTAAATCTACAAACACAGTATCACCTGCTCCACCAGCTGCAGCATCCGCTTCAACTGTACCAGCATCTCAACTAGTTACACATTCGTTTGCTCCGGAACTGGCTAGTTCCCAAGCTGCCTTCACACCTAACACTACTTCCGAAGCACTACTGACACAACAGGAATTGGCAAGATCAGATGAACCTCATGAGCATCAACACCAAGACGGTACCTGACCGAGTCAAGTTGCAATTGCATGCTCCTTTATATGTACTCTCACAGTTTGATGTACACTAACACTTTCCTTATTCGTTGTTGAACTAGCACCACGGCGCAAGCGGAAACAGACATCAGGGATAATGCTTGACAGATTAACAAAATCTAAAGGAGGAAGAATGGAGATCCATTTTGAGGCTGGTTTAAAAAGGCCACGTGATACTACAGAGTCAGCTAAGTTAGTATCAGAGGCAGCCATTGCCGTTAGGTGTCATGCACGTATCCTCCCAACGTGGATCCAGTACAGGAATGAGAAAGACAATACCCAGTTTAACAACACTAGTGCAGAACAGGCCTTTATCACCGGTTCGTAAGGGCCTTTAGTGCCGGTTCTGCAACCGGCACTATGGAGTGGAGACTAAAGGCCCCCCTTTAGTACCGGTTCGGCACGAACCGGCGCTAAAGTGCCACCACGTGGCACGAGCCAGGCCCGGGTGCTGATAGACCATTAGTACCGGTTGGTAGCACCAACCGGTACTAAATGTTTGGGGGGGTTTTGGTTTTAATTTTTACTTTTCCATTAATTTTGTGTTTTCCATTTAATTCTTTTTTGTTTGCTGGTATTTTACGATACTACATATTGTACACGTTATGCATATATATAAATAGATTTTCTCGTAGAGCTGATCATATATATATAATCGAATGTCTCACAACCACCATTAATTATTCACACATACACATGTATATATATACAATTTCTCCTACATGTTGCCTTGGTGCCTTCGGAGCACGATGACAAGTGGTTCATGGGGGCGGTAGCGGGTAACAGTATTCTCCTTTGGGATCAATGACCTGGTCGACCAAAAATCCCGCTATTTCCTCTTGAAGTGCTCGTATGCGCTCCTCTGATAGGAGCTTGTCCCGCACCTCTTTGAACTGTTAAGAAGGAGATCAATATGCATGTGTATTAGTTGTGTGACTAGATATCGACAACTATGTAAGATTTGTGAATAGTGTTCTGGCAAACGTACCCAGTCCTGTCTATCAGATCTGCTCCTTTCGGACGCCATCATGCGAATGTTCTCGCAAACGTAGTATGCACACACTTCAGTCCGCGACGCCTGCTTCAGGGCCTTTATGACAATAGAATTTAATCAGATAATAATTAATCAAGCATGTTAATTAATTAATGGTATTGAAACAAGAATTAAAGAGATGGTAGCTACCTAGCTAGTACTACTTAATTACTTACCTTGGGTCGATACCAACATAGCTTTTGTCGCCATTTTCCTGGAGTCACCTTGACGTACTTTGCCCAAGCCCTACCCGCGGGCAAAGAAAATTAATAAAGGAGTTATTAAAAATAGTTCATATCAGGAAATGACGAACTAAATAGGCCGAGATATAGTTAATAATGATTGAAATAACCTGTCGACTATCCCCTTCACGATGCTGTAGTCACTATTTTTTTTAAGTAGTGAGTCCAGTACTTCAACTTTTCCTTCGTCAACTTTAATGTCTAACAAGATCCAGTGGAAGCTGCATGCGCATACGTTTGCATGTATAAATTAAGCGGGCATGTGCATAACACTAATCAACTATAACCCTAAACCCTATACACTTATTAACATGTAGCTAGTAAGCAAAAAAGAATTTGTAGTACAAGACAGTGTGACTCACTCGAAGTTGTAAGGAAGTAGTATATCTTCATTGCTATTGAGGCGCTTCAAGAACTCTACCATGTTTTTCTCTACATCTTGTCTACACCATTCCAATTTCCATGTGTATTCATTAACGGTATTTGGGTCAATGAACCCAATGCCATAGCGTCCAGCTTTTTTCATTTCATACATCTTCATCCTGCATAATACCACAGAAAAGAATATATAGTGAGGATATATAATTACAGGTAATTAATGATCAATCAATGAGCACTAGAGCTAGCTTGAGACTTAAATTACAGAAAGAAATCACTTACAAACAATAGCAACTGACGATAGATTTGTCGAGTGCATCTTGATTGAATAACTGAAATAGTTCTGAATACTCAACGGCCAGAGCTTTCTTATGGAAGTAATGATCTTCCTCGACTTGCACCATGAGGGACTCTTGATTGGAAATCTTGGTAATTTTCATGTACCAATCATGCAATTCATACATTCTCGTTGGGAGGTTCTTGACCTCCTCGGGCTCGACCAAAGGTTCGCCGCGGACATATTTCCGTTTTATTTCCTCCTCTCTAAGCGGAGGCATGGGCTCGATATCGAGGAGTTGACCAACAGTGATCTTGAGCATTTCAGCCTGCATTATATGCTCCTCGGTTATTACCACATCGCCCAGCTCGGGAACATAAACGGTTTGCCCACAATAATATTGGGCGCACGTACTCTCATGTGTTGTTGGCACAACAAGCGGGGGGGGTCGATTGTGCCGCCTGTTCTCCCAGCTGGGGAACGGTTTTCCCGCATTTTTTGACAGCTGCTTGTTGGCTCGAGCTCGAGCTCGCTTCTTTCTGTAGTTGTGCTCGATGTGCCTTCCTGATTTGGCGCTCATAGTCTGAGTCAACAGGCTTGGGAGCTAGTGGTCTAGCCATACGAATGAAGTGGTCAATCTTTTCCTCAGGCACTTTCTCCCACGGTGGCGTTGCCGCTTTCGGTCGAAAATGAGCGTCCACTTCGGCCCACACTATTGCATCATTTTGCTCCTCGGTCATGTCGTAAGGCCTCTGAGGAAGAGGAGCGAGGCTGCTTGGACCATATTTATATCGCTTGTCTCCGCCTGTACTTTCTGTACTACCTCGACTCGTACCGCTACGCACCATAGCTACGGCGTGTCTCTTCTGCGATTGCTTAGGCAGTGGAGACGGCTGACGTGGCTTAGTTGGAGCAGGAGGAGTGGCCTGACGCTATGCTGGACTTGAAGCAGGAGGTGTGGCCTGACACGGTGTCGGACTTGAAGCAGGAGGTGTGGCCTGACGCTGTGCAGGACTTGAAGCAGGAGGTGTGGCCTGACACGGTGTCAGACTTGAAACAGGAGGAGTGGTCTGATGCTGTGCCGGACTTGAAGCAGGAGTCTGCTCACGCGTTCGTGGACTTGGAGGAGCGGGAGTCTGCTGACACAGTGGCGGACTTTGAGGAGGAGTCGGCACACGCGGTGTCGGTGGACTTCGAAAGATGATGCAATCCTTTTTCCATAGGATGAAACGATGTATGGCCTCTCCCAGTGTTTGCTCGTCGTCACCTCCAGGAATGTCAAGCTCTAGCCCCAAATATGGGCCCACCACCTCATCAACCAAGACACGAGCATAGCCCGCTGGAATCGGGGCGCAATGGAAGGTTGCTTCGGGGGTAATTGTAAAAGCAACGGCGTTCGCCACCTTCATGGATATGTTCTTCATTTTGAAGTGTAGCTCACACTTAGTGTTCTCTATGAAGTCATCCACAGGGTATGTATCCAGCAGTGCGTCACCCGGGGCGGAACCAACGCTGCTTCTTGGCATGGATGGGACGGTGCTATCCAATGCTGGATGATCATCCGCTTGCTGCTGCCGCTGCTGAGACCCCCTTTCCTGGCTAAGTGAGTCGATCTGCTGCTGCTGCTGCTGGAATTTGAGTGCCAAGTCCGCGTGCCTTGCTTCTAGTCCTTGAAGGCGTTCCGCGTCCTGCTTCCTCTGCTCCTCCTCCAGCTTCCTCTTCTTCTCCTCCTCCATCTTCTTTCTTGCATGGGTCCTGTAGTCGTCGTTCCATTCCGAAAAGCCCTCATACCAGGGAATAACGCCCTTGCCTCGTGTTCTTCCCGGGTGTTCAGGATTTCCCAGGGCGCGCGTAAGCTCGTCGTTCTCTCTGTTGGGCATGAACACCCCCTTTCGAGCATCTTCTATTGCGTCAAGTAACTTTTGTTCTGCTCCATTTAGACTTGCCTTCTTTGAAACCAGGCCTGTCTTCGGGTCCAACGCCCCCCCATGCGCATAGAACCAAGTTCTGCACCTGGGGGGCCAGCTCCTAGTAACCGGAGTGACCCCTGCATCCTCCATCTCTTGCTCAGACTTATCCCACTTAGGCATTGCCACCGCGTAGCCACCTGGACCCAGCCTATGGAACTGCGTCTTTTTTGCAGCATTGGCCTTGTTTTTCTCGACCGTTCCTTAGATAATTCTGATTCCTTGAATTTCATGAAAGCGGGCCAGTGTTCTCTTTGCTTCTCCAGTGTTCCCTTGAATTCTGGAGTCTTCCTTTCCGCAGCGAGGTAGTTGGCCCATACAGTTTTCTTGTGGGTGTTGAATGCAATTGCCATCTTCTTAAGAGCAGCGTCCTTGACTTTCTGCACATCTGCATCAGTGAAATAATCTGGTAGGCTGAAATGTTCCATCAGAGATTCCTAAAGCTTTTGTTTTGCTCTGTCGTCGACCCAAGTAACATCTGGGAGTTTAGTTTTTGGCTCTTTCCATTCTTGAATGGAGATCGGGAGTTGGTGCTTCACAAGTACTCCGCACTGATGAACGAACTTGCTCGCAATGTTCTTAGGCGTGAGGGGTTCGCCACTAGCTTTGATGGAATCGATGTTGTACTTTACACCGTCCTTCAACTTTTTGCTCCGGCCGCACTTTGTCCTGTTGTCTGTAGAAGCAGATTTGCTCGATCCGGAGGGCTGAAAGAAGAAAGATCGATTCGTTAATATATCTTCAAATAAAAAAACATGTGATGATCACTAGATGCCTGCTTATATAAATATACCTCGCCGGTAGTCTTTGTTATTTCAAGATCAACATTGTATTCGTCATCATAATCATTGTCTGCGTCATCATAATCATAATCATAGTTCATGACTTCATCAGCTCGGTCGTCGAGATCGAATATCTTATCATCACCCTCCCCGGTATTGTTCAGATATTGGGAGCCGCCATTTGCTTCATTCAGATCATCTGGCCTGCTAGGGCTGCGTATGATCTCTAACAGGGCCTATTCTCCCTCTCTGCCGGTATTGTCCGCCATAGCTTTATTTAACTAATACAGAAGAAATATAAAACAATTTAGTATTCAAATTACAATGCATGGATGCAATCAATAAGGAAAAACTGAATCATATAGTACATAATATGCATCGTCTCGAATAACATATAATCTCGAGTACATCATCTCGAATAATATATAATCTCGAATACATCGTCTCGAATAATATATAATCTCGAATACATCGTCTCAAATAATATATAATCTTGAATACATCACTGGCTAGGTAGCTAATAAAGATCGAATACTATAGAAGAATCTAGGCCACTCGCGGTTCCTGGGGCGCGGGCGGTGGACACCCAAAGACAAGGAACCATCACAGGATCATATCTCCGGTCATCTGCCCAAAGAACCTGCCAGGGATTGGAGAACCTGACGTCCATAGCAGCCATGTAGCGATGGACGTGCTCGTCATCCTCCCTGACACGACGACGCACCACCTCCGGCGGGGCCGGCTCCCTCTACACCGAATGTGGCCCACGCGAACACCACCAAAGGAGATCAGGGTCGACGACGGGACCCGAGGCCGGGTTCCTCACCAAGCGTCGCGCCCCTCCAGGTAGCACCTCCCAGTGTCAGCCTGGCGGAACCCAATCCCGGACATGGGTCCTCTGAAGCAGTACATCGTCGCGAACGGGTCGATGGCGAGGATGCGGGCCGGGCATCATCGACAACAAATACTATATGCCGCAAAAGTAAAGTAACATTTTTTTAAATGATTGGATTGTGATTTCTTATATGCAAATTCTAAATTTTATAACTAAAAATATACTAAACTAAAAAAACATCGACCATATCTAAAACTAACATTTCTATAACTAAAATTGTATAACTAATTTTTCTTTAACATTTCCATATAACAAACATTTCTATAACATTAATACAAAAAACTAACATTTCTATATATAACTAACATTTCTATATAACTAACATTTCTATAACATTAATACAGAAAAAACTGAAAAATAAAATAAAAACTAATAACTAATAACAGAAAAACTAAAAACTAAAAACAGAAAAACTAAAAACTAAAAACAGAACAAAAATTGTGTATGTGTGTGTGTATGATGTGTGTGTGTATGTGTTGTGTGTGCAGGCGACGGCGACGGCGCCGGCAGTGCGCGCGGCGGCTTCGATTGGAGGGAGAGGAGAGGGGGACAGAGGCTCACAGGGCGGGCGAGGTCGAGGCGACGGCGACGCGGGCCAGTGCGGGGACGGGGACGCGGGCTGGTGCGGGGATG
>NC_057802.1:563660718-563700599 GCF_018294505.1 Triticum aestivum
CCCTTTAGTACCGGTTGGTGCCACCACCCGGTACTAAAGGGTGTGCGCTGCCAGGCGAGGGGCGCAGAAGTTTAGTCCCACCTCGCTAGTTGAGGAGCTCCTCTCAATAGCAGGCCTTCTGGGCCTACCTCTCCTACTCTGCCTGTGGGCCTACTGGGCTTGCGGGCCTGCATCCTGGCCCAACTACAGGTTGGGTTTCTAGTCGTATGCAGGCCGCTCTGGCCCAGTAGGTGGGCTTTTTTATTTTCTTTTTTTTTGCTTTATTTATTTTTGGTTTATTTATTTTTGAGTTGTTTTTTGCTGTATTTAGAGTTTCTTTGGGAATATTTTTGCTTTAGGTACAAAAAATTACAAACTTTCTGTTAGTGCCGGTAGTTTACAAATTTAAATAGTTTACATTTTGAATTATTTGAAATTTGTGTGAATCACTAGTTTGTGAATAACTTAACTTTGAAAATAGATTTTCAGTGATTCTTTTTTGTTATGTTTAATATTAGTGTGTTTTATCATTATATTCAATTTGGTAATGCTTAGGTTTTTTTTAAAATGAAATCCCTTTGTAACGGATGAGTTTTCGTCCGAAACCCTGATACTTCGAAAGAGATTGTCCATTTTATACACGAAGTGCATCCAGTTTTTGCGGTAACCCTCTCTACTTTTTTGCACATGCTATGTGGGTGAAATTATGATACCATGCCAACTTTCAACCTTTTCTGAGTTCATTTGAAATGCGTTTCAATTTCAGGGTCATTTAGCTGAAAAAATCAGTAAATGCATGAAAGAATTTGTTTGCACATAAAATTTCTTCGCGTTTCAAATGCCAAAACACATAACTACCCTAACTATTACAGAGATTCCCTCCTGGGTGTGAAACACAGAAGAAAGTGATGATAGTGAAGCCGATCACATCCCAGATCTTTGGGTGTGAAACTTTTTCTTCGCGTATGTCCCTTTGCGCCGTAGCCATGGAAAATCTTCATCATTTAACTGGATGCTCGGGTCAATATTCACTGTGAATGGAGCAAATTCATCAAACTTTTCATAATCTTCTGACATGTCTGTCTTGTCATCCACTCCCACGATGTTTCTCTTCCCAGAAAGAACTATGTGGCGCTTTGGCTCATCGTATGATGCATTCGCTTCCTTATCTTTTCTTTTTCTCGGCTTGGTAGACATATACTTCACATAGAAAACCTGTGCCACATCATTAGCTAGGACGAATGGTTCGTCTGCATACGCAAGATTGTTGAGATCCACTGTTGTCATTCCATACTGCGGGTCTTCCGTTACCCCATATCGTGTCATATTGACCCATTTGCACCGAAACAAAGGGACCTTCAAATCACGTCCATAGTCAAGTTCCCATATCTCCTCTATGTAACCATAATATGTTTCCTTTCCCGTCTTGGTTGTTGCATCAAAGCGGACACCACTGTTTTGGTTGGTGCTCTTCTTATCTTGTGCGATCGTGTAAAATGTATTACCATTTATTTCGTACCCTTTGAAAGTCATTATATTTGAAGATGGTAACTGGGACAGCGAGTACAGGTCATCTTCAATAGAGGCATCATGCATGGTACGTGTCTGCAACCAGCCGGCGAAACTCCTGGTTTGTTCACATGTAATCCAGCCATCAGACCGCTCCGGGTGTTTGGAGCGTATAAAATTCTTGTGTTCGTCCATATACGGAGCCACCAAGGCGGAATTCTGTATAACTTTGTAGTGTGCTTCAGTGAGAGAATGTCCGTCCATACATATTTTTTGATTCCCTCCTAGCGTGCCTTTTCCATCCAGCCTGCCCTTATGTCGCGATTCAGGAACACCAATCGGCTTAAGGTTAGGAATAAAGTCAATACAAAACTCAATGACCTCCTCATTTTCATGGCCCTTGGAGATGCTTCCTTCTGGCCTAGCACGGTTATGAACATATTTCTTTAAGACTCCCATGAACCTCTCAAAGGGGAACATATTGTGTAGAAATACAGGACCCAAAACGCTAATCTCTTCGCATAGGTGAACTAGGACGTGCGTCATGATGTTGAAGAAGGATGGTGGGAACACCAACTCGAAACTGACAAGACATTGCACCAAATCATTCTCTAACCTTGGTATGATTTCTGGATCGATTACCTTCTGAGAGATTGCATTGAGGAATGCACATAGCTTCATAATGGCTAATCGAACGTTATCCGGTAGAAGCCCCCTCAATGCAACCGGAAGCAGTTGCGTCATAATCACGTGGCAGTCATGAGACTTTAGGTTCTGGAACTTTTTCTCTGCCATGTTTATTATTCCCTTTATATTCGACGAGAAGCCAGACGGTACCTTAATACTGAGCAGGCATTCAAAGAAGATTTCCTTCTCTTCTTTGGTAAGAGCGTAGCTGGCATGACCCTGATGTATGCCTTCTTTTCCATGCATACGTTGTTGGTCCTCCCGTGCCTCAGGTGTATCTTTTGTCTTCCCATACACGCCCAAGAAGCCAAGCAGGGTCACGCAAAGATTCTTCGTCACGTGCATCACGTCGATTGCAGAGCGGACCTCTAGATCTTTCCAATAGGGCAGGTCCCAAAATATAGATTTCTTCTTCCACATGGGTGCGCGTCCGTCAGCGTCATTCGGAACAGGTTGTCCGCCAGGACCCTTTCCAAAGACTACCTTCAAATCCTTGACCATATCATGTACATCAGCACCAGTACGGTGGCGAGGCTTCGTCCGGTGATCCGCCTCACCTTTGAAATGCTTGCCTTTCTTTCTTACGGGATGCCTGGTCGGAAGAAATCGACGATGTCCCAGGTACACATTCTTCCTACAATTGTCCAAATATATACTGTCGGTATCATCCAAACAGTGCGTGCATGCGCGGTATCCCTTGTTTGTCTATCCTGAAAGGTTACTGAGAGCAGGCCAATCATTGATGGTCACGAACAGCAAGGCCTTTAGGTCAAATTCTTCCCCCATGTGCTCATCCCACGCACATACACCTGTTCCATTCCATAGCTATAAGAGTTCTTCAACTAATGGCCTTAGGTACACATCAATGTCGTTGCCGGGTTGCTTAGGGCCTTGGATGAGCACTGGCATCATAATGAACTTCCGCTTCATGCACAACCAAGGAGGAAGGTTATACAAACATAGAGTCACAGGCCAGGTGCTATGGTTGCTGCTCTTCTCCCCAGGATTAATGCCATCTGCGCTTAGACCAAACCATACGTTCCTTGCGTCATCTGCAAACTCCTTCCCATACTTTCTCTCAATTTTTCTCCACTGCGACCCGTCAGTGGGTACTCTCAACTTTCCGTCTTTCTTACGGTCTTCTCTGTGCCATCGCATCGCCTTGGCATGCTCTTTGTTTTGGAACAAATGTTTCAACCGTGGTATTATAGGAGCATACCACATCACCTTGGCAGGAATCTTCTTCCTGGGGCGCTCGCCCTCGACATCACCAGGGTCATCGCGCCTGATCTTATAGCGCAATGCACCGCATACCGGGCAAGCGTTCAAATCCTCGTACTCATCGCGGTAGAGGATGCAGTCATTAGGGCATGCATGTATCTTCTGCACCTCTAACCCTAGAGGGCAGACAGCCTTCTTTGCTTCGTACGTACTCTCGGGCAATTCGTTGTCCGTTGGAAGCATATCCTTTATCATTACCAGCAACTTTCCAAATCCCTTGTTAGATACACCATTCTCTGCCTTCCATTGCAGCAATTGCAGTGTGGTGCCCAACTTTTTCTTGTCAGCTTCGCAATTCGGGTACAACAATTTCTTGTGATCCTCTAACATGCGCTGCAACTTCTTCTTCTCCAAATCACTTGCGCAGTTTCTCTTTGCATCGGCAATGGCCCGACCTAGATCATCAGCGGGCTCATCTGATGCCTCTTCTTCAGCTTCTTCCCGCATTGCCGACTCAGCTTCTTCCATTGTTGTATCATCGTATTCAGGGAACCCATGGCCAGGATAGTTGTCGTCATCCTCTTCTTCTTCATTGTCTTCCATCATAACCCCTCTTTCTCCGTGCTTGGTCCAAACATTATAGTGGGGCATGAAACCGGACTTAAACAGGTGGACGTGAATGGTTCTTGACGTAGAGTAATTGTGATCATTCTTACAGACTAAACATGGACAAGGCATAAAACCATCCGCCCGCTTGTTTGCCTCAGCCGCAAGTAGAAAAGTTTGCACGCCATTAATGAACTCGGGAGAGCATCGGTCATCGTACATCCATTGTCGGCTCATCTTCATTACACAACACCGAATAGACCAAATTAATACAAGTTCATACATAAAGTTCATACAAGACTTAAATGCAACAAACAAATAACTCTCTAACTAAGGAATTTACATGCAACAACAAATGCGATCAAGATCGCAACTAAGGTAACAATTGATCCAACAGCATAATGATACCAAGCCTCACTATCAATGGCATATTTTCTAATCTTTCTAATCTTCAAGCGCATTTTCTCCATCTTGATCTTGTGATCATCGACGACATCGGCAACATGCAACTCCAATTCCATCTTCTCCCCCTCAATTCTTTTCAATTTTTCTTTCAAATACTCGTTTTCTCTTTCAACTAAATTTAACCTCTCGACAATAGGGTCGGTTGGAATTTCCGGTTCACAAACCTCCTAGACAAAAATATCTATGTCAACTTGATGGGCATAATTTGTCATAAACACGAAATGCAACAACTAGTTTTAAAAGAGAATATACCACATCCGAATCATAACAAGGACGAGGGCCGACGGGGACGGATATCAAAACCATGCCACTATGTATAACAAACAACGTACGGGTAAGATAATTATACGAGTAACTATATATCCAAATCACACAAACATCAATTTGGTAATGTAAAACATTCATGAACAAGAGGCTCACCACAAGGTGGTGCCGGCGACGGAACGGTGCGGGCGATCGACTGTGGTTACGACGGAGATTTAGAAGGCACTAAGTAAATCACACCTACATATGCAAACTAAGTGTTAGTTTTGACCACAAATTGCATATAAATCAAATACTAGCACATATATTTTCTACCAAATTACTAAACTCATAAATTAATCACTATACAAAGCATTGCAAGAGCTAATCTAGCAATGAGAGATGAAAGGACAAAGTTGCTAACCTTTGTGATTATTTGAATGGATGGGGGCCTTCAAATCTTGACAAATTTTGGGCAAAATGTGTGATGAGCTCGAGAGGAAGAGGGGAAGAACAGAGAGGAGAGGGGAAAGGGGAAGAACAGAGCGAGCTCGGGTGGACGAAGGGCTTATGTAGGACGACCTTTAGCACCGGTTCGTGCCATGAACCGGTACTAAAGGTGCTGGAGGGGCCCCGGACTGACAACATCCTGCCACCACTCACTTTAGTACCGGTCCGTGGCACGAACCGGTGCTAAAGGTCGGCCACGAACCGGTACTAATGAAAGCGGCTGGCTAGCCATTGGAACCGGCACTAATGCACACATTAGTGCCGGCTCAAAAGCAAACCGGCACTAATGTGCTTGACATTTGACCCTTTTTCTACTAGTGCACCTTCCTTGACCATTTATCCGTAAGTAATGTTATTCATTGCAATTAGTAATATTGTCTTGCTCTGTCCCATACTTTCTAGCTTCCTCCTAATAAGACTCACATTCTTTTTTTCAAGAGATGAGGTTCAAGTTGGATCTGAAAGATGATGCAATTAAACAAGCATGCACTCATGTTTTTCAGTCTGCTCTGCGACAGTATCGGTACCACCTTAGAAAATCTCACTTTGAAGGCAAGGCGAACAATGAAATCGCCCAAACATCTCAAGTGGAATATATTACAAATGAAGACTGGACAGCCCTCGTTAAACACTGGTCTGATCCAAAGTATTAGGTAGGCTATATGTATTTGATCAGACCACATATTGAACTTGTATTTATGTATGTGCCTTACAAGTGTATCTTCTTCTAGGCTAACTGTTTGAATAACAAAACCAACCGTTCTAAAGTGAAATTCCAAGAGACAACAGGATCTCGTAGCTATGTTGCACACTGCGAGGCTCTTGTAAATAGCTACTACTTCCTTCTTTTTTTGTGCCATATTATCGTATCTATATTGACTTGTTCCAAATACAGAGGAAAGCCCGTGCGGACCACAAAGAACCTGAACCGAATCCAGTGTAAATCTTCAAGGATTGCCACACCAGCAAGATGAAGGGCATGAGCACACCAGTTCAAGCCGCTGTTGTAAGTCCTTACTCCTCCTGCCTTGAACTGATTGGTACTGTGATGTGTTCATTTAACTACTTGCTTTGCAGCCAATGTCAGTCACTCTGTTCACTTTTATTCACAGTTGTCTTAACGTATCATTTCACCTTACATGGTTTAAAAGAGATGAAGGATATTCTTTTGGTCTTGATCTGTAATCTAGTTGTTATGTTCACGTGCGCACACAATGATAAAATAGCCTGTTTGTTTTATATCTGTTTGCCCATGATATGAATGATGTCATACTATGTTCATCCTACTTTAAACCATGTCTCTTTATCCTTAGATGTCAACGAATGTGAGGAAATAGACAATAGAGTAGACATATGTTCCGAAAGTGATTTTATTATGTAGTTGGCACTACAATACATGCTAATGTATTACAGTAGTTCACCAAAATAAGTTATGTATAAATGTTTAACCTACTTTGTTTGTTTTTGTCTCATTAGTAACTTATCTGGTACACTAATCTACAAGTTCAAACTTTCAGGAAGCTATGGAACAAATGATTGAACAATCACAACCACCTGAAGGTGACGAGGCTACTACAGGCACAATGTCACCTCTTGCTGCAGTGCGTCGGTATCTCTCCACTAACAGTGCAAAAAGCACCTTCCTGTGTAATTCTGGGTTGGTTGTCAAGGTAACCTCGTCCAAATCGCCTACTGAACAAAATCTTCCTGCTAGACAGAGTGATATATCTGTGCTCCAGACACAAGTCCAATCCCTAATGGACGTTGTTTCGGAAACAAGAATAGTGGTTGAGAAATGTCGTCAAGATATGAATGGTTTTGAAACCAGACTATCAGACATTCGCTTCGTTGTTCAAGAGCAATGGCGGAAAAAAGGTGGAGATCGTGCTGCTCCATCAGATTCTACAGGCTGAAACATTAGCGCTCAGGTCAAATGATCTGTGCTTCTATACATCTGATGGTGCTTTTATCTGGAAGGACTGTAAACTTTATGCCAACAGGCCTTTTGTTGTATGGTTGGAATTTATTTTGTTGTGATACAACATTTATGATGATGCCTCAGGCTGCAGTAATTACGACGCTATTTTTGTATAGTGTAGGTTTATCTTAGTAATGTATTCGGCTGAAAGCTTCGTAGGAGCCCAACATGCCAACATTCGTCGGGCCCATTCCAATTGGGCTAAAAACGATTACAGGCCGAAATTGGCATGTAGCCCACTAAAAATATCTGGGCCTAAATCAGCATAAGCTTTCATATTTTTTTTGGTAGGCCTGTGCCCATAGTGGGCCTTTAACAGGCCTAAACATAATTTGGGCCCTCAGTAAAAATAGGCCGTTTACAGGTGTAAATATCTCGAGCCCATAAAACATGGGCCTTTAATAGACCGAAAGTGAGATTGGGCCCTGATTGTGCCAAATAACCCACTGGACTTAGCAGGCCGAAATGGTGGCCCATTTACGATGCGGATCTTTGACAGGCCGAAATTCGGACGGGCCGTAAATGGGCCGACCTAATACACGGGCCTTTAACAGGCCGGAACTTCGGTCGGGCTAGATTATCCTCATTTTTATATGGGTCGTTAATGGGCCCGATATGACGTTGGGCCACATATGGCCCATGGTTTACGTCCGGCGTTAACAGGCCGAAAATGACAACAGGCCGAAAGTGGCCCAAAGCTATAGTGCGCCTCTAACAGGCCGAATGTCAGACATGGCCGAATATGACCCAAATCCTTCACGGTCGTTTATGGACCGAAAGTTTTGATGGCCTGTAAATGGGCCCAAATGAAGCCAGACCTTTAACAGGCTGGAAATACACCGGGCCGTAATTCGGCCCAATTACTTAGCGGACTGTTAACGGGCCAGAAGTGACCATGGGCCGCGTTGATGACAAGTTTAGGACAGGCCGTTGACGGGCCGATTTGACAGAGAATGTTGGGCCTTTAGCTGGGCCGGCCCATTATGGTCTGCAGAATCTTGTGGGCCTTTAGCTGGGCCGGCCCATTGTGGTCCGCAAAATCTTGTGGGCCTTTAGCTGGGCCGGCCCATTATGGTCTGCAAAATCGTGTGGGCCTTTAGCTGGGCCGGCCCATTATGGTCCGCTAAATTTTGTGGGCCTTTAGCTGGGCCGGCCCATTATGGTCCGCTAAATCTTATGGGCCTTCGGTTGGGCCAGCCCATTTAAACTTTATGGGCCACTTTTGGGCCGGTCCACGTGTCAACATATCATAGGCCCATCTCGACCGTTGGATGGGTGACACCTGTGCCAACACGGAGCTGACGCGTGGATCCGTCAGCCAATGAGAATTTTACACGTGGAAAATCAGCATTGGTCGTGGCTGTTAATGGGTTATCGGATCCAAAATCCGACTCGATAGCTTAACGGCGTTCCGTTACGGTGGATGCCACGTGTCGGTCACCCTTGACGAAAGCACTTTTGTGACGCGCGATTTATCGTCATGGAAGTGGACACTTCCGTGATGATAATTTTGGCAATGTCATGGAACACTTCTACGACAGCACATGTATGACAATCTTGATTCTGTCATAAATTTGTCATGGATGTACATGCATGACAGAAAACGCGACCTACTGTGACAAACACGTATCATCACGGAAGTGTATTTTTTTGTAGTGCTTACTCCGGCTTTCCGACAAGTCGGCGGTCCGTTGAGTTAGCTCCTGGACCTTGGAGTTGAAGACGGTCGCACGGAGGTTGTGATAATCCTGCAACGAAGATATCAGATAATGTTAGAACTCGGAGCTTGCCAGTTTAAAGTTCCGAGCCGCCTGCTCAGCAGCCGGCCCGAAACTCGGGGACTACACCCAGTGGGTGCGCTGGCGCGCCCCCACGAAGAAGCATAAAGTCAAAAAAAGCATGAAGTATACCCGGACGGCTGCTCGCGACTCCAAGAACGCATTGTTGCAACGCTTAAGAGCGTCGGCTTCGGCCTGAAGCTTGGCTTGGACGTCCAAGATCGCCGTGTTCAAAGGGCCCGTCCCGCACCCACCCAGTGGGCGCGGCACTGGTCGCCTCGACATCCGGGATTGAAGAGCTCGCGGCGGCGGTCTCCTGCGGATGCGGCGCCGAAGCCGCCTTTGCAAGACGGTGATGCGTCGGGGTGCGGACTTCAGGAGTAGGGTCCGTCGCCATCTCGTCTCCGGCTGATGGCGCTGGTGGATCAGCCGGCTGCTTGTCCTGCGTCTCCTCAGAAGGCGGCGGCGGCGGGGGCACGATTGCGTCCGACATGACGACATCGCCGCCGTCCCTCTCCATGTCGGGTGCTCGTCGCTGGCTCCCCCAGTCGGCGCCACGAATTCTGGTGGCGGCGGCGCGGAATTCAAGGGGGTGACGAATATCGCCGACTGACAGCGCGCGGCCTCCTCGGCCTTCTTCTTCGCCGCCGCGGCTGCCTCGGCCTCTGCGAGTTTCTTCAGGGCGGCAGCCTCCGCCTTCTCCGCTTCCGCCTTCTCCAGGCGGGCGGCTTCCTGCTCCTCGCGCACCTCCCGCGCGTTCCGCTCCGTCGCCTCCCGTAGGTCGGCGGGCGGATCGATTCACCGGGTGGTGGCGGAGGTCTCCGCCGAACCAACGATGGAGGCGGCGGCCGACTTCTCAAGAGAGAGTGGGGCTCTGAAAATAAAGCAAGGGAAACTCAGGAAGAATCAATAAAGCAAAGGAAAGCGCATGAGAAGATACTTACGCCGACACCATGGGAGGCGCCTTCGGGAGCTTCCAAAATTTGGCCACCTTTGCGGCGGCCTCCTTCCGCCGGGTTGCGGCAGTCGGGTTCTTGGCCTTTTTCGGCACACTGCCAAACAAGACGGTGCCTTGTTTGCGTTTTCGCGTGCCGCCTCGAGCAGTCGGCTCAGCGGAGGGGCCCGCGTCCGCCTTGCCCGCGCCTCGTGAAGGGCGCGGGTCGTCTTCCTCATTGTCGTTGTAGGGCCAGGTCTCGATGCCGCCTTCCTCGGAGCCTCCGGCCCCATAGACGCCGCCTGTTGCGGTGTCCTCCAGGACGGCTGCCCCCAAGTCGAGGTCGTCCACATCGCTCACGGCCCGGTCCGGTGCATAATCGCCACCCGGCCCCATGACGGCAGCCGCCGCCGGTGACATGTATATCTGCATCCCAAAGTCCGACTGCTCAAGACCGCCAGGCGGAGTCTAGATGAAGTATTAAAGAAAAGAGAAATTGAAAGACTTACGGCGGGTGGCGGGTCCGCACGAGAGTACGGCGGCTTGCCGAACTGCCAGTACTCCTCCAGCTTGAAGCCGGAGATTTCGTTCACCAAGTTGGCCACCTCGGCAGCCAGCATCTCCTTGGTGCTCAGCCGGCATGGGTCGCAATGCCCACTCATCTGGCTGATCAGGTGAGGCCGGCCTTGGAGCGGGAGCACCCGGCGCACGACGAAGGCAACCAGCAAATCGGTCGCCTTGAGACCCTCGATGTTGGTCAGCTCCCGGAGTCGTTGGATGGCGGCGGCCCCGTCTGCTGACACTGGCTTCGGCTTGTAGCCCCAGCTGGCCTGAGGCTCGGCCGGCGGGCCGGCTACGTAAGCCGGCAGGTTGAGGAAGTCGGCAGCCGGGTCGACGTTCTCCACATAAAAGTAAGATTGCTGCCACATCTTGACCGACTGTGGCAGCTTGATGGTGGGGAAGGCATTCTTCGGAGACGGCCGACGCACCGGGATGAATGCACCGCACTGGGCAGCCACCTCTCGGACGGAGGTGCCCAGCTTGGTGTAGAAGAAGGCTCCCCACAGCTCGATGGTGGGGAGGATGCCAAGGTAGCCTTCGCACAGCGTGACGAAGGCGGCCAGGAGCATCACTGTGTTGGGCGTAAGGTGATGAGACTGAAGATGATAGAATTCGAGGAACGAGCGGAGGAAGCCGCTCGCCGGCAGGCCGAATCCGCGGATGAAGTGCGAGCGAAAGACGACCCGCTCGCCCTCGCCCGGCGCCAGCGAGATCTCTCCCTCCGGCGGCACGCGCGCCTTCACGTGTCCCGCACCGGGGAGACGCCGTGTGTCGCGGAGGAATGCGATGTGGTCCTCACGGACATTCGACCCGTCCCAGTCCCCTCCATGCTCGCGCGCCATGGAGAGCTCGACGAAAAGAGCGGCACGGCAGGAGAATCGAGACCGGGGCGGGCCAGGAGGGTTCGGGAAGGAAAAGCTCGATGGAGACGAGCGGCGACAGCACTCCGACGGAGCTCGGAAGCACTGCGGCGAGAAGAGGAAGGAGGAGAGAAAGTGGGGTGGGGAGGCGCGCGAGCTTTGCTGCTCCCTCTCCTTCCCCTACTTATAGCCTACGGGCTACGAAGCCGAAGGGGTGGGCGTGGGATCGTGGGATTAACTGTGCCCACGACCCCCCACTCCCGCCTTTACCGCGTGGGTTACTGCGCGCAGTAACTCCGTGGGGAAACCCAACCGGCGCAGCGGATCCGCTCATAGGGCGAGGCCCGGTGGTGGCGGGCCCGGCCTGCGGTCGCATCCCATCACGCGCGTGGGCTGGCAGGCCGACCCGGCTGGCTGGTGCCACGTGGCACGCCCGCGACGGGCGGCGGGCCGAGAAGCTTAGCAAGCACGCCACCTGGTTCCCGCCGGTGCGTTCGAAATTCCAGAAAGCTCCGACTAGACGTACCCGACTCCCGCCAACCGGCTTCCCAGGAGCCAGATGAAGCTTCCTTCAGAGCACACGGAGGAAGAAGCTGTTGAGGCTCGTCGGCCCCTCAACCGCGGCACCTCACCAGCTTCGGGGACTACTGTCGGGGTAATGGGCCACGGGTAGCCTAACCCAAGCCCCAGAACCTTTCAAGGCATCGGGGCTCGTTGCGCCCCTCAAGACGTCAAGATGAAGCGCCGCCTTCTGGCAACCGGCTGGACAAACGGCCGACTGCTGGAAGACGACCGCGCTTAAGAAGACGGCTCCGAGACAGGCCGACTCCTGGCAGGCGGCCTCCAGTGAGGCCGGCACCTAAGCAGTCGGCCCACGGTGCCCTCTGAGTCTGCGCCCCCATTAAGAAGACAAAACAGGGTGAGGCTACAGTGTAGCCCATCACCCCCGTATCTAGGGCCGGGTGAGGCCACAATGCTCTGTACAGGTGGAGATCCCCGCCCGGCGCGGCACTGTTGTCACTCCGCCCATGACGTCACCCCTGTCAGGCAAAGCCCTGCTCCCACGACCGTCTGTCGGTACGGCCCAAGGACGACGGGCCCTACCGATCAGCGGGAGTCCGGGAGGCGGCTAGAGCCCCACCAGTCGGACCCGAGGGAGGTCGGCCCCCAGCAGTCGGCCCGCCCCTTCCTCTGGGCCCACACGACATTAACCAGACGAGACGCAGAGTGGCTACAGTAATCGCCCGCCAAGCAGCGGGACTGTAGCCACGCTCCCCTGACCAAGCCTGCGTCATTAGCATCATGACTACAGTGATCAGCAACCGACAGGACCCGCGAGCGGTGGGGGCGGCTTGTCGTCTCCGTACCAGACCAGTCGACGGGGCCCACCAGGCGGCGGGCCCCAGCAGCCGGCGGAGAAGCCCGCGACCAGAGAGACTGACAACCGGGTCCTACACCCGGCCGGATTACTATTGTACCCCTGGGGGGTAGGCCTATATAAACCCCCCAGGGCACCCATGCAAGGGGTTCGAACCTATTAGAACTAGACCCACACCTAGAGGAGGAGAGAGCGTGCCTGCCTTCTCCCACCTCTAGCAAACAGCTCAAGGAGCACCATTGTACCACTAGTGCCTTAGTGATCATGTGGAGACCCCGAAGAGCGGGACTAGGGGTGTTATCTCCACGGAGAGCCCCGAACCTGGGTAAAGTTCGCCGGCGCACGTGTCTACGCCTCATCCCGCCTCCAGGCACCGGCGACGTTCTACTCGCTCCCACCATGATAAGCCATCCATTGGCATATGTCGCGCCCAACCCCCGACAGCTAGACAAGTGCACAAAACACCATTGTAATTGGTAATTTAGTTACACCATGGAAACTTTCTTAATAAGATGGCAATTTTTTTCTATGGAGCATGTAGGGAACAGGGCAAACTAATTAGTTGCCATGCTCCACAAACACCATGATAATGTTCCCTACTTCTCACCAATACTACAAACACCATGGTACTGCATGTTGCCTACTTCTCACCAAAACTAAGTGTTTGTGGAGCATGGCAAATTTAAGAACAAAACGTTCTATTACATGGCAATCTACTTATGCTCTATAACATGGCAAATCTACCAATGCGCCCACGTTTTGCTATTTGACAAAAGTGTTAAGGTGGTGGCAATTCTTAGAATAATGTTTTTATACCCGAGCTCCAAACTCTATATCATTTATCGAGAGAAGTGTTCACTGGGGTAGCAATTCTTAGATTACATTTTTTTGTCAAAGTTTTGCCATGTATGTCATCAGTTTCAAGGAATTGCAGTCTATACATGACGACAATTTTTGTTAATGTTTTGCCATTTACACAAAAAACCGTTTTTTGTTAGAGTTTGCTCTGTGTACCCCCCATTTTGTTGGCACGCCATATTTCTTAAAATGACATGACAAATTTTGTGAATCTATTTCGTACTATTCCATGGCAATCTGAATCCACAATCCACATAGCCATGTTTGTTGCCATGATTCAAGGAGCTTTTTTACCAATGTGGGCATGGTTTGCATAGTTTTTCACACATTTTTCCATGGCAACTTAGCTCTCTTTTCCCCAATACCACGAGTTTTTACTCAATTTAGCCATGCAAAACAAAATTTGCCATCATAGTAGGAAGTCATCTTTTGGCGTCATACGTACACATTGCCATTATACAAATACTTTTCTTTACATATTTTCCGCATTACACACAGTTGCCATGCTAATACTATCGGAATGAGAGGTAGGATCATTTTGGCATGTTCTATATAGGGTTCAAATCTCATTTTTATGCACAATTCCAATTTGGGCATTTGCCATGGCAACTTTTGTTCCCTTTCCATGATTTTTACATACACAGCAAAACATCATGGCAAATTATAGCTAAAACACCATGGCAAATTTTAATATGCATATGCAATGGTTCTTATAAGCATGACAGTTATAGCTAAAAGACCATGGGGATTTTTAATTTGCATATACCATGGCAATTTTGATTCTTTTTTTGTGTTTATATACCCGGGAAATTTCTTACAGAAATCATGGGAATTTTTAATTAAATATCATGGCAAATTTTATTACGGACCTGCCATGGCAACTTTGTTTATAATTTGTGTTTGTATTGTTCATTCTATTTTCCATGGCAATTTTTAGTTGAACGCCATGGAAAATTTATACATCTGCCACAACATGGAAATCTCTCATACAACACATGGAAATTTATATTAAAATAGCATGGAAAAAAATTAATATCAATCTGCCATGGAATTTTTTTTCATTACTTTTGTTTACACTATTCATTCTTTTTTCCACAACAAATTTGGCAATTTTTCAAATTCATGACAATCTTTAATCTGAATTTGCCATGGCAACTTTTTTATTACTTGTGTTTGTACTGTTCATTCTATTTTTCCATGGCAATTGCCATACAAAGCATGGCATTTTTAATTAAAACACCAAGGGAATTTTCAATATACATCTGTCGTGTCATTTTTTTCATAATTTGTGTTATTCTACATATGTGGCAAATCTCTCATACAACACATGGTAATTTAAATTAAAACGGCATGGAAATTTGAATTTTGAATCTACCATGGCAAGTTTTTGGTCATAATTTTTTGTTCTACTCTTCATTCTACTTTTTTCCATGGTAATTTTTGCCATGGAAATTCTGCAAAATTGCCATGTGAGCATTATTATGGATGTTCCAAATTTTCACTTGCAATGTCAAAATACTTCGGTCAGATAAATCCTATAGTTTGTTGTCGGAGATAGTCTATACTTTGTCAATTCTTTCTTTGCACGAGCAAAGTTTCTCTTCAGAGTAACACATGCTTCCTGATCAATTTCACCTTGATTGGCTAATATTGTCGCTTCAATTTGTAAAATTCTATGACGATAGTTTCTTGATTCCTCACCAATATCACCAATAAAACTTTTAATTCTTGTATTAAACTGTTGCCGACCTTGCTTGTTTGGTGCATCGCTTCATTATATGGAATTTTGGTATCATCGGTACCCCTTTGTTTATGAAAACTTGCAAGTCTCATGATACAAGAATAATATTATAGAATATTGAGAACTTGTGATTTTTTTTAATTGTATCAAATATTAATAAGTATCATTTTTAGGGACATACCACTATGATGTGGCTACAAAAAACACCAAAATGTTGATAAAAACCACACTCACTGGTATAATAACCAACTGATTCATCCACTGTTACTCTGTATGTTACTTTGCACCAAGCATATATTAGTTTTGCCTGAACATGCTTCACCACAAATATATTTGTGTCACTCCTTGGGACAAGAACATAAGAAGCTAATTTCAGCAGTTCATTGCTGAATAATTTATACATCTTGCTTGTATATATGACTGAAGCATGTTTCTCAACCGGAAAACCCCATTGTAGTTTTAGACTTTTCTAAAAAAATAAATGAAAAATAGATTTAGTTTTTTATGTAATGAAAAGTTTGCTAAACCGCTAATGCAATAAGACAAAGTATGATTATGTAAGATATACCTGTTTGCTTTTCCGTTCATTATCTGCATTTGTCTTTGTCATCAGTAAGTTTAGTACATTGAGTTATAAAACTATTCAGTGAAGAATTACGTGATAATAAATTTTGCAGAACCATGTTTGCACTTTCACTACGTTGTGTGCTACACATATTTGCACAAAATACTCCATAAAAATATGGCTTTGCCCACATTTTCCTACATTCATAAGCTCTTATCATGAAAGGTGCATTTTCAATTCTTATTTCTCAGTGATCAGTCTCCATCCAGTATCAAACTCTTCAATTGTTAGCATATGGTTCACCACTTTATGAAAATCATCAGCAAACGATAGATATTTTTTGTAAACATGTGCCATAAGTTCTTGAGCCGAGTGACGAACGTGCCATTTGCACTAACGATATTTTGTTACCATTTACACTTAAGTTATTGCATTAGCCATTGCTCTTGCTTGAGCAGCTAATAATTTTCTATATCATTAGAATGATTATATTATTGCATACCAATAGAAATAAATTAACATTGTTTTTCTTACCAGTTAGAATTATAACAGGTGGCTTTCCTCCCATCATTGCTACAAACTTTGAGAATGCCTATTGAAAATTCTCCTCTTTTTCACTCAACGGAACACTAGCAAATATAACACTATCAAAGTGGTTGTTGACACTGATAAACATTCCAAAAGGCATCATGTATACATTTGTGTCATACGTCGTGTCAAATGTAGTTGCATCACCAAAATATTGATATAAATCCTTGTTTCTACAACAAGTCCACATCAGGGACTTCAGTGTATTACCATCATCAACCTAGTCAGTGAACGCAAATCTATCATCCTTTGCTAGCATACCTCTGAATTTCTCCATAAGTTTGGCAGATTTTCAGTTGCAATATTTGAATATACTGTTGCAACAGATAAAGATTCTCCTCTTTTTCACTCAACATATTTTCAGTTGCAATATTTGAAGATACTGTTCGAAGCTTCCGTTTACTAAAAGGAACACTGTCCGTTGATCCATACAACCCACTAATTATTGAATTAACACGGGCAACTGGAACATTATTATCTATCAAGTGTCTTATTAGCTCGTTAGTTGGCTTGTCAATATGCTGATGTGAATGCAAATGCTTCTTCTTAGCACAACTTTCCACCAATGGATGATTGTGTTCTTTCGTCAGTGCAGTGATGTACCATTCTGCTTTGTCATTTATGTGTATTCTCAATCTAGCTTGGCACCCACATCTTGTTGTAGAAAACTTTGTATTCTTTTTTTCTCTAAAATCATATAAAACGTCATTTTAAAAATAATAAACTACCCAAGATTAAGAAGATTATTATGTATTAAAATATTACTACTACTTACTGCTAGTTGACAATTAAATTCTTGCATCATGCGTACACCTTTGACAATGTCATATACGTCTCCAAATCTTATGCTAAATCCAAGCACCCAAGAGTAAGAATTTTAGAAGTCGGATGATTCAGCAACTGATCCAAATTATGCCAAATTGATGTTTAAATATTGGTACTGACTTGTCAGCGCAATAATCCCCCATTCCAATTTTTAGAGCATCAAGTTTGGTTTCCCTAAGACAAAATATGCAATATGATTATAATATAATTGATAAAAATTAATTAAACCATGTTTCATAATACTTTTCTAACAGATACTACAAACATTTGTTGCACAATTTTCTTCCTTTTCATCTAGCTTTGCTTGGTCGGGTTTATTGATTTCACCCCAGGAATGTTCTTCTATTACAGTTGAATGCACCTTTGTTGACCGTCACAATATTGCCTAGAATGAACTCTGTCAACCATATAGTTAACTTATAAGACAAAACATTTTTTTGATAAAGATTCAGAGTTAAAACTTCTAATATTAGAATACGAACCTGAAGTTTGGTAGAGATAGAGCATCATCATCATCTGATAAATTGCATCCTTGTTGAAGGCTTGTAGTATCATTGATAGACGATTTCATATTTACATGACAAGAAAATTATAATGATCATATACATGTCAATTACACAAATAGTAATTGATAGAACACACACAAAATATTTCTACTTTTCCTTGTTTCAATGTATATTTGAGGCCTTTCAAGAAAGTTCAGTAGATCCATAAAGGTTCCCCTCTTAATATTAGATTCATCAATTAACAAAATGTATTGTAATTTCATAAAAATGTACTGGCAACCAGACTACACTTAAAGCCATAATCAAAGATTCCTTTTTTTGCGGGGATAATCAAAGATTCCAATACAGTTCACATAAGAAGATTCCGTATGGTAATACAATATTATAACACTTGTGACTTTTTTCCAATTAAAATGAAACTGAATATGAATATATGTAATTTTTATGAACCATAAAAGCAAATTTATTCAACTAATTATCTCCTAAATTTCATCATATGCAATTTTCGTTAAAATTAACTATTCAAAAAGATAAAAGTTAATTTGTTAAATCACACATAGATCCATTAAACAAGTTTTAAGGTAGATTCTTCTTAAGGAGTCTAGAAATTAGATACTTTAGATGGAAGAATATAGATCGATTAAAAAAAAGAAGCGCCAATACTTTCTGTTCATCTGCACTTGGTTCAACCTAAACATCCCAAAAAACAACCGCCAACAAACTAATAATATACAAAAACAACTGAACCCTAGAATAACGAAACAATGGCCAGCAAGAAAGTGATAAAAAAATCGAAAAGATCTTGCAACTATCCAAACATATATTTGAGCTGCCAATGTGAAAAAATCAGAAGATAAAGCAGAGATCTAACCTGAAGAGGCGCTCCAATGGGGGAGGGACTACAATAGAATCTGAGCTTGCTGTGCAAAAATAGAAAAACACATCCTGGACCAATGGATTGAAGATGAATGGTACAGATTTAGGTGGAGGGATCTCAGCCCACTTAATGTATATTTTGCAGAACACCCCCTACTGATACTGAGGATATAAAATAGGACATATGCATTATACACCTCAAGAGTTCGTGAAATACAACCATTTTCAGATATACAGTGCTAATGCTCATCTCCTCTTAGTCTGAAACAACTGATCTGATATAAAATCTTTGAAAATATTTATTGCATGACATCCATACACCTTAAAGTGACACCACTATTTTTTCAAGAGAGTTGAACATCTTGGTCACTAAAAGACATCAATATATATCACAAATATTTCAGCACATAGATAATAAGCCACCCCAGATCTAGTAGAACCACACGTACATGTCAAACTGGAAGTATAACAAATTAAGGACTGAAATTATCGCTGCTCAGCAAGCATTTCAGTATTTGAGTACATGAGAACACAGCACAAGAGGCATGTAGAACCACACGTACATGTCAAACTGGAAGGAGAGCGAATTATGGACTGGAATTATCATTGCTCAGCAAGCATTTGAGTATTTGAGTACATGTGAACACAGCACAAGAGGCATACAAATCATTTTTAGTACATGGCCGGCAAGACCGAGTGGTAAGGACTGAAAGTATCACCGCCCAACAAACATGATGATACAAGACCAAAAAGATCTATCATTTTGCCTCGTGTTACTGCTTCCTGGTAATTGAGCTTCCTGATGGGAGAGATGACAACCTGAGTGGACTCTTATACACTTGGTCAGTTCAATCTACCTAGCTAAGCACACCAAGTAAACAGGTGTCAGTTAGAAACATATACCAAATAGCATAAGTGTGTCACCAAATCAATCAAAGACGTGCACTGTCTCTACAGTATCCAGGCTTTTAATTCAAGAGAATATATGGTTCAATACATTAAACGTAAGTGTGTAATGGAGTGATTGTACTAAACTACTCGTGGAGTCAAATGGCTACATGCAACATAGACCATGTGATAAACCGGTGGCTCCGTTGGCTGGGCATGTGCCCGGATTGGAACACAAGCTAGACTTTTCCATAAGATTGAAATTTATGGAAGAGATGGGGGAAGAGGAGTGGGAGCAACGAACCATACCTTGACACTGAGCGTGCGAGGGGATAGGAGGTGTGTGGACGTCGGGCTGCTTATTCTGCAACAACTCTGTGCCGCGGGTCTTCAGATCTGATGCAAACCCGTCGGAATCTGATGCGGAGGACTTGCGACGGCGTACGAGTCGCCGTCGATGATGTGCCGCGCAACAGCGGGGCTGCGGGGGAGGCGGACCCAGGGGACCTAGAAGCCGGAGGGGGGAGGCGGTGGCAGGGCGAATCTGCGGTGGGATGCTGGCGGTGCATCGGATCTGGACTGGACCGCCGCCAGCATCGCTCGTCGATTGGAGATGGCCGATAGAGGATTGAGGATCGGAGGAGCAGGATCCGAAGCAAAAACATGAGGAGCATAGGGATGTTTTTGCACAGGATTTTGTAACTGTGAGTACATATTCCTCCACCTAGATCCGTGCCATTCATCCCAAATCCAATGGTAGAGGATCATGTTTCTATTTTTGCACCTTATGGCCAGATTCTATACTAGTCGTTCCCCTCCAATGGCGACGAACAGAACAGCGGGGGGAAGAAGAACGAGAGAGTGGCTACAAACAGAGCAGCTGCCAAGGAGATATATTTGTTTTTATCAGACCGGACGTTTCGGAAATGACATATGTGTGTCAGGTATTTGTATTCCGCTCAAAACTTTGCCCGGTATATCTAATGTATGCAATAACTCTCTTTACTTTCACTTATACGCACAGAAGCAGCACGCATCTTGGGCCAGTTGCGAACGGTGGATCCTTCACCGGTACATACAACGCTCCACTAGAAAATGTGATTCGCTTGATCTTGTAGGGGAAGATATTGGTGGAGGTCCTGCCGAGCAGCGCCTTGTTGCTGCGCTCGGTGTCATGGTCGGGGGCGGCACGACAAAGTCCAGGAAGGTGAGGTCGACGGAGCCATAGGGGACGCCCAGGTAGAGGTCCTCCAGCTCCTGCTGCGCCATGCTTGTTTGTCACCGTGTCGCCCATCCTTGCTTGTTTAGCTCGGTCTGATAGTTGGGTGGTGCAGAGGTAATATATATATTGATCGTCCATGGCTGGCTGATCGCTCCATGACATACTAGAGCACGTACCCGTAGGTAGCAATACGTATTACCAAATTAATTAAATTAAATTAAATGCATCTTTGATTCACAAGAAAAAAATTAATGCATTTTCAACCAAACAACAGCCAAAACATATATAGTCACACCAATCATTTTCTCCTCTTGTACATTCAGTTTATACATCTAGTATATGCCATCATAATTGGCACTGCTTGTCTACCAATGCCAGTGCCCCACCAAAAGAAGAATATGAGTGCCCTTGTATTTGACTACCAGCAGCACAATTCATCTAATGATCATACTATGTGAAATTTTAATACTACGCATTAGTAATTTACTTCCAAACCAACCAACAGCTACCACAGCAATCATACACTTTCCATCATTTTCTTCTGCAGGTTCTGTATGGATATATGCCATCACAATACCCAACTGCTGACAAGACGATACCTAGTACGCATTACACTAGCTGAGTACATACATACCACCACCTTATATTTTCTACAGTACTTACCATCATGTCACCAGCTTAACGACTACCATCATGTCAGCAGAGGAATTGCGAGGCAGCAACCAATCTTGAGGACTCAACACTTTACTACTTCATGGACTCCGCGCTCTAGAATTAAGACTCAGCTAACCTCTCTCCACCCAGGCTGGCCGTGCAACACATATATCTTTTCTACTCTTGTGAATCATATGCCCGCCTAATCGACTTCCAGAGATGTATATAAAGCAACAAGAGCCAAATGAACGTCTACTCTGCGTCGCTTCCTGATGAAACAAACTCCTCTACCAGCTCAAATGCATCGATCTCCGCAAAGTAGGCCCTCCGCTCCTTGATGAAATCCTCGCTCAGTACCAGGGACTCATCACAACTCATCTCCTCCATCTGCATCTGCTCTTTCCTGCTGCTGCTTGTTACCTATAATTCATTCATTCATGCACACATAGCGGCGACAAAATAAGATAAGAGATTTCACCTTCTTTTCTTCTAGTAAAACCAAAGGCAGTTGCACAAATGGAGAAATAAACAGGGAGGGACCTCATAATTTCCACAACAAGGCCTGCTGGATATATTTACCTTCCTTGTCTTTTTTCTGGGAGGCAAAGATGCCCCAGGCAGCCCGTCTCCAGTCTTCAGCCCTGTTTTACTGGAGGCATACAAGGGGGAGATCAAAGGCTCTGTGCGCGGCTGCTCTTCCCTTGTTACCTAAAATTCATGCAAACACCACAGCGACGTAATAAGACAGGAGTTCACCTTCTTTTCAAAATAAACCAAAGGCAGTTTCATGAACGGGGAAAGGTCCACAGGGTAGTAAAACAGGGAGGGCTGCTAGATGCCAAATAAAAAGTTGACATAATAATACTTGAGCAGAAAGCTCATATATACATACCTTCATTATCTTTTTGGTGGGAGGTGTTGATGCCCCAGGCAGCACGTCTCCACTAGTCTTCGCCTTTGTTTTACTAGAGGCATACAAGGTGGAGATCAAAGACTCTGTGCGCGGCTGCTCTTTCCTTGTTATCTGAAATCCAGGCACAGCAGCGAGGCAATAAGAAAGAGTTCATGTTACCAGAGACTATCACGAATGGAGAAAGACCCGCTGGGTGGCAAACAGGGAGGGATATCATAATTTCCATATGTGAACAGTTAACATACTGATTGCTGAGCAGAAACCTGACATATGTGCATATACCTTCCTTGTGTTTTTGCTGGGAGGAGATGACGTCCCAGGTAGCACGCCTCCAGTCTTCACCTTAGGTTTACTGGAGGTACGCAAGGGAGAGATCAATCAATCAATCAATATGAAATAATCATTATAACTTGCTATTTGGAATTGTGGTCTGTGTTCAGAGTTACACATACAGAATTTGACAAGGAGGAGCAGCAGGAAAAAAAAGTGGAACAAATGAATGGATGTTTTAGTAAACATGAGGTGGAGCAGACTAAAGCTAGAATACTAGATGGTTTTAAGTGTAATAATGCCCACCCACAGTTCTAAAAATGATGTAATGCATTCCCAATATTTGTCGAGTAAGTGCAGGAACAGTCTATGGAAATCGTGGTGAGTGGAGTGCTGATGTACAACATACCTGATCTTTTGAATCTTGTTTAGATGAGTATTGGAACTTTGAAGCTCCCTTGTGGATTTATCCTTGCCCTTAGTCGTAGAAACTAGTGCCAGAAAAGAAAATCAAATCAAATAAAGGAACCAATCAGCGGTCTAACTCGCAGCAATTAATTACTGGCAGAAAAAAGGAAATCAAATGAAATAAAGGAACCAATCAAAGTTCTCTCGTTACTAGGAGCAAACTGGGAACAGACATAGTGAATTTGACTAGCAAGTGTGGAGTTCTTCTATTCTTTGACCAGATGACCGTTTTCTCAATTGCATCGCGGCGAACGTTCTCTCATAAAAATATCCATTCCCAATTTCTTTCGTCATGGAAACTAGTACATATGCCTTTTCTTCTTTCCAATATAAAGAAACAGAAGGCGCAATATTACTTACTGTCAGTGAAGCTAAGAAAGGGAGGAATAGTTTTCACATGACAACAGAGAAGAAAGACTAGTGGCTGGTATCCATTTTCTGCACAGCATTCCGGTAACATTGGGCAACAGAAGCGATTGCCTCAGGTGAGACCATCCACGTACAGCATGCCTAGTTGCTTCAGTTTAGCACAAATTAAACAAGGGCTGGGGTTACCAAATTAGTAGAGGAGCACAAATTAGAGTAGCCTGAATGGGCAGTGAATGGATAATTAAGCCCGCGAATATTGCTGCTAGGATGAAATTCAGGATCAGCGGCAGTTGTCCGCGGGGATGGGATGGGGGATCCATCAGCATTCAGCAATCAGCACCCCCTAGGCTAGGCTAGGAACAGGCAAGCCAGTGATTCCCGAATCCAGAGAAACCCTAGCTACTAAGCTGGCTCTTAATGAATAAGCAAGGGAAGGGAGAGGTTGCTCTGCTCACCGGAGAGGGCCGCGGGCGGAGGAGGCGTGGGGATGCGGGGAACGGTGGAGGAGCCAATGCTGCTGGTGCTGCTGGCGGGGCTCGTGCGGTGCTGGGGATTGCGCTTCAGGCGGGTGATGGCGGAGGTGGCGGAGGAGAGGTTCGTGAGGTCGGCGAGGGGCAGCCGCCGGCGCGAGCGCCGAAGCAGCATCTCGTCGCCTCCTCCGGCTCCGGCGACGGCGGCCATCACGCACCCACCTGCGCCTCCCCTCTCTCGCCTACGGGGTGGACTGGACTGGACTGGACTGGAGGAGGAAACCAACATCGATATGGGCTTGGGCTTCAGTCGGAAAAATGGCCCACAAATCAGAGGTGGAGGTGCAAGCCGATCTGGGCCAGAGTCCGTGCCAGATCCAGGTGGTTGCCGCCGTGTGGCTGTCCGTCGGAGTGGTGGGAACGGTGTGCGGCGGCCCATGTCTGGGCGGCTGGAGGTGGAAGCTGGCTCGGGGCTGCCAGTTCTTTTCTTTCTTTTTTTGAGTAGAAGTGCTGCCAGTTCTTGGTCGTGCTGGAGGTGTAAGAGTTTTTATTTTTTTTGCTGGATGTGTAAGATTGGTTGGGTTCTCTTGCTCCTGCGCGTCTCTAGGGTCGCGTTCTCTCTGTTGTGGGAGGTGTTGGCGGACCACGGCGGTGCAGCTTCGTCGGCAAGGGACTGCGGTGGCGGCGGTGCGAAGCTTCATGGACGGTGCTACTCTAACCTGGGAGGAGAGAAAAACGATCTATGTCGTGTGTAATTGAGGTGCTAGCTCATTGACTGGGTAACGCTTGTACGAGTGGAGCAGTAGTCTATACTCACCGGTAGGGGTGTAAGGATACATTCCCAAGAGCGTCCAATTATGATCCGTAGGCAGCAAGAGGGGAGCATACTGACGAGTTGTCGGATTGCAGATGAAGAAGTCAACATCGTCGTTGCAGAAGATGAGGAGGCCATCACAGGAGACAACCAGACGAGAGAAGGCGCAGCCGTCAGCCAAGTTCAATAAGGCAATGGACTGGAGCTGGCTGGGGGCAGCCAAACCTGCCCGATTGTTGAAGCAGCAGATGTCTATGGAGTCATTGATGCAGTCAATATAATCACCGTTATCAAGGAGGGGGAGGGCGGGCTGACAGGCATGGTGGGCGAGGAGGAAGTCGCGGTTGGGGATGACGCTACTCCAGGCACGACAGACGACGCAGCAGCAAAGAAGAGCTTTGGGAGGCAAGCGGACGGGAATCTCCAAGATGACAATCACCAAACCCCTATATCTGGGGACGTTTTTCCTCTAAGGTTAAACCACTTGACTGAAAATGACCCATGGGTAAATATGTATATGGCACATGTATTATTTTGGTACATGGCTGTGTAGAAATGAGTGGTGTGCTCAGGTTTTTGTTTCAAATTTTTTGAACTAGCGTACGATTTTGCTTGGTAAGTTTAGTGTTTTTTGCTGGCTGGGGAACAGTCCGTACGGCATGTTTCTTCTGTGTGCTTCCCTCTTGCTATTGGTCATTGGTTTGCGTTCTATGAACAGCGGCGCTGCGTCGATCGTTCTTCTTTTCGCTGTCGTTTTGACTATATTGTTTCCTTTAATCGGTGCCGCTTTTCGTGTGCTTTATCGAGTTTTCCACGTCCACGTGTTCTTCACGGTGCCGCTTTGGTCGTTGGTTCCAGAGTCTGCTGCTCTTTTTCGTCAGTGCCGACTTTCTTGTGTTTTCTGGAGTCGTCCTGCGTGCTACGGGCCTATAAATAGGCTGCTTCTCCTCCTGTGGTGCTGCGTGTGGTTTCATTGTTGTCTTGGTGACTAGCAGCGCCTCACGAAGCACTGGGAGGCTTTCCCGGCCGCATTGCTTGCCGGCGGCCCCGGCGCACCGCCAGCCTTGTGCCTCGCTGCACGCTGGACAACAGCTTCGTGAGGCCCCGTCGCCTTGCTAGGCTCGCCACTCGCGGCTGCATCGCTGGCCGGCGGTCCCGGCACGCCGCCCGCTTTGTGTACGGCCGGTTGCACGTTGGACGACAGCTTCGGCCTTCGGAATGCCTGCTCCCTGCCCCCACGGCGCCTGCAATCTTGGATTCTGCCTCCCCAGGGGACGACGGGAAGGCAGCCTGCGGCGACCCATGGACTGGATGGACGACAACTTGGAAGACGTGAACCCTATCCCGCGTGGCGCCTTGACGCTCTCCCAGTCTCCCTGCCGGATGAGGCGGCCTGTCGTCCGGCTCTCGCTCTTTCTGGCATCACATAGCGTATAGCAGAGCGGAGCGTGTGCGTGGCGAGCTCTCCGCTAGCACCACGAAGGTCCTGCCTGAACGACGCTCTTGGCTGTGTGCCTTGTGTGTGATGCTTCCTGAAGAAGCTATTGTGTGTGTGCTAGATCGTAGGCATGCACCAGCAGTACGTCGGCGCATGGGGCCGCTCTCCATCGACTCCTCGCTGCCGCATGAGTAAGGATGGCAATGTATAGGGTACGGGGCGGGTACAACCATACCATACCCGTGTAGTCAATGGATATAAAATTCTACCCATACTTATACCCACAGGTATGAAGCTTTACACATACCCATATCCATACCTACGGGTATGGAACTTTACACGTACCCATATCCGACGGGTACCCATACCCATTGGGTACCAAACGGGTAGATCAAATAGTACGCAAGTTATTCACAATTTCACACTCATTGGTAGCACATTTGACAAAAAACATTTGATGGAGACCGCAGGATTTCGTGTGATGGTGTGAGGCTTAATTACGGGAGTAGTTGGGTCAACGAGCTCCTTTGCTGATACCGACCCTTGCGCATATGTTGGAGCTCCATGGGTAGGTCCACATGTTAGTATAAACGGGTAGGGTATGGGCATATCCATGGATACAAGGCTATACTCGTGTCCTACCCATGACTTAACAGGTAGAATATGGGTACTACCCATGGGTATAAAATTGTGCGCATACCTTGCCCATGCGGGTACGGTATCCGCGGGTACCCGTACTCATGGGTAAATTGCCATCCTTACTGTTACAGTTAATTAACCATGTGTTAATTATGGGATTAATCCCTGCTTGTACTAACCATAGGCCGTTGTAAAACTGCCGCGTCGGTTCTCGCCGAACAGGCACCTCCTCTGAACAGACACCTTTTCCATGGTGTCCTTTCCCTTGTATAAATAGCAGATGGCATCTAATAAAGATGAGACTTGATTCATTCAAAACACGTTATCAGCACGCTCTGGCGAGAGCAGAAGGCCACGAGAGATTAGGCCATCCCGGCGGTTACGGATGTTACTTTCGTCGCCGATGGCTTACAGGCGATGCAACCGGAAGCGGAAGTAGGAACCGGAATCGTTCCATTGAGCGCTCGCGGCGAGACATCTTCCGGTGACGAGGCGATGGAGCCCAGGTGCCGGCGCTCGACCGCAGCGTCTTCCAGCGCATGGTTTGGTCTCACCCTCTCCTTCCCCTTCTCCCAGACGCCGTCCACAGTGGCCGCATAAGCGGCCCTCTCCGGCACGGCCGACCGCGGCGCATCTGCGACCCCGACCTGCTACGAAAGGCACGGCGGCGTGGCAAGCGCCTCCCGACTGGAGACTCGGCGCCTATAGCGGGGAACAACCCGGCCTCGACCTCCCGGCGCGCGGAGCCCACAGCGGATCTTCGACAGCGGCGCACCCGCATCTTCTACGTCCTGGCGACGACGAAGACGGGCGATGGAGGCGAGGCAGCCAGCGCCCGACGCGGCTCCCGGCATCCGCGTGGAGTTCCTGCAGCCATGGTCCTGCTCGTGGCGAAGATGGAGCGGGCTCTCCCTTCAGCTGACTGTGTGCAGCCCGCCCCCGACGGTCGGCTAGGCCCGAACCTGGCACAGGCCTCCTCCGGCGCGGCAAGGCCCAGCGCGCGAACGGTTTCGTTTCCGCCGCCAGACTACGGCGGTGACGACCCTCGACCTGCGCTCCTTCCTCCGGCCGGCTGGTGCGCGACTACGCGGAGCGGGACGTCGAGTACGGCCTCGGCCCGGTCCTCCTCGCGTAGCCATGGCCCTCGGCCTAGGTTGACGCGGACCTCCACGGCACGCGGCGCGGTGCCCGTGGCGTCGTTCAGCATACGCCGACGAACTCCGGCGCGAGGCAACTCAGCACCGCGCGCGAGGCGAAGGCATCCATGGCTGGATCTCCCGGAAGCGGCGGCGATGGCTCCTGTGTAAAGCTAACCGAATCGATTGATTCGTGTACTAATTACAGGCCACACAGGACAACGATGGGAACCTTATCTCTTTGAAGGTTTTTTCATTGTAGCCCTCTGGTTATGCACTAACCCCGCACAAGTGGCTATGTATTTGCATTGACCATCAAATCAGGCCACAGGCTGTGCATTGGAGACCATCAGATATCTCCATCACATTTACAATATATGTAAATGATGATTTCAGATATACTCTGCGAAAATGGGACATGTTCATCGTATTTGCTCCCTAGCAATTCCTAGAACATGTTCTGCATTGCGATTGAGATTAAGTTTTCTCGCACAACAATATTGATTTGCGATTGAGAATTTTTTTCTCGCAAAATAATTGCGGTTGAGATCAATTTTCTCTCGCAAAATATTAATTCACTTCGCTGAATTATCTTGCAATTTGATACAAGATCTCATTTAATTTGAGATCTATACAATTCAAGTTTTTCACTTGAGGATCGAGTTTGCAACACCATTATTATTCATTACATTAGTAATGTACATCTGTAGAGTACCTTGTATTCCAGAATAAACTATGATGTTATATATCTCCATGTTATTCTACATGTTGAGATTAATTACATCTACTATTTGCAATTGAGATTTTCAATTTCTTGTAAATAAAAAATCAATTCATCTTTATTGAATCTTTCAACTTAATACGAGGAAGAATTGATATGCAAAACTCAAAGTGATTTTCGTCAAATTGATGTATTGAGATCACAAGGTAGTGTGTAGATCTACTGCTTTGCAGATTATCACCACTATTGTTAAAGCTTACATTATGATTGCTTTACAAAATGCTCTCCCACACATTTTACTGAGTCATGACATAAGGCATTAGGAATGAGTATCTACTGATTTCATCAGATTATACTCCCTAGTGCTGCGAGATCTACTCCCTTTCAGAGATTATCTTCAAGATGTCATACTTAGCAATTTGAAGTTCGCACTGATGGTTTCAAGATAACTTCTTGAAATACCCATCAATTTTGCAAAATTCATTACAACACTAACCATGATGGTCTTTAATTTACTACTCGTAAATTAATTATCTCTGGTTTGCCCCTTTAAATAATCGATGGCTAAGTAATTTGAGGCTCTTGCCCTCAATGGCCAGAACTTGCTTAAGCGGGTCATGGACATCAAGATCAGTCTTGCCTCTCATGGGATAGCGCGTGTAATCCAAGCCACGCCACCGGGACACAAATTACCTCAAGGGTAAAGGTTTGAAGCTCACTTCAAACCTTCAACCTGACACCATCATGAAAGTCAGTTGTTTGCATGATGTTCTTCTAGAACCGAGCAATAAAATGACTATCCAGCTGTCACGGGACCCTATGAGCACGGAGAACATGAAGGTTGGATATGCATCAACTGACATGTTTGGAGACTACATTTAGTCCCTCAATCTCCTTAGTGATCTATTAATTTATGTCCATTTCTGATGTTCTAATACGAACATGATTATTGTTGTCATCATATATTGTGTATCACAATATATTGTATCAGCACTTTAGTACAACACATTTGTATGTATTCTATATATCTGAGTGATTTTCATATTGAGAATCTTCAAATCTATATATAGATTTCTACAGGGGTCAATCTGATGAAAGATCATATGTGCCTTGTGGACATATGCACCACAAACTCCATACTCAGGGAAGTGAAATATTTCCACTCTCGCCGAGAGAAAGGGGATATTTTAAAATCGCTAGACGTGATGAAGTATTTGTTGGCTCAACCCGAGTCATATTTACTATCCCCGTGGGTACTCGAGTAACGTCGGGATGCTTTATTGCTTCTCAGGTTCAATTCGTACCCTACTAAACTATGGAGGTATCCGTCAAAATAGTTTCCGTAGCGAAACTTATGATGACAACAAAGGGAAATAACTTCTCTTTACTATATGCAACGGATATGGCAAGCACATTCCCTGTGTATCATCTGGATTGTACTACACATACGACACAACCCGTAGCACATGTTGCGTACGAGATAGTTTTTCAGAGTGTCTTGTACATGACAAACTTGGCATACTCGTCTTGGTCATCGAGACATTGGGTTGAAACCGAAACTATCAGCAATTCCATCGGTTTATGATTATTATGATGCTAAATTCTAACAATATTTGGATTTTGTGTGCACTACATATGACACAGGGAAGCTAATTTTAAGGATTGCGCACCTTAAAGTTTACGCTGAACCACTCAGACTCCTTGAATGCATCAAGTCGAGGTAAGTGGTTTTTCCCAACCATTGACTAGACTATTCAGGTATCCATGGTTTTCCAAAGACACATCTACATGATGGTCTCAAGTGTGCTTTATTCACACGAAACCATTGACTCATTATCCTGACATCGATTTCAAGCAAATCGAATGGATAGCATTGCAGAATTCTCCTTGAGTGCCTTTTTCTATGGCCCTCAGATTGAAGTTTAGCAATTTATCCTAATGTCTAGACTCAAAATGGTCTGGTAGAATCCCATCCAAAGAATTGAGCTCATTTCATGATCTTTACTTTGAAATTGCAACTTACCAACTTTACGTTGGAGTCATGGAGTTTTACACGCTCATGACCAAACTGCATAATTTTATTCCCCTCTATCTTTGATACGTGGAATTCTACCAAGTATTTCCTTTCTGCGGTAATTCGGTTACACACCGATATCATCACCCCGACATACATCATTGGCCCCTCAACATATAGTTGGGATCTATATGAGGAATAATTGTATTACCGTCAATACTTCAAGCCCCTCACATGGGGAGTTATTCAAGGCCAGTATGTTGATTCAGTGAGGAATATTTCCAGACATTAGGGGGAGAATTCAAGTACCATAAAGAATGCCAGGAAATTAGTGGAATGTTCAGCACATTTCTGCCTCATATCCACGTAATCAAAGAGCTGAACCATGTGTTCAGAAGATTTGCAACATATTGCAAATAACCTGCCAGATTCATTTACTAATTATAAAGGTGTTACACAATCCTACAATCCTGCAAAAGTATGCCTGAAAGAGTGGAGGTACCAACAAAATCCACTCCACTCCCTGTTCAAAGCAACAGGGGGAGATGTATGGTAGAAGTACATCAGGATTCAGCTTCTCGCAAGTAAGGATATCTAGGCCTGTGAATCAGTAAATGCAAGTCAACTTCACGTTGGCAGACACCTAATGGGTAGTATACACCCAGTGGACGGGAAACCTCCACCAACCCAGGTCATAGTGCACACAATGACGGGGACATCGGAATACCCGACTCAATCGCATTGGGAAATCGCAAGCAGTCACCATGGGTAACGATATTTCCATCAACAATATATTGATATATAGATTCTGGAGAATCATATACCCGGAAGTCTACAATTGTCGACATACATTTCTCAACTAGATTGCAAAAACTTTTCAAATAATTCAGATCCAAGACCATGGCCATGGAAAAGTGTGAACAACACTCGGACTGAACTCAAGCTAAGGGTATAATCTAGGTAGAAATGATCTTGCTCAATAATGGGAAGGTATTCATAAGCAATACCTACAACATTTTTTTTTCTGGAAACAGAATTGAGAACAACGAGGTGGTGAAATAAAGAGCAAGTATTGTAGCACAAGGGTTTAGGCAGATACCTAACTATTCTCCAGAGGTGGAATCTCATTCTGATAACTTATATCATTGGCAGTACAAAATCATCTATCTCTGCAGTTGATAGATGTAGTGATCACATATCCATGTGGCTCACTAGATTCAGACATGTATGATTGATTTCCAATGGAATCTCAATTCTGAATCGAAATACAAAATGCAACATACATTGTGTAAAAATCAGTAAGTCACCATATGACTTATTGTTGTCGGTACATTTGGTACAACCGACTTAGTGAGTTCCTTTCCACAAGGATTACTCCTACAATGATGGTTATCCATGTTTGTCTGTCATACACAGTGATTACTCTTGCAATGGTGATACATGTAATCATCTAAACGACGGAGTTTAAATGAACGATTTGGGTAAAACCAAGATACCGCTCGTTACTACAACTTGAGCACCTTCACTCATACATTTTGGTACACTATGTTGTCTATATCCAAAATATATTGGAGAAATTCATTGTGGACAAGTCTTATACATCCATAACTCTCATGGTGGTTCATTCTCTAGACGTAGAGAAAGATCTATTTAGACCAAGAGATGATGGAAATAAAATATTGGGACTCAACGTTCCTTAATGCCATTGGATCCACCAAACACAATTGGTTGGTACTCAAGAATATCTTTCAATATCTCCAAGGCATCAAACATCTTGTCCTGATTTTTCAGTTTCACAGAAATGTGAACACCGATATCATTGGATACATCGATCAGATCCCACTATATCAGATCGTAGACAAGCTTAGTGTTCCTACTAGGTGTGGTAGCCCTCTCATGAAGAGTCTTCAAGACAGACCTCATGGCTACATCCACCAACCATTATCTCAAGGATAATGTTTCTTGTGTTGCCCGGATGCAAACATGTTACGTAATAAGCAATATCGCTATATTGCATATCTTGCAAGTCAAATCATGCGACTGATTTGTTCACCAGGTCTCTATCAACTTCTATGTTCTTGAAATGTGTTCATGGAATTCGTATATAACGACTTCGGAATATGCAAGAATCAGGGGGAGTATCTTCCTGAATTGTTCCTGTTGAAAGCATCATATTATACTCTTTTTCCCTTCATGAGTTTACTTTATAGGTTCTCATAAAGGTTTTTAATGAGGTAATATCAACACAAGACCATATGTCATATTTTCTGTTTTCCCCACCGGGGTTTTTAAGAAAGTATATTAGACATATTTATTGTCCTCTAAACTCTATGGGTTTTTCTCATATTGAGTTACACAGACAATAATCATTATATGTTGCGGCATTTTCTCCTTATTTTTCCTATTGGGTTTGAAGGAGTTTTGGCAACATATCAAACACCTCTATCCTCATTTTTTCCCACAGGATTTTTGGAGGAAACTTTATCAAGATGACGTCTGCTCACAAGATCAAGCATTGATTAGGTTGAGGGTTACAATTAATTAACCATGTGTTAATTATGGGATTAATCCCTGCTTGTACTAACCGCAAGCCGTTGTAAAACTGCCGCGTCGGTTCCCGCCGAACAGGCACCTCCTCTGAACAGACACCTTTTCCAGTGATGTCCTTTCCCTTGTATAAATAGCAGATGGCATCTAATAAAGATGAGACTTGATTCATTCAAAACACTTACGCATGAGGCGACGAGCATCCACTCCTCTTCTTCCAGGTACTGAGGGAGTAGCCGAGTAGTTCTCAACACCGCACCGTGCTTTTCTGTCTCCGCCGCAGAGCACGAAACGTGCCTCATACTCTTGTGTCCTTCATTTCAAACAAATATTAATCATTTCATACTCGTGTGTCCTGGCTGCCGGAGCATGCAGATGTACTGGACGGCGTGAAACTGCCAGCACCTCGCCAACGTCAGCTCGCCGTGGCGATGCCTCAGGGTAGTCCGCCTCGGTGGTGGGGACGGGAGCAGGCTGTGCTGCTGTCGCCAGTGCGTCTGATTGCGAGCCTTTGAGACGCGAACTTCGACAAAATCCCCCACCGGTATGCCTTCAGGCTATGCTGCAAATGCCATGCATGACATGAGTTTTGGAAATTAGCTTTTGCGAATCACAGTAGTAGGACCAAGTTCTCAGGTAGCAACCAGCTGGATCAGTTCTTCAGTCTGCTTTTGATTAGTACAGGGCGACGTTGTGGTTTTCGTTTTGTCAAGGTGAATACGTAGATGATACGCAAATGCAGTGTGCTCTTAACTGGGCCCTTTCTTCTTCCGTTGTCTTGCCAGGATTTTTTTTTTCTTACATAGAAGATTATACCATTAATGGTGACCGTATGAAGATTGCTACGTTGTATCATTAGCAATATGAAGGTTTTTGTTTGTTTGTTCGACAAGATGAGTAGATAATAAGCATAAGCACCGCGTCCTTAACTGGGGCCTTTCTCTCCCAGACTTACATATAAGATTCTCACTTCTAGCTGCTCATTCAAGTTACCTAATATACTTATGTTTTTCTATTGCCTTTGTTTTGTGTTCTGCAGCGTGCAAGTAAAAGCATCTGGAGTTGGTATGCCATGATATTACAGTGAGTTGTGTTATTTCGAAAGTAGTTCCCTATTGATCATGATTAACTTCAGAATTTTGATTTTCCTCAACAATTTTTTTTCAGAATTTTGAACTCGATTTAGCTGTCACACAGATAAATTTTCTTGCTTGGTGCTTAGATAATAGACAATCTTGGACACATATGGTCTTCCTTAAATAAATTGGTATAAAATGTAGTTTCTAGACATAATTTCCCCCCAAGTCTGAATCTGATCTGCAGATTGCTGTAAACATTCATGGATCTCTTCCACTAAGTATCAATTTCTCTCATAATAGGAGTATTACTTGATACAACTGATTGTTCAATGCCTATTTGCACTTCATTGATTATACAATTGCTTCATTTAGTTAGTGAAATAACTTCTACCAACATTTTTTTTACTGAAATCGTAACCAGTTTATTTGTTTTACTTGTGCTGCACAATTTTCCCATTTTGCTATTATTTTAGATTGGTATGTAATTATCTGTCAAAATTGTATTCTACCATTTGATGAATCTTCTATCACTCGATGAATCTGTCTATCTTTGACTCTCTATTTAGTTAGTTGATTATACAATTGCTTTATTTGGTTAGTGAAAACTTCTACATTTTTTTTACTGAAATCACATATTGTACCATTTTGTTTGTTTTATTTGTGCTGCCTGTTTTCTCCATTTGGTTATTATTTACAAAATGGTATTTGTTTGTCTAAAATTTATTTTACCATTCGATGAGTATGTCTATCTTTGATTCGCTTTTTCGAAGAGGTTTTTGTGTTTGAACTTCTGTTTGTGTTCATTGGACTAATCTATGTTGAATTATTCAAGGATTTTGTTGGGCACATTTTCTTGGGTGGATTGCCAATTGTTTGTTGATGTGTGATCCATGTTTTGCTGTTTAGGGTATCTACAATGCAGGTGCTAAGATAAGGCGCTAGGTTCCAATTGCTGGTCGTTTCGTAAAAATCCTGAACGTTCCCAGGATTCTAGCTGGCATGGATGCCAAGCCAGTCGTCGGGTGCCTGGCCTCCTTTTTTTTCACGTGATCCTTTCTAACGAGCGCATCAGATCCTCAACCGACTACGATAGTGCTCCAGTAGGCAGACTTCTCCATCGGCGCTTCTTCCTTGATTAATTTCTTTATAATGTTCTAAGCACCCAAAAAAGCGCCCCTCTCTCATTGTAAATGCCCTTAGTGGGTGTAGAGATCGGTCGGTTTGCTTGTTACGTTGCTATACCTTTTGCATGATAACTAACGTGATGCATGATATGACCACGTGTGCATGGATGCATGATATGACCACATGTTCCCATGCACGTAGTTGCGTCCCGTGCTAAAATCGTAAGGTGTGGTTGTGTTGAGACTCTCGACACCGCTTCTTCCGAAATTTCTGGAGTGTTTCTTTCTATATAAATATGGTGATGATAAATGTATATTTTTCAAATTACTTCAATGCATGACTTTCGTTTCCGTGACTACAAACATATGTGCATAAAAGTATTTTTTGGTCTAAATTCTCACACAAAATAAAAATACCACGACACACATAATGTATTGAGAGGCGCGGCGAGTCGCCGCGCGGGCATAGCTAGTATCATCTAGGAGGCTGCAGAGGGAAGGCGTCGCTCCTGTCCTTGAGGCCTTGGCCATGGTCGCCGGCTGAGAGCTCCCTTCGTCCTAGGAGCAAAGCAGGAGGAGTTGTGAAGGCGGCGGGGTATTTGTAGCCTGTAGGTCTTCTTCCTCTTTCACGCAATATGCATGCACTGTGGTTATGAGGTATGATCCGGCTAATCTCTGCGCTCGTTTTCCCCTCCGACGAAAAGTTGAATCAGGATAGTATCCGGTCCAAGGCCAACGCATCGCGTAATTCGTATGGAAAGACAACGAAATCACTAACTGAGGAGTACTCATTGCAAAGTTCACTCCCACCTTCCCGATTGCGACAAGTGGCGCGCTGCATTTGCGCCACTTGTCGCAACCTGGGAGTTGTCCTTTTTTCGTAGATTCGTTTATTCAAAACATTTTATCCCTTAAACCGTGTGTTCAAATCTTGAACTGTTTTTGTTGTTGGATTCCTCGCGTCGAGATCTTCAAAACTAGTCCGATAAGTTTTGACGAACTTCTTTTTCACAAAAAAAAACCCGGTCGAACAAACCGAACCAGGAGCACGGATTCTTTCCCTTTCCAAAAGAGGCATGCCCGTGCCTCTCGCGAAATCACAACCGTGCCTCTCACGAAAGCAAAACCATGCCTCTCGCGGAAGGAAAAAAAAGAAGAGAAAATGCGTCTTTTTCATTTCCGAGGAGGCACGGCCGTGCCTCTCGCGAAAGAATAACCATGCCTCTCGTGGAAGCAAAAACGTGACTCCCGTGAAAGAAAAAAACAACAGAAAACACGTTTATTTTTTTCCGTTTCCGAGAGGCACTGTCGTGCCTCTCGCGAAAGCACAACCGTGCCTCTCGCGGAAGCAAAACCGTGCCTCTCACGAAAGGAGAAAAAAAAACAGAAAATGCATTTTTTCCGTTTTCGGAGGCACGGCCGTGACTCTCGCAAAAGAAAAAAAAACGCATTTTTTCACGCTAAAAAGAAATTTGAAAAAAAATGGTCCAAAAGTTAACAAGACCGGTGAAAAACCGAAACAAATCCGTTTAAAAAGCCAAAAACGCGTGCGAAAAAAAATCCGGAGGGAGCGTCCAGAGCGCGACATATGACGGGTAGCTGAGAGCGCGCCAAGTGACGCTGATCGTTGTGAGGCTCCCGAAAAAATGCTCTTCAACTAGTTGCTCTCGGAAAGACAGAGCTCGTGTGCCTGTCCGGTCGCGTGTATGTGTTTCACGGAACGTGGTGTACGTACCTTTGCTTTCTTGAGTAAAACGTGGTGTACGTACCTGTGTCATCGCGGTCCAAGGGATCGATGAATTAGTACACACTTCCAGGAGCCCACTGGCTCATGTAGTCGCGGTGGCGCGCAGGACACGGCAACGTATGTCCAAGCGAGAATCATATAGCGCGCGGCGTCTGCTACAACTTTCGAGTAAACCGCATTGGAAACCAGAAATTGTGTTTGGCTCCCTAGCCCCATAGAGCCCGGTTTTTGAGAAAATCCATAAATAATAATATGATTTTTAGGTTTCAAAATAATACTAGTACATCTCTACAATACTCTACATAGTAGATCAGTTTTAAGTTGGACTAAGAGCATCAGTCATAACTGTTGGTCTTCTAAATCTAACTGCCATTATTATCAGCAGGATTCGTATGAACAGTAGAGTGTTTTTTTCTTCACTATGTTCTAGAATCATCATGTGGCTCTTCGAGAATAATCACGTGGCCCTTCCAAAAAAAGAAGCCCATAGCTGGTTTCTAATGGGCCGTGTTGCCACATGACGGGGCGATGGTTTGACTGAGCCCGGGCATGCTAAAAAAAGATTGAGCCCATACGAGAATGTTTTAGTAGGAGAATTTGGAGAAAGTGAAGTAACATGCAAGACAACTTGCTGCGGAGAAAGAAAACTTTCCCTCTCGCTAGTGTTCTAGTCCTCACAGGTGCTACGAGCGCAGCCGACGGTGCGTGGGCCGGGGGTGGGCGACGATGATGGTGTTGTAGAGGCGGACTGGTGGCTACGATTCCCTTTTGATGACGATGCAAACACGGCGGCCGGGGTTTGCAACGATGGGAACGACCTTCTACGCAATGGCGTCCTAGGGTCCTACTATGCAACGACGTCATGTGGTCATGATGCGAGCTGCGCGAGGGGCGTTGGTGCTTGCTCATGCTAGAGGTTGAGATGTCCGTGTGAGATGATGAAGAGAGGATGAGATGCAATGTGTGAGATGAAGATGACGTAAGTAATGACGCATTGGCACAATCCAATTATTATTAGTGTCCTAATCGAACGATGAAAACTGGACTGGCAAATTACTGAAGAATGAGAAGCACGTGTTAGACGAAGATGGTGTAAGGGATGACGTGGGGGCACAATCCAACCGTTATTAATGTTCTAATCCAACGGTGAAAAATGGACTGGCAGAATACTTGAGGATGAGATGCACGTGTGAGACGAAGATGACGTAAGGGATGACGTGGGGCCACAATCCAACCGTTATTAGTGTCCTAATCCAACGATGAAAAATGGACCGGCGAAATACTCAAGAATAAGATGCATATGTGAGGTGAAAATGACGTAAGGGATGACGCGAGGGCACAACCCAACCCCGTTATTAGTGTCCTATATAATCGCACGGTCGAAGAGGAAGGAAACGCATTTCCTGCTCCGCTCCCACCGAAACCCCTCCAAACTCCTCCCACCGGAAAATCCCCCAAACTTTGGCTGGCCGAAACCATGGACGGAGATCGACGGTTGCCGCCGGCTGCCACGCTCGCATCGGCGGCGGCGGTGCTTGGCAACAACGACCTCCTGCGCGAGATCCTCCTCCGCCTCGGCTTCCCCACCTGCCTCGTCCATGCCGCCCTCGTCTCCAAGCGGTGGCTCCACCACGCCTCCAACCCGGCCTTCCTCCGCCACTTCCGTGAGCGCAACCCACCCCGCGTCCTCGGCGTTTTCGCCTGCTACCCCGGAACACCGTACAAGTTCCTGCCGCTTCTACAGCCCCCGGAGCTCGCCGCCCTCTCACGCCGTGCGGCCTCCTCCTTCGACGGCGCCTTCACCGCCAACACATACCAGCGTGTCGTGCACTGCCGGAACAGCCGCCTCATCACCGTGTTCTTGCACGAGGGAACATACAGGCACTCCCTCCTCGAGCCGCTGCTCGCTGGGGAGTCCGAAGCGGTCCTCCCACAGACCCCGCTGCCCCGCCATCTCCCGCAGGCCGGCTCATACACAAGGGGTATTCTCTCAGACTTTCCTGCCCGAGGATGGGGGCCGCGACGGCATCACCTTGGTGAGTCTGTGGAAGGTCTGGAGAGAAGTCCGTGCGGAAGTGTGCGTGCTGGGATCTGGCGGATGGGGCGTCCCTACCACCGCCGTGACAGAGGTAGATCTCCCGTATGCTGAAACCAACTTTATAGAAATGCTACCACCCGTCCATGGCAAGGTCTTCATGGTGACCGGCTTTGGGTACACCCTGGGTCTAGATTTGGCCACGTCAAACTTCTTCACCCTTGAGCTACCAGTTGGAGTGCGGAGCAACTATATGCTTTCATGTGCGGAGGGTTCCGGGATCTATCTTTTCAGTGCAGATGGGTTTCATCTCAGTGTGTGGCTCCATGGGATGATGGGCAACAGCGATGGTGCAGGCGGCTGGCTGCTGGTGGACACATTTTGTGTCCGATGTTCTGCTGGTCACGATTGGGTTTGGATGGCACAAGATGGTGATTTTCTTGGTGTTGCTGCAGTCGAGGACAATGCTGAGTTTGTATTCTTGGATTATGCGAGATATGGTGTTGTCCTCTATGTTCATCTGAGAAGCAGGGTAGTTGAGAAGGTGCACGAGCAGGCACTGCTTAATCATCATTTTATTCGTCCGGGTATGAACCACATACCTATCTATCCCTTTATGATGACCTGGCCGCCTCTTTTCCCTGCACTGAAGAACAGGCGACATG
>NC_057802.1:563700801-563713246 GCF_018294505.1 Triticum aestivum
GTTTTGATCTTTGTAAAATCATCACTGGGTATGAGTATGACTTCTATGACATGAAGCTATGTTTCTCTGATAAGGTATGGAAAATTGGAAATGGATGAGCAATCGATATTATTCAGATGGGCTTGATTACATCTCATCTAACTAGTGTATGCCACTTTACCGTGTTTTATTCTTTAGCATTTGTCACTACTCTGCAATCAACACATGCCGTCCTGTTTGTTCGATAGGCTTGTACTTGCTTCCGAGTTTGATAGCAAATATTAAGCTTACGAATACAAAAGTAGACGTTCATGCCATGTCGTACAACACTAGATTTTTGTGGTCATGTAAGCTGAATCTTCAGAACCTCTGTTCATTTCACTGAAAAAACCTGAAGTTTCAAAAGTGTATTGCAAGTAATCCACGCAGAACTACATTGAGTCTTCTAAGATTAACCGTGGTGCATATAAGATATTGCCTATAATTATTTCTCTTCCTGAAACAGTAGGTATTGAAGTCCATCGGTCATGTAAGTTTGGAAACGTATAAGATATCCAGCAAACTGCACTGAACCTTCTAGGCTTGACGGCAGTGTATTAGATATCGCCCTTTTACCTTGTTTTGAACCACATACATATATCTTCCTTTATGATGATCTGGCCACCTATTTTTCCTGCATTGAACGGGCGACATGATCAAAAGTAACGACCCCCCTGTGTTTTAATCTTTATAATATTGTCACTGGGTATGACTTTTTTTTCCGATAAAGGACATTTCATTGAATAGATATATCGAGATGATACAATCATGTCAAAAGAAAGCCCGGCCTCTGCATAGCTAGATGCACACAGCCAAAAAATCCAGAGCACCCTAAAAATAAAATAATTTGATACAATGCCAAGCAATAAATCGTGTCCAGCCTAAGGAGCGGTAGATCCTATCCGTAAAATCACACCGCCATCCATGGCGGTAGAAAACCTCCCTGGCCGTACGCTCCAGCCATGTAGACGCCATCATAAAAATGTCCCTGTCTTCCGGCTTCTGCAGGATAGACCAAGTACGGAGCCATCGTGTACAAACATGAATAACCTGCATAGGAGATGAGACACATTTATTGTTAAAAACCACATCATTCCTGGTAAGCCACATTGCCCAGCATAAGGCCGCCGCTCCCACAAGAATATGTGCAGAAAATTGTTTATCTATACCCCGTAACCAGTTGCCGAACATATTCCGTGCACTACGTGGTGGATATAAATTCGAAGCTACTTGGACCGTAGCCCAAACTGCCTGAGCGAACTTGCACTCAAAAATAGGTGTTTGATAGACTCGTCATGTTGGCAAAAGACACATGTCTTGGAGCCATGCCAGTTTCGTCGTGCCAGATTATCTCTAGTTAGGATGACTCCTTTGTTAAGAAACCAGAGGAAAATCTTCACTCTTAGGGGAATTTTTAGCTTCCACGATTTCCTGTTATCTACAGGAACATCACAATGAACCATTGCATCATACATGGATTTGACCGAAAATTTGCCATTCTGATGCAAGTTCCATCGAAAAGTGTCCGGATCATCTGACAGTTGAATGTCCTCCAGGCGAGTGAGTAATTCATTCCATACTGTCAGACGAGTGCCCAAAAGATCCCTACGGAAAGTAATATCGGGGTTTTCCTGTCCTAATACTTGTTTGATCGTGACAAATTTATGTCGGACGATCCGGTACAAGCTCGGATATTGCACCATTAGGGGAGTGTTCCCTAGCCAGGTATCTTCCCAGAAACGAACCTGAGCACCGTCCCTAACCAAGAAGGTCCCAAATTGGAAGAAGAATTCCTTGGCCTTCATGACACCACTCCAAAAATGTGAATCCCTAGGTTTCCAATGAATTTGAGAAATGGCATTGGATCCCACATACTTGTTGCGAATGATTTCCTGCCATACTCCATTCTCAGTGAGTAATTTATAGACCCACTTGCTGAGAAGAGCGATATTTTTAATCTCAAGGTCTTGGATTCCCAGGCCCCCTTGGCTTTTAGGTCTGCATAATACTCTCCACCTAGCCAGTCTATATTTCTTGGTTTCGTTATCACACTGCCAAAAAAAATCTGGATCTAAAGTAATCAAGACGCTGTAGAACCCCTTTCGGCAGGTGGAAGAATGACAACATGTATAAAACCATGTTGCTTAGGACAGAATTGATCAAGATCAATCGCCCCCCATAAGACAAGAGTTTGGCCTTCCAACTGGCTAAACGTTTCTCAAGTCTCTCTTCCACATGCTTCCACTCAGCGATAGTTAAACGCCGATAGTGTATGGGGATACCCAGATACCTAATCGGAAACTGCCCGAGCTGGCATCCAAAAATGTCGGCATACTCGGGTGCAGATTCTGCAGCATCTCCAAAGCAAAAAAGTTCACTCTTATAAAAAATAATTTTGAGACCAGAAAGTTCCTCAAAGGCACATAAGAGCAGCTTGAGATTTCTTGCTTTATCAAGATCATGATCCATGAAAAGAATCGTGTCATCGGCATATTGTAGAATGGATAGACCATCTTCTACCACATGTGGGATGACCCCGCTAATTTGACCATCCAGCTTGGCCCGCTCCACTAGGGTAGCTAGCATGTCGGCCACAATGTTAAACAGAATAGGAGATGCAGGGTCGCCTTGACGAAGCCCCTTCCTTGTATAAAATAGTTGCCAACGTCTTCATTAACTTTTATGGCCACACTACCGCCAGAGACAAAGCTCTCTACCCAGCGGCACCATTTTGGTGAAAACCCTTTCATGCGTAAGGTTTGCAACAGGAAGGGCCACTTAACTTTGTCATAGGCTTTCTCAAAATCAATTTTAAGAATGACACCGTTCATTTTTTTCCGGTGCAGTTCATGTACAGTTTCGTGCAGGACGACCACTCCATCTAAAATATTGCGACCTTGCATAAATGCTGTTTGTGTGGGTTTTACGGCATGGTCAGCTACACCGTTCAACCGATTAGTCGCTACCTTCGTAAAATTTTTAAAGCTTACATTGAGAAGGCAAATCGGTCGATATTGTTGAATACGACTAGCCTCCTTAATCTTAGGCAGTAGGATAATTTCCCCAAAGTTTAAACGAGAAATGTCAAGGTCCTCGGAATGCAGTTGGTTAAACAACTGAACCAAGTCTGCCTTAATGACGTCCCAAAAGCATTGATAGAACTCTGCGGGAAAGCCATCCGGTCCCGGTGCCTTGTTGTGTTCCATCTGAAACACAGCGGTTCGAATTTCCTCCTCAGAAAAAGGAGAGGTTAGGAATTCATTTTCCGCTTCCGTAACTTGAGTGATGTCATGAGTAACGGATTCATCTAGATGAAAATTAGTCTCGGCTGAAGGCCCAAAAAGGTATTTGTAAAACTTAGTGATAAAATTTCTAAGTGGTACGTCCCCCTCTATTCGGCCTTCCTCCTGGTCAAGGGCGAATATACGCTTCTTTCTATGTCTGCCATTGGCAAGCATCTGAAAGTATTTCCTATTATCATCACCTTGCACTAACGAATCCGCCTTGCTACGTTGGTACCATTTAATCTCCTCCTCACGTAGTAGGTGGGAAATCTGCTCGTTAAGATTGCTTTTTTGCTCGATCTCAACAGCAGACAGAGGCCTCACCTCCGCTATTTTATCAAGGGAATCAATTAGGGTAGACAAACACAATTTTTCTTTTTTATAAATTCCAGCAGTATGCTTGGCCCATCCTCGAAGGAATCGACGCAGGGCGCGGATTCGATTATTCCATCTTTGGATGGGTGAGTTACCGTGGGGCTGGCGTGCCCACACTTTCTTAACTAGCTCCTGAAATCCCTCTCTAGTGAACCATCCCAGTTCAAATTTAAACTGGTGGCAATTAGAACTCGGGATTGGTTGTCCAAAATCGATTAGCAACGGAGCGTGATCCGATAAGGCCTCAATTCTTTCAAGTGCCCGAACCGATGCTAGGGGATATTTGTATTCCCAGTCAGTGGTAACTAGCACCCGGTCCAGTTTTTCAAAGGTCGGCACCGAACGGTTGTTGGCCCAGGTATACTGACGACCAGACATTGTGATCTCCCTCAGATCGAGGCTATCAATAACAGCATTAAAGAGGAAAGGCCACCTAGTGTCAAACCGATCGTTGTTTTTTTCCTGCTGATATCGAAGGATGTTGAAATCCCCCCGATTAACATGGGATGAGGATTGTTTCGACAGGTATTAACCAGCTCTTTTAGAAATGCAGACTTAAACTCCTCTTGAGCGGCACCATATATAGCCACCAGACTCCAGATGAAGTTGTCAGACTTATTTCGAAGGTGGAATTTAATATGATACTCCCCCTTTGTCGTGGACAATAGTTGCAAGTATGTAGAATTAATACCTAGCAATATTCCCCCGGACCTCCCGGTCGGCGGTAAGACGTGCCATTCGTAATCAAAACCACATGAAAAGTGGTCCAAGACACGTGTTGGAAAATCACGTTTACCCGACTCAGTGATAGCCACAAAGTCCAACGAATGATCCTTTACACAATCGGCAATGTGTTTGTGTTTAGCCAAGTCACCAAGACCTCTGCTATTCCAGAACATGCCTCTCATGATGAACCAACTTTATGTTTAGAGACATTTAGTTTCTTAGAAGAGCGCCTTCTTTTCTTTGCTGAGTTAGACTTATTCTTGCGCACTGGTACGACTTCTATGATAGAGAGCTATGTTTCTCTGATGAGGTATGGAAATGGATGAGCATTGAGCAATCAATATTATTCAGATGGCTTAGGTTGCACTCAGCTAACTAGTGTATGCCCTTTTACCTTGTTTTATTCTTTAGTATTTGTGACTACTATGCAATCAACATGTGTTGTTTTGTCTGCAATTTGGCCAATAAGTATATGAGTAGGCTTGTACTTGGTTCTGAGTCTGTTAACAAATATTAAACCAAGCAGTTCAAATGTGTTGACGTTCATGCCACGTCATAGAACACTAGATTATGCGGTAATATAAGTTGGATCTTAAGAACCTCTATTCACTTCACTGATAAACCTGAAGTTGGTTCATGGGTGGTTTGTTCCCTCAACCGCGACCGCGTTGCCGGCGCCCGCCGCGAGCCTTGCCCGGGTGATGTTGGTGGCGGCGGCCCCCGGTCCTTCCCCATCTAGGGTTTCTCCGGCGCGGGACGGAGCGCTCCGGGCGGCGGCGGTCCTGCGTGGCGACGGGGTTTCCTGTCGCGGGCGGGGGCGAGCTCTGGGCGGCGGCGGCGGCACGGGCTGGCGGCGCCCGCCCGACCCATATCTGGGCCCTTCGGGCCCCATCTGGGCCAGGGCGGGCTGGCGACAGGCGTGGCGTTGGCATGGCCCTCAGGAGGCGGTGGCGAGCGGCGATGATTGGCGGGATGCTGGCGGCGTCGACTCCAGCCTGCTGCAGCGTGGCCGGCGAGGCTTAGCGGGCCCATTTCGGGCCTGGCCGGGCCAGGGGTGGCCTGGTATGCCCCGCTGCCATGTCCGGACGGCTACCACTACGGTGCCGGAGGCGCGGGCCTCCCGTACGACGGCAGTGGAGGTGGTTCCCTCCTGCTCGGCCTTGGTGCTGCTGCTCCCGTCGCTTGGATCTTCTCTCCGGTCTTCTTGGCCTCGTGGTGGTGCTCGTAGCGAGACGGCGTTGATGGCGGCGCAACCGTCATGGTGCATGGTTGGGCGGTGGTTTGGCTGGTCGGCTCCGGTTGGCCGGTGGGGTTTGGCGTGCGGGAGAAATCCTTGCCGGTTCGTCCGGCTCCGATGCGGTGGCACCGGCGGGTGCCACTATCCCTTCTTGGAGGGTGTCGGGAGTAGCTATCCCCCACCTCCCTCCGCGTACTGGGGGAAACCCTAGGACTTGTCCGGGCAGCAGCGTCGTCGACGTCGCATTCCTTCTTGGAGGTGCTGCTTAGTTCACGGTAGATCGGAGCCTCGGGCTGTGGTGGTTTGTGTCCGGAGGGCGCAGCGGTCGCGGGTCTTCCGCGCTTTGTCGAGCTGCCGCTGTTGGCATTTATTTCTTTTTCTTTTTTTTGGGCTTGATGTGCTGCTCGCCCCAGCATTGCGATGTGTACAATGGTGGTTTGCTTTGGAATACAAAGCGGGGGAAACCCTTTTTCGGTAAAAACCTGAAGTTTGCAGAAATGTATTGCAAGTTATCCAGCAGAACTACACCGAGTCTTCTAAGATTAACCATGATGCGTATAAGATATTGCCTATAGTTATTTCTCTTCCTAAAATAGTAGATATTGCAGTCAATCGGTCATGTAAGTTGGGTAACCTCTGTTCATTTCAGTACAAAAAACTGAACTTTGCAGAGGTATATTGCAAGATATCCAGCAGAACTGCACTGAATCTTTTAAGTTTGACGGCAGTGTGTATAGGATATATAGCCTATGTGAAGACTTTATGGCAATGGCCGGTAGTGTAGAAAAACTTTGGAAGACTTCCAAATAAAAATGACGAGCAGCATCTGAAAGAGGAAATACTCTGGAAATGGCTGGAAGTTTCCTTTTGTGTTCTGGACAGGGGTGGCTGAAACGACAAGGCAAGGTACACATATTGAATGTTATTCACATTATTCTTTTTTCAAAATTTAATTCCTTTTTTTTTGCATTTTTTATGTTAACAAAGCTGTAATCCACCCATCACCACTAGTTACCACTAGCAATTCTAAGGGTAAATTTGATATATGCCATTTCATGGAGTGGTCTTAATGGCATTCCTTGTCATGCACAATTCCGCAACTGAGAAAAAGAAATGTGATCCATGATGTCCACAACTCCACCCCAGTGATATTCCTTGTCACACACAAATGGCAAAACAGCCAATCAGAGTGGATCCTAATCTAGCTTATCAAGAACCTAATGACTCAACAGCTGGAGCCTGGAGCATTGACCCCTAAAAAAATAGCTGAAGCATTGAATTTGATCCATCGGTACCAGCATCCTTTTTTCTACGGAAATACTAACGCCCACACGTGTGGCAGTTTTGCAACTCACCCACACGCGTGGATCATCGTCCAGTGCAGTTTGCATGAATCTTGACACATTGAGGCAGAATTTGCATGTCACGTAGGACAGGGCTGGTGTGTGGGTGTTGGAGAGTTTGCCCACACGCCCCGCACCACGCTGTTTGCTAGCTGCGTGTGTGGGCGAACTAGTTTCTGCCCATACAGCCACCACCTAGTCCATGCGCGTGTGGGCGAACTGCTTTTCGCCCACATGACACTCCTATGTTGTGGATGGCGACTGCAGTTACGCGAACGTGGCAACTAGGTAAACACACATGGCAACTATAATTCGTTGCTAGACGGCAACTGCAGTTGCGCGTACGTGACAATCAGATAAACACACATGGCAACTGTGATTAACCATGCATGGCAACTATGGTTGGACCACACGTGGTAACTAGGTAAACACACATGGCAACTACTGTTTGACCATATGTGGCAAGTAGTTAATCACACACGGCAACTACGGTTTGATTACACGCGGCAACTACCATAAATTAGACATGACAACTATAGTTAACCAAAACAGATAGAGTTGCCATGCTTTTACAACTACACTTGCCATCCCGAATAACTACATCTCCCATCCCGGGTGGCAACTAAATCGTCATCCCACGGGTACCTAACGTAGCTGCGCCAGGACGTGTGGGCATTCTTGCTTCGTGCCACACACGCGAGGTGGAGATGAGTAGTACTTGTTAGGAGTGCGCACGAAGTAGCTGCGCCCACATGTCTGGGCAATTCTAATGTCCGCGCACACACAGCCCGTGTGGGCTGCCTCCTGCTCACGCCAAACACGGTGTGTTGGCGGATGTCTAATATACCACACGTGTGATGTCTAATATATGTTTTTCTATATATGTTAGTAATGACCAAAGTCCCGCCAGCTTATCTTGGATCTTATTCGTCTTTGTTTTTACTTATTCGAAACATCATAAAATAACAAGTCATGCCTAGCCGGCAGGTGCTACGCAGTGTCATGCCTGGTCGGCAGGTGCTACGCACGACAGATCCTCCAGAATCTTTGCGTCTGGATGGATAAGCGCAGAACGGTGGCGGCGTTGGGCGCCGTGGTGGCGTCAACAGATGGACGGACTGACAAGGATGATGCGGATCTCTCTCCTGAAGATGGGTCAGCGGTCCGATGATGATGGCGGCTTCTAAAATGTGTGCATGTGATATACGCTCTAGGTCTGCAGTACCGGCTATTTGTTCCGATACGTTATGTGGACGGATCGGCGACGACACCGGTTTTAGATATGAGGAGTGAGAGCACTCCACATTATCGAGTTTTGTAGGTGTGAGTGATGGGTTTGGGTGGCTTGATGTATGTTCTTGTTAGACCTATGTTGAATAATAAATAAAGATGGTTGTATGCATTGATTGATGCAGAGGCCGGGGGTTTTAACCTCCTTTTCAAAAAACATCATAAAATAATATAAAAGATTAGCCACAATTCTGGCCGTACCTAACTGTATGATTTTTTTGCCCCTCCCAAAAGCAATGTCTACAAGTAGTGCTACAACAGAACCTTTTAACACAGGATGTATATTATCCCCGATTTTCTACACGTCACAGCTATCTCCTTACACCTCGATTAAGCACTTCCTCTTATCAACAAACTTTGCCCCAGCCATCTATAAATGTTGGGTCATCACCATCACAAAGCTGCAAGAAGCAGCAGCCTATAGCTAGCTCAACTCAAGTGAGCTGAGCGATCAAGATATACAGAGGAGAGATCGAGAGCTAGGCAATTCAGCAATGGCGGAGAGGGTGACCGCGATGGCGTCGCAGGGCATCGTGGTGATCTTTGGGGCGAGCTACTGCTGCATGTCCCACACCATGACGGGGCTCTTTGCGCAACTGGGCGTGAGCTCTACGGTGCACGAGGTGGACAAGGACCCCCAGAGAAAGGATCTGGAGAGGGCGCTCGCTGGCATGGTGGGCCAGAGCCCGGCGGTGCCTGCGGTATTCATCCGTGGCGCACTCGTCGGCGGTACCAGGCAGGTCATGGAGCTGCACCTCGGCGGCCATCTCGTGCCGCTCCTCCGCCAAGCGGGGGCCCTGTAGTCCTGATATGTACTTACATACTTGTTTATCAGATGTACCTCTTGTTAAGAGAAGGGAACAATTCTTTGTGAGAGAGTGTTCATTCTGATGCTGATTAAAGATATGCTTAATTTAGACACAATACATCACGCATAGCTCCCATGGAGAGTTTCTGAGAGAGAGTGTTCATTCTGATAGATGCCATGAAGAGTTTGTGTGAGACAGTGTTCATTCTGATGTGTACTGGTTACCAAATTGAGCAAATACTAAGCTTAATTAGCAACGCGAATGTATAGAGTTTGTAGCACTGATTCACACTTGTAGAACACTAGGTATTGCAATCATGTAATTTTGATCTTAAGAGCCTCTGTTCATGTCAACCAAGAAGCCTGAAGTTTGCACTGAATATTCTAACTACTGATCAGTAATGCCAAAAAAAAACATCATAAAATAATATAAAAGATTAGCCACAATTCTGGCCGTACCTAACTGTGTGATTTTTTTGCCCCTCCCAAAAGCAATGTTTACAAGTAGTGCTAGAACAGAACCTTTTAACACAGGATGTATATTATCCCCGATTTTCTACACGTCACAGCTATCCCCTTTCACCTCGATTAAGCACTTCCTCTTATCAACAAACTTTGCCCCACACCATGACGGGGCTCATTCAGCTATAGTGGAGAGGGTGACCGCGATGGCGTCGCAGGGCATCATGGTGATCTTTGGGGCGAGCTACTGCTGCATGTCCCACACCATGACGGGGCTCTTTGCGCAACTGGGCGTGAGCTCTACGGTGCACGAGGTGGACAAGGACCCCAGAGAGAGGATCTGGAGAGGGCGCTCGCTGGCATGATGGGCCAGAACCCGGCGGTGCCTGCGGTATTCATCAGTGGTGCACTCGTCGGCGGCACCAGGCAGGTCATGGAGCTGCACCTCGGCGGCCATCTCGTGCCCCTCCTCCGCCAAGCGGGCGCCCTGTAGTCCTGATATGTACTTACATACTTGTTTATCAGTTGTACCTCTTGTTAAGAGAAGGGAATAATTCTTTGTGAGAGAGTATTCATTCTGATGCTGATTAAAGATATCCTTAATTTAGACACAAGACATCACACATAGCTCCCATGGAGAGTTTCTGAGAGAGAGTGTTCATTCTGATAGATCCCATGAAGAGTTTGTGTGAGACAGTGTTCATTCTGATGTGTACTGGTTACCAAATTGAGCAAATACTAAGCTTAATTAGCAATGCGAATATGTAGGTTTGTAGCACTGACTCACACTTGTAGAACAGGTATTGCAATCATGTAATTTTGATCTTAAGAGCCTCTGCTCATGTCAACGAAGAAAGCCTGAAGTTTGCACTGAAGATTTTAACGTAGCGATCAGTAATGCCACATGAAAAAAAAGAGCAGCAACTGCAATAAAAATAAGTAAATAATACTGAAAGTACTGTAATTTTGTTTTCCAGTATATTTTGTCCACAAAGATATTAATCTGCCCATCATCACAAATTCATTACCAGTAGTCCTAAGAGAAAATCTTTAGGTACGATCTGGAACTAGTTCCATACTTTATTTTCTGATATCCTTGCATCCCTTTTTCTATACAAGTACTAAGAAGACCTAGAGATAAACGAGAAACATAATTCTTCTATGATAGAAAATAGAAACATCACACATAATAGTTAGCACAGAATTTTAAACACACATCAAAATGACTTGATAATCGTGGGATCAATATGCTCAGTAGGCACTTCGTTCAACATGGAAGGGTATCGAGACACGCATGGATTTCATGCAAACTATGTAACAGCCAGAGCGCCATGAGCAGAATTTTACTTGCATCATCAAAGAAGCTAGTAGCTCATAGTGGATCCAATTCATATAACTTGCAGCTCATGAGGATACAAACATCAATGATGTTATGACGCACCAACTCACTCAACAATCTTTAGATGAAAGGCGGAGCAGTACATAACCCTCTAGTGTCGAAAAGAAGGTTTGCGGAACAAGAGTTTGTTTGAGATTAAAGTGACTAAGACCGACTTCTTTGTGATGGGAAGTGGCGACCAACTTGCCATCCATGCCAACAAGAAGAAGCCACTCGTCAAATTTGACCAACACGAGCAACTCACCATCCCCAGGCACAACCATCAAATCCAACCTACCATCATACTTGTCACACTGCACCTTGATCTCCGCAATTGGCAATTCAATCTTCTGTTTTAAGGCCCAGACCTCCCTTTCATAGTCTTGCAACACCCATATATCAATGGTTTTCACATAATCAAAGGCGGACATGCTGAGCATGTTGTCCATCTCAAACAAGTCAGCGTAGTGAGTAACAACGGGAGCACGCATCTCCCGGAATGACTCAGATGTGGTGTCAAACACCACTATCATGGTGTTTTTGCCTTCATAATACAATGGGTACCAATGCAGGCTACCATGGAATAGCACACGAGGGTCTGATTCTAGCTCCGTAATCATATGTGTAATCGCATCTGGCCACCCGATGTGCCTCGGAGGCTGGACGGGGCCCAGTGCCAAGACGTGGCACGCAGCATTAGTCCCGGGTGCCGGTATGTAAGAGTAGAGCAATAGTCTGTACTCGCCGGTAGGGGGGTGAGGGTACATTCCCAGAATCCACCAGTTAAGATGTGTAGGCAGTGGGATGCGAGCATACTGGCGAGTTGCCGGATTGCAGATGGAGAAGTTGTTGAGCCCGGCGCGGAAGATGAGGAGGCCATCAAAGGAGGTAACCAGACAAGAGAAGGGGGTCTCGTCATTGCAGAAGGCATCATCTAGAAGAAAGGAGGTTTGGTCAATTAGTCGTCGGGTGTTGGGCTGGGGATGGTCGGGGGCGGCCACCCTTGGCCGATGGTCGAAGCAACAGACGTCTAGGCCTTTTCTGTAGTTTTCACTGTTGCGGAGGAGAGGAAGAGCGGGCTGGCAGGTGTGGTGGGCGAGGAGGAAGTCGTAGGAGGAGGTAACGCTGCACCAGGCGCGGCAAACGGCACGGCAGCGGAGGAGGGCTTTGGGTGGCAGACGGACAAGGATCTCCCATACGATGATCTCATCTGGGAAGTTGCGGTGGTGAGGCGTCGCCCCTGCCCTTGTGGCCTTGGCCATGGTCGGCGGCTGGGAGCTGTCGAATTAATCGTCCCAGGAGCAAAGAAGGAGGAGTTGTGACGGCGGAATAGGCGTGCAGGATCGGTGTTATGAGACACGATCCAGCCAATCTCTGTATTTATATAGCTCGTTTTTCCACCGCCTGTGTGTACGTGTGGCGGCGGCTACGATCCACGGACCGGCCGAGTTGAAGACGGATAGGATTCTATCGTGTAATAATTCTATCGTGGAACAACTCAATCGCAAAGCTCGACCAGGACAT
>NC_057802.1:563713466-563713678 GCF_018294505.1 Triticum aestivum
ATATATATAAATATATATATATATATATATATATATATATATATATATATATATATATATATATATATATATATATATATATATATATATATATATATATATATATATATATATATATATATATATATATATATATATATATATATATATATATATATATATATATATATATATATATATATATATATATATATATATATATTTATATATAT
>NC_057802.1:563713780-563718192 GCF_018294505.1 Triticum aestivum
CAGCTTTTCTTTTCAATTATAGAAAGAAAGGTGTCACAGGTATTGTGGCCTGCACAAGTGCCAGGCCGAGAATAGGAACAAAGTAACATCAGGCATCACAACAACTATACATCAGTGCCCAAGTCAGTCCGGCTCATGTGGTCTATCTAGAATCCGCTGAATCCTGTGACGCCCAGCCTGGTTCCATAGCATAAACTCATCCATCATCGAGTTGAACACTCCGCTAACAGTGGAGACCTTGTTTTGAAAAATCCGAGCGTTCCTCTCGCGCCAAGTGAACCACCAGATGGCCACGACATATATATGCATGCAGCATGCATATCATATATGCACACTAGTAGAAAAAGAGGCTTCCATACGCCCCCATTAGTCCCCAAAACAATCGAACCGCGACAAAAGGGGCCTTTAGTCGCGGTTCGGGAGGAGACCCGCGACCAACTATCTGGGCCCAGCGCGCTCGGTCGACAGCTGGCGGACGGGAGGGGCTTTAGTCGCGGTTGGCCTGGCCAACCGGGACTAAAGGTCCCCGAAGGCCTTTAGTCGCGGTTGGCCAGGCCAACCGGGACTAAAGGCCCATCCCTATATATAGGACTCAGCTCACTTCACTTCACTCAGTTCACTTCACAATTTTCAGAAGGGGGTGGTGGGTTTGCTTTTGGTTCCTCCTATGCACACAAGGTGTTCGATGAAATGCCCGAAAGCCTGAAACAAACATGATATGAAGTGTCCGAGCCACACTTGAGCTTTCTCATTTATTTTTCCTCCGCGATCGCGGTTAGCAACTTGAACCTTTCATGTGTCATTGATAAAATATGCATGTGTGTAGTTCATTGTTTAATTTGTATTATTTCTAGCTAGTTAGTTTAACAAATGCATGATGGTTAATTATATACTTTATATAATAATAATGCAGATGAATCGGCAATGGATGTACGGTCCCCGACTCTTCGGCGAGTTCACTACGGGTTTGAAAGATTTCCTCGTAGTGGCAAATGCGAACAAGCAGCAAGGTTTTATTATCTGTCCATGTGCTGTCTGTAAGAATCAGAAGGGTTACTCCTCCTCAAGAGACGTTCACATGCACCTGCTTCGGCACGGTTTCATGCGAAGCTATAATTGTTGGACCAAGCATGGAGAAAGAGGGGTTAGAATGGAAGAAGATGAAGAAGGGGATGATATCGATGACAACTATCATGATCATTTCGGTGATACTTTCATGGAGGATGATGCTGAAGGTGGGGAAGGGTTAGGTGAAGGTGAAGAAGAGGCACATGATGAGCCCGCTGATGATCTTGGTCGGACCATTGCTGATGCACGGAGACGCGGCGAAACTGACAAGGATAGGGAGAATTTGGATCGCATGTTAGAGGATCACAAAAAGTTATTGTATCCAGGATGCGATAATAGTCTGAAAAAGCTGGGCTGCACACTGGATTTGCTAAAATGGAAGGCACAGGAAGGTGTAGGTGACTCATCATTTGAAAATTTGCTGAAAATGTTGAAGAATATGTTTCCGAAGAATAACGAGTTGCCCGCCAGTACGTACGAAGCAAAGAAGGTTGTCTGCCCTCTAGGTTTAGAGGTTCTGAAGATACATGCATGCATTAACGACTGCATCCTCTACCGCGGTGAATACGAGAATTTGAATGAATGCCCTGTATGCACTGCATTGCGTTATAAGATCAGAGGCGATGACCCTGGTGACGATGTTGAGGGCGAGAAACCCAGGAAGAGGGTTCCCGCCAAGGTGATGTGGTATGCTCCTATAATACCACGGTTGAAACGTCTGTTCATGAACAAAAAGCATGCCAAGTCATTGCGATGGCACAAAGAGGACCGTAAGTCCGACGGGGAGTTGAGACACACCGCTGATGGAATGCAATGGAGAAAGATCGACAGAGTGTTCAAATATTTTGCAGATGACGCAAGGAACATAAGATTTGGTCTAAGTACTGATGGCATGAATCCTTTTGGCGAGCAGAGCTCCAGCCATAGCACCTGGCCCGTGACTCTATGCATCTACAACCTTCCTCCTTGGTTGTGCATGAAGCGGAAGTTCATTATGATGCCAGTGCTCATCCAAGGTCCAAAGCAACCCGGGAACGACATCGATGTGTACCTAAGGCCATTAGTTGATGAACTTTTACAGTTGTGGGCCAGACCTGGTGTACGTGTCTGGGATGAGCACAAAGGAGAGGAATTTGACCTACGAGCGTTGCTTTTTGTAACCATCAACGATTAGCCTACTCTCAGTAACCTTTCGGGACAGACAAATAAGGGATACAATGCATGCACGCACTGCTTACATGAGACTGAAAGTGTATGTTTGGTTAATTGTAAGAAGAACGTGTACCTGGGTCATCGTCGATTTCTTCCCCGAAATCATAATGTAAGAAAGAAAGGCAAGCATTTCAACGGCAAGGCAGATCACCGGCCGAAGCCTGCGGAACGTACTGGTGCTGAGATATTTGATATGGTCAAGGATTTGAAAGTCATCTTTGGAAAGGGTCCTGGCGGACAATCAGTTCCGCGGGGAGTTGACGGGCACGCACCCATGTGGAAGAAGAAATCTATATTTTGGGAGCTAGAATATTGGAAAGTCCTAGATGTCCGCTCTGCAATCGACGTGATGCATGTTACGAAGAATATTTGCGTGAACCTGCTAAGCTTCTTGGGCGTGTATGGGAACACAAATGATACAAAGGAAGCACGGCAGGACCAGCAACTTTTGAAAGACCCAGATGACCGGCATCCGGAATGGTTTCAAGGTCGTGCCAGCTACGCTCTTACCAAAGAAGAGAAGGTCATTTTTTTTGAATGCCTGAGCAGTATGAAGGTCCCGTCTGGCTTCTTGTCGAATATAAAGGGAATAATAAACATGGCGGAGAAAAAGTTCCAAAACCTGAAGTCTCACGACTGCCACGTGATTATGACGCAATTGCTTCCGATTGCTTTGAGGGGGCTCCTACCGGAAAATGTTCGAGTAGCCATTGTGAAGCTATGTGCATTCCTCAATGCAATCTCTCAGAAGGTAATCAATCCAGAAGATCTACCACGGTTACAGAATGATGTGGTCCAATGCCTTGTCAGTTTCGAGTTGGTGTTCCCACCATCCTTCTTCGATATTATGACGCACCTCCTGCTCCACCTAGTCGAAGAGATTTCCATTCTCGGTCCTGTATTTCTACACAATATGTTCCCCTTTGAGAGGTTCATGGGAGTATTAAAGAAATATGTTCGTAACCGTGCTAGGCCAGAAGGAAGCATCGTCAAGGGCTATGGAAATGAGGAGGTAATTGAGTTCTGTATTGACTATGTTCCTGACCTTAAGCCGATTGGTATTCCTCAATCGCGGCACAAGGGGAGACTAAGTGGAAAAGGCAAGATCGGAAGGAAATCCACGATATGTATGGACGGTCATTCTATGACTGAAGCACACCACACAGTTCTGCAAAATTCCAGCTTTGTGGCTCCGTACTTCGAGCAACACAAGAATATTTTACGCTCAGACAACCCGGGGAAGCCTGAATCCTGGATTAGAAAGGCCCACATGGAGACTTTCGGCAGTTGGTTGCGAAAACATTTAATGAATAACAATGATGTTGGAGATCAGCTGTACATGTTGGCCAAGAAACCATCTTCGACTATAACGATTTTCCAAGGGTACGAGATAAATGGGAATACATTTTACACCATCGCCCAAGATAAAAAGAGCACCAACCAAAACAGTGGTGTCCGCTTTGATGCAGCAACCAAGAATGGGCGAAAGGTCACATATTATGGTTACATAGAGGAGATATGGGAACTTGACTATGGACCCTCCTTTAAGGTCCCTTTGTTCCGGTGCAAATGGTTCAAGCTAACAGGAGGTGGGGTAAAGGTGGACGAGCAATACGGAATGACAATGGTGGATTTCAACAATCTTGGTTACCTTGACGAACCATTCGTCCTTGCCAAAGAAGTCGCTCAGGTTTTTTATTTGAAGGACATGAGTAGCAAACCGAGGAAACGGAAAGATAAGAAAACGATCAGTACATCATGCGATGATCCAAAGCGCCACATTGTTCTTTCAGGGAAAAGAAACATCGTGGGAGTGGAGGACAAGACAGACATGTCAGAAGATTATAATATGTTTGGTGAAATTCCGCCCTTCAAAGTGAACACTCACCCAAGCATTAAGTTAAATGATGAGGATGCTCCATGGATACGGCACAATCGTAAGCAAGCAGGGACACAAGGGAAGAATTGATGTGTAATAATTTATTGTACCAAACTTTGTATTTGGTCGATGAACTGAATGATGTATCAAACCTTTTGTCAAACCTTCAAGGGATCGATGAACTGAATTTCTTGATATATTATTTGTATTTTTAAGATTTTAAAATAAATTAGTTTTATTTTTCTGATTTTTT
>NC_057802.1:563718202-563718563 GCF_018294505.1 Triticum aestivum
AAGGGATCGATGAACTGAATTTTTTGATATATTATTTGTATTTTTAAGATTTTAAAATGAATTAGTTTTATTTTTCTGATTTTTTTGATATATAATTGTATTTTTAAGATTTTAAAATGAATTAGTTTTATTTTTCTGATTTTTTGATATATTATTTGTATTTTTAAGATTTTAAAATGAATTAGTTTTATTTTTCTGATTTTTTTGATATATAATTGTATTTTTAAGATTTTAAAATGAATTAGTTTTATTTTTCTGATTTTTTTGATATATTATTTGTATTTTTAACATTTTAATAGCAAAAATAATTATCATAAAGTAAAATAAATAAGTAATTAGAAACAAAATAAAATAAAATAAA
>NC_057802.1:563718573-563719214 GCF_018294505.1 Triticum aestivum
AAAGCTAAAAGAATTTTCATAAAGAACTTTTTTTGTTAGAAACTTTAATAGCAAAAATAATTATCATAAAGTAAAATAAATAAGTAATTAGAAACAAAATAAAATAAAATAAATAAGTTTTTTGTTGTAAGTAGAAACAAAACAAAATAAATAAAGCAAAAAAGAAAACAAAAAACAGGCAAAAAATAAAAAATATGCCACCTACTGGGCCACCACGGCCTGAATACGACTAGAAACCCATCAATGGGCCAGGATTCAGGCCCGCAGAAGGCCTTGCAGGCCCATCAGGCATAGCAGTGAGAATTAGGCCCGTAAGCCTGCAATGGAGAGGAGCTCAAGAGGGGAGCGGCAGTGGGGCTTATAAACCACTGCGCGCCCCTCTCAACTAGCGAGGTGGGACTAAACTTTCGACGCGGGCGTAGCAGCACAATGCCTTTAGTCCCGGTTGGGGAGGCGGACCGGGACTAAAGGTACCCTTTAGTCGCGGTTGTTGTCCCCAACCGCGACTAAAGGCTCTTTCTGCGCGGGAGCGAAAGCGGCGCCAAAACCCTTTAGTCCCGGTTGGGGAGGCGGACCGCGACTAAAGGTACCCTTTAGTCGCGGTTGGTGTGGACAACCGCGACTAAAGGGTACCTTTAGTC
>NC_057802.1:563720489-563734945 GCF_018294505.1 Triticum aestivum
AGGAAGCAGAAGAAAAAAAGAAGAAAAAAGGAAGAAGAAAGAAACCAAATGAAAACCAAAAAGAAAAACAAAGAAAACAAAACAAAATACTTGGCAGTGCTCAATAATCTTATTTTTAATTCCTCCTCCTCTATGTCCCCTTAATCTTATTTTTTAATTCCTTTATACTTAAAGAATTTTTACTACATGCAAGAGTGACATATGGCGGACGATAGAGCTGAGCCGCTTAGGGATCCGGAGGCTGAACGTTATTTAATGGACATCATCAACAACGAGATTCCTTATGTGCCGGGCTCAGAATATGAGCAAGAAGAGGATGTAGTCTCTTCTTTTCTGAACCTTGACGGTGGAACAGAGATTGTCGATGATCAAGAAGGTGAAGGAACGGACATTGTCGACGGAGGTCAACCGTCAACAAACGACGATCTCGAATTGCAAGTAGCAACCACCTCCGGCGAGGTATATATATACATTGAGCCTCTCGTGATACAAACTTACTGAAATGTGAATACATATGTATTAACGCGCGCGACTCTCTTTCTTTTTTTAGCCCTCCGGATCGAGTACGACAAAGCGTGGCAAATCCAAGGCGATGAAAACAGGAGAAACATATGCCATTGAGTTTGTTAGTGAAACCGGCAAGCCCCTACAGCACACCTCAAAGTTTATCAACCAATGCGGAGTCGTTGTTAGAGACAACGTCCCGATCACCGTCCAGGAATGGAAGGAGCCAAAGAAGGCACGTCTTGGTTTCAGTTTTGTCGACAAGAGAACGAAAAAGGATTGCTGGAGAAAGCTTATGGAACATTTCATTCTACCTCCGGAATACAACAAAGTCGATGAATTCGGTAACGAGGTTCCGGGTGGACGTCAGAGGAGGAGGCTAGTTAAAGAGTTCGCTCTTCAGAAGATGGGCGAAGCATTCCGGAACTTCAAGAAAAATTTAACCCGTGACTATGTCAACAAGGGCAAGACTCCGGATTTCAATGGACAACATGAGAAACTGAAAGATGATTGGCCAGAATTTGTGAGGCAAAAGCAATCGGAGCATTTCAAGGAAATACCAAAAAATAAGGATAATGCGAGTAAGAAAAAGTTCCATCATATTATGGGGCCAGGAGGATACCGCCTTTCGGAGCCTAGGTGGCAGAAGATGGAGGAGGACCTGAGGGTGCGAGGAATCCCTCTAGGTACAGAGGGATGGGACCCAAGGGCCAAAAGCTGGTGGTACGGGCATGGGGGATCGCTAGACCCGGAGACAGGGGTGTGTGTTCACCGGCAGAGACAGTTTGCTCCCACCCAAGCCCTTATTGACGCAATAACCCAAGCTCAAGAGGGCTTGATAAAGTTCAACAGAGAGAAAGACGCACTGACAACAGCCCTCGGGAATGATGAACACGGAGGACGTGTACGAGGCAAAGGCAAAGTTCCGTGGAAAGTAGGGTTTTCCCAGGACAATGACCCGTACTGTTACAGAAGCCGTAAGAGAAAGACGGACCGGGATGCAGATCTTATGACGAAGTTTGCATCGGAACTCCATGAGTTGAAGCAGACCGTGCATGAACTAGTAAAAGAAAAATCGGCTGCAGGGCCGCATGAAGATCATGAAGCGGATCGCGGAAGCCAGCAGCGGAGAAGCAGCGTGGCTTCCACGGATGCCCCGCCTGGTGCTAGTGCACCGATGATCGAGATTCGTGCACCGGAGCCTCACTACCCCGTGGATGATGTAAAGGAGATGAAAGAATGTGATCTGCATTATCCCGTGGGGAACGTTTCCACGAAGGTAGCTAGCGGCAGTGCTTTACCCTGTACACCTGGAGCACTCCACCACAACAACCCCATTGCATATGGCTATGCTCGTGTCACGGTGGAAGACATAGTCCAAGGGTTTGAGGAACTGGAGATTGACAAACCTACACCCGAAGGGGAGAGAAGACTTGGAGATGTCAAGCGCCAGATCATTCTATGGAAAAAGAAGTACATAGTGTTTCCAGGCGAGGCGCCAAGGCTAGCAAGTCCACCCCCCTCCGATGGTGGTGGCGGTGGTGGCGGTGGTGGTGGTCGTGGTGGTTCACCTACACCTCCTTCACGCCATTCGACGCCGTCCCCCGATCCACAACCTCCGGCGGGTACGACGCCCCCCAATCCTCCTCCGGCGGGTACGACGCCCCCCAATCCACCTCCGGCGAAGAAGCAGAAGCATGCGGACAACAAGGAAACCCGCTCCTGGACTATTAACCCGGACCCTTATGTACCTAAGACCACAAGGGTACCGGAGCCATCACTGAAGCCTCTCCTCCCAAGGCCTTGGGAACTTAGTGAAGCTGAAACCAAATTGGCCGCGTCTGCTGATTATGAGAAATAGAAGGCGGATATGAAGGCGATAAAAGAGCCTGAGCCCAAGCAAGTATTCACTGAGAAGCAAAAGAAGTGGGCTAAGGATTTTTTGACGACACCGTCCCAAGCCGAGCTGAATATGCCTGACGACTATGGACATGAACTTCGTAGGCAAGCAAAAATATTGAAGGAGGAGAAAGAAGAAAGTAAAAAAAGCGGGAAACAAGTTGATCAGCTCGGGATGCAGAAGAAACAATCGATCCCCCCGCTCATAGTGAAAGCCGGTCCGGAAGAGGACCCCGAGATCATAGCAGCTGCGGCAGCACTTGGATTGACTGTAGCGAGTGCCATGAAACAAGCGTCCGAGATGGGTTTGACTCTTCGTGCCTTCTTAGGCCTTGAGGATGCGCCAGTATGTGAGATAGCATTACAATATGTGCGGAATGGGCCTCTCGTCGAGCCTGCGCGGGAAAAGAGTCTACCACCACAAATGCGAAATCTGCTATGTTGGTACAAGCAATTCATAACATGGGCCGACAAAGAATATGTTTATGCGGATGTTACAGATGAGCATCACACCAAACGGTACTCTGTACAAGTTCATATGAGTGAATTGTTCCAGCTGTTCAATCTGCGCGACCTCGATAAATCTATGCTGAGTTGCTACGTTCTGTAAGTGATTTATTTCTACCTCATCTCGTACTTCATTGTCTGCACTATATATATATATATATTGTCCTAACTATATTGTTGCGTACGCTATTATGCAGATTGAAGATTTGGGAATGCAAAATAAGAAACATCCATGATGTTGGGTTCATTGACCCACATATCGTTAATGGACATGTGTTACAACATCACCCCGAAGATGTGGAGAAAGACTTGTACAAGTTTCTTAGAAAGCATTAACTCAAAAGTCATATTCTATTTCCTTACCATTTTGGGTGAGTGTTTCTCTCTTGTGCCCATTCTCTTTTGTTTACTCCATGCATGGTATGTCTAATCGATGAGTTATGCATGACTGTGCATGTAACGTGTACGCAGGTTCCACTGGATTCTGCTAAATATTGAACTTCACCCCTCCAGAGTTCTAATCATGGACTCTATGGATTCGGATCCAAAGCGTTGGGCCGACATGAGAAAAATGTTGCAAAAGTAATTATTTTCAATCATTTGAGCTCTATATCGATCGGTCTCTTTCGTTCATTTCCTAATATAAAGTAACTAATAACTCTCTTGTTCATTTAATTTTCTTTGCCCTGTAGGGTTTGGAGACGGTTCTCAGGAGAAATTGTCAGTGAATTCAAACATGAGCTAGATTTCAGAAGGTTAGTTAATGTGGATAAGCAGCCACCGGGGACCAATCTATGTGGACACTATGTTTGTGAGAACATCCGGAGACACACCTCTGAGTGGAAGGCATCGGATAGCGTGCGGAACGCGACGGATAACTTGCGGAGGAGGCTTAGTCCAGAAGCTCGCTTCCGACCAATTCAAGAACAATTAGCAGGATTTTTCATGAGGGAAGTCATCAATCCTAAAGGAGAACACTATACCGAGGACGAGGAAATTTATATGCATACCCAAGATTGAAACTTGTTCGAAGTTGTATATGGTCATCCATCCTAATTGTGTATGGAAACTTGTTCGAAGTTGTATATGGTCACCCGAGATTGAATATATATTATATATTCCTCTTGAATTCTTCTTGTTTGAAATTTTATATGCATGTATATAGTAGCGTAGAATATGTGTACTGAAATTTCATCAAAATTAAAATAAAACACAAAATAAAATTTAAAAAAATAAAACACTCCAAATTAAAAAGAAACCAGGCTTAGGGGGGTTAAAACCCTAAACCTGCGGAGGAGGCCTTTAGTCCCGGTTGGCCACAAGAACCGGGACTAAAAGTCCTCCGCCCCGACGGACCACGGGCGCCCACGTGGACGGGCCTTTAGTCCCGGTCAGCCACAAAAACCGGGACTAAAGCATTTAGTCGCGGTCCGTAAGAGGCGCGACTAAGGGGGGGTCTTTAGTCGCGCATATTTAGTCCCGGTTGCACAGCCGGGACTAAAGGCTATTGCGAACCGGGACTAAAGGGCTTTTTTCTACCAGTGGCAGCTCGTACTGTCACGGTGGCGCGCGAGACACGAGCGGCTTACGTCCAAGCGCGTGGCGCCAATTTCAACTTTTGTGTAAGGCCAGAACTAGGCGCCGGCTGGCCGGCCGGTCGCCGCGCGAGCGTACGATAGGACCACTGTTAGGCTACAGATCTGTCCCCTGCTTCGTCCTTCTCAGGACCGAGTTCGGAGCACCGCCCCACCCTCGGGATTCACCACCGCTCGCCTTTCACGCAGAAGCTCCTACCCCCGCTCTCACTCCATGGAGCTTGTAGCATGAAGCCTTGCTATGCCACCGTTCCAGCTCCGCACAACACAGGATGTAGCTTTGTGATCTACGGTTGCAACAAAAAAGACCGTCGTGATCACCATGGTTGCCGTTGAAGGAAGAAGTTTGTTCCAGCAATTCTAGTTGCCAGTTCCAGCAATCGCTGCAGCTGGTTGCAGAAAAAAAAGCATCATCGTCACTATGGTCGCCATGGTGGCCGTCGTTCCAACAATTTTGGCGCTGGTTCCGCTCACGACAGCGATTCCGGCAAATGTGATTGCCGGTTCCAGCAAATCTCGATGCCGGTTCTCGCATTATCACAGCACACCCGTCGCAGCTTATGTGGCGCCAGTCGCGGATTTTTTTCCCAGATCTGCAACTTGGGGGCGAGGGCGAGTGCACGAAAGGGGCCACCACGGAAGTCGCCGAGGACAATCCCGTCTCCAGATCCGAGCGAAGGAAGGTCTCAGCCCCAGCAAGTCCCCATCAACGACAGGAACTAACCAAGTTCCTCCACAGAGGCAACCACCGTCGACAAGCTAGCAGCAGGGAGAGGCACAAAGGACCACCAGTGGTGCTCGGGGTGCGGAGCGAGTCCTGCCTAGCCATTGTGGGTGTGAGGGCAAGCCCCACCGCTGCCTACAACTGCACGAACTTGTTAGGTGGCAGCTAGGGTCGAAAACATATTTTAGAGCACCTGCAACCAGGCCACTCTTATCTAGCCATCAATTCTTCGCATTAAGATCTGTGCAAGTACATTTCTCTTTTTTGTTTCTCTCACATAAAAACATGTCTTCAAGTTCAAACCTTTGCGGACAGTAAATCTTTCTAACTAGAATCTAGATAAAACTTTTAGATTTTTTCGTCCAACATAAATATACAAAATAAGTTTTCTTTGATTAGAAAATCTTATTTTTTAGTATTTATGTCGGATGAAAAATTCTGAAAGTTTTAGCCCATATTCTAGTTAGTAAGTTTTGCTGCGCTGCAAAGTTTGAAGTTCAAGACATGTTTCTATATGAGAGGAACAAAAAAAAGAAAATTTCATATACAAAGTTAGTTGTCTCGCACAGATCTTAAAGTGATATCGGAGAGCCAGGATAGCAGGGCCTCAGTGCAAGTGATGTAAAAATCTGCGTCCCAGCTAGGGTTGCGCTTGCATCCCCGAGTCACCCAAGGAGGACGACATGCTAGAGGGGCTATAGCTGGTCTTTGTCCATAGCGCCCAAACAACTGATCAAAGTAAACTAATCAGACTTCGAATGCACGAACATGACCTTTGATCTAGTGTGCATGGTCTAGAAATCCCTACTATGTGTTTTCCTCGCTACAGGTTTTGCCTCTCATCGGAACTATGCATTTTCTAAAAAATTCATGAGCTAATTCTAAAAAAAACTCATGTGCTGTTTTTCTTTTTGAAATGTTTGAATTGCTTACCACATATGTCGGCTTCTCCCAACAGCTACAACTTGGTAGGCGGCAAACCTGGATAGGACACCCACTATATCTCTGATGAGTGGGAAGCAAAGCGGATCGGCTCACATGAGGAGCCTTTAGTTCCTTGACCAAAGAAACATTGTCGGTTTCCAGGATTATAGGATCGAGGTACACCTTTTGCAGCTCCTACAAACCAATCAGACCTTGTCGATGGCTGGGCAGGCTGTCGTTGGTGGCCTCGCGTCCAGCCGCGTCGGCCGCCATGGTGAGGCGACATGGGGTGTGTCCGTGGGGAGTTATCAGGAGGGATGGGAGGCCCCGATGTCGGGCTACCCGTCGCCGGTGTGGGGGTGCACCGGTCCGGACGCGTTCGCTCCTCCTCCCCCTTTCCTCGGCCGTGTGCCCTTTGGCGAGGTTCTGGCGATGTTCGAGGCAGGGCGGCTGTTGGCTGCTCCATTGGCGGGTGCTGCTAGTCAAGCCAAAGCCAAGGCCTTTGGGCGTTCACGGAGTTGCTTGGATGCAGGGCGGCCCTGGCGGCGGGAGACGCGGTGTTCGTGGGCGGAGTGCGCGTCTTGGGTGCGGTCGGGCAGCCATGGTCACACGGGTGGCATGGTTGGTGATGTATGGCGTAGCATGGTGGTTTGGCGGAGGGTTAACAACAAAGTGCATAACTTTCCCGGTCTTCTCCAGCCGACGATGCGGCGACCACGGGCGTCCTTTCCTTCATGAAGGCTCCATCGCGGTGTTCTCTTCTCTTCATGTTGCTCCGGATGAAAACTTGATCCTTGGGGTCGGGCGTGGCGACTATCGGTGCCGTGCCCTTCTTGAAGGCACCGCCTTGGAGTCCATGCTTCATCACTGTCCCGCTTCACTTGTCGGTGGCTAGGTCTCGGGAGGTCCTCGTCGGCCCCAAGTAGTTCCTTTTGGCTCATCTGTAGTATGCTTGGTGGTCGATTGGGTAGTGTTGCGGTGCATCGGCACCCTTGTATCTTGCCTTCGATGTGTGTGTTGTGTGGGGTGGTGGCGTGTTGTATCCGGATTTGTATATCTGGTCGTGGCTTTATATATAAAGCGGGGTGAAAGCCTTTTTTTAGTAAACCAATCAGACCGAAATAAACACCTGGCCTTTGTGATTTTTCGCTGCTGCTCAGGCATGCCTCTGACCTGTGACAGGGATAAATGAAGCGTCCAAATTGACTTTAACTGTGCCAATATCTGGAGCAGACCAGTGGTTTACCACAGGATCACTTGGGTCCGAGGTTGATCAGGTTCAACAGTCCACACATCTTTCCCAGCCGCTTCCACTGAAAACATTGACAATCCTTTAATTTCCTCTGCATATTGCTTCAGGAAAGCAATGGAGCGCGGGATTGATTCTTTCCCCAGGCCATGCATGCAATCTTATCTCAAAAACCAAGATCTCCATAGAGCCAACATAATTTCAGCCCTTACCTCCTTTGGGCTATTGCACAGAAGAATTTCAAGCCAGTCATCTCCCGTGTTCCTGAATTTGCATTCTTCCGATAAGCTCCATTCGTCCCTCATGACGCAGTGCTCTACTTTCTTTGTGCACTCAATGACAACATAGTTCTCGTCCTCAATGGCGTTACCCGAACCTCACAAACGTCATCCATAACCATTGTCCTCCTGAATTCGTTTCGCTTGGCTGTAAGGGATTTTGTAGCGACTCTCCACCTGAAATTTCTTATCTTTTTCAGCACTTCCACTTTCCAGATGGCATCCCAAAGGCTTCGGTCTGATGCGTCATTTGAGGACAAAGACGCCACAGGGTGGTCTCCTTTTTTTTCTGAAGCAGAAACCGTAGAACAATAGTTCTACTGTAATTTCATTAAATAAAATATATACAGGGTTACAAAAAAACAAAAGAAGAAACTAACAGACTAACCAATCCCAGCTCTAGGAAAATCCATAACAAAAAAGATTAATTCAAATGAACTTCAATCCACTGACTAAAAGCTTCTCTGTGCTAGTATATAAGCACTCCAGACCTTTAATACCCCGGTTTTTTCAAAATGCTATCCCACACAGACACAGTCCTCAACATCCAAAGTAGCTAACTTCATGTTACAGATTATATCCACGTCAAAATGTTGGAAGATCTGATTGATAAGTTGGCCATTCCGTGAATTAGTGCCCTGGATCATAAGTTGGTTTACCCACCGAAGCCTCGATCTTCTCTTAAACATGGCCGATTCATAGAACCTGAATGCTTTTGCCATTTCCCACTCTCCATATTAGCCCTTTCTTCAGGAGCTCCATACCAAATTTGAGGCCCCTACAGGCTTGAGAGGCATTTGATGCAAAATCCGTGTCCAACAAGTCGGCATTTCAGTAATACTTAGATTTAAGTACCATTGCACATAAACTGTCAAGATTTTGCAGCAAACTTTATCCCTATGTTGCAAGCAACGCCGGGTTTAAAAGATGCCCGTCCCTAAACCCAATTCCTCATGCCTTTTTTGGTTTGATCATATGGTCACAGGCCATCCATTGGACTTCCGGTGGCCATTCTTGTCTCCCCACTAGAAATCTCTAATTAATTTCTTTTATTTCTCACAAAATCCCATTGACAACAATTTGGCTCCCGGGCTCAGATGAGCCCAAACATGAATAGTAAAATTGCTAAAAATAGTTTAAAAAAGATGTACTTTTTTGCAAGCAAGATGCTCAAATACGTGATGTCCATGCAAATTTGATGAAGTTTGGACATCCGAGGAGCTCGTGCCCAAAAAGACAAATTCAGGGTGTTTTGGAAACATTTGAAAAAACACTATTCGGAGCCGGTTGTGCCTTTTTTTGCCATGAGCTCCTCGAATGTCCAAACACCCTAAAATTTAGACAGATATCACGCATTTCAGCATCTTGCTTGGAGAAAAGATTTAGATTCTTTTAAAAAAAATACTGTTCACCAGGAGCAGATGAGCTCAAACTTAGAATTCAATATTCGAACTGTTAAGACATTCTTTCAAATATAGTCTATAGGGTGGGAGTGCATATAAGAAATCATTGAAGAGGTCATGCCATAGAAAGAAAGAAAGAAAGAAAAACAGTCCAAGAGAATGTACGTGTACATATGGATCATGTAAATGATGAGTAATATGTAGGACAATTACAACCATCGATAACACGAACCAAACCGTATATGAATGTATTACATTGGACCCCGGGAGCATCTAATAAGGTGCTCGAAGTATTTGAGAAGGGCATTAGAGCCCTGAAACATGGGTGTGGTAACCAAATAGACGTGAATATCTTTGCAAGATGTCCGAAGAAATGTAACCAAATGGTTCGCGGAAAATGGATGTCCAACGCGGAAAATGGTCGGGATGCCCTGCACCAAGGTGAGCACACTTAAACGTGCAAAATTATTATTACCGTCTTTTTTGAACTTCTCTTTTGCAAAGTTTAACCTCTTTCTAGATTTTAGAACAAAGTTGAACTATTCTCGTGCAAAGTTTAACTACTAGTTTCAACGATACACCATTTGGCGAGCTAATAAAAACATGATACCATGCCTTGGCCCAAGTAGTACTCCCTCACTCCCAGTCTCACTTGTAGAGAAAAAAACTTGTAGAGAAATCCCCTTTCCTCTGACTCTGAGAAATCCCCCAGATCCAAAAATCATGGACGGCGACAGGCCGACTACGGCGGCCGCGGCCGCGTCGGTGAGGTCGGTGCTCGGCGACGACGACCTCTTCCGCGAGATCCTCCTCCGCCTCGGCTTCCCCAACTCCCTCGTCCGCGCCGCCCTCGTCTCCAAGCGGTGGCTCTTCCACGCGTCCGATCCGGCCTTCCTCCGCCTCTTCCGCGAGCGCCACCCACCCCGCCTCCTCGGCTTCTGCGTCAGCAACGACGCCCGGTATCAGTTCGTGCAGCTCGAGCAGTCCCCGGAGCTCGCCGCTCTCTCACGCCGTGTGGCCTCCTCCTGCAACGACGCCTTCCGCTGCCGTGGGTCGGGTATCTGACACAGCCGGAACGGCCGCCTCATCACCACACTCTTCCACGGCGGAAGGGTCAAGCGCTCCCTCCTCTCGCCGTTGCTCTCCGGGGAGTCCGAGGTGGTCCTCCCACCGATCCCGCCGCCCCACATTGAGTCCGCTGGACGGGTGTCCACTACGATTTTCCTAACCGAGGATGGGAGCCGCGGCGGCATCACCTTGATACATCTGTGGAAGGCCGGGCGGAAAGTCCGTGCGGAAGTGTACTTGCTGGGATCCGGCTGTTGGGGCGCTCCTACCACCGCCGTGACAGAGGTCCCGAATGCTGCAGCCTTCCTTACAAAAACTAGATGACTCGTTGCGCCAATGGCACAAAGGGCGAGAGAGACAACTATTATAAGAATATTCAGACACCCAAGTCTTTACTATTGGTACATAGATGATTAGTTACAATGTGGTACACAAAGGAAGTAGGTAGGAAGGGATAGATTATTAGCTTACGAAAACCAAACGTGGCCAACACTGCCGCATCCTCTGCTTGGAAGCCGCCTTTTCTCACCGGATTTAACATAGGTACATGATCACAAAAGGAAGCAAGACCATCATATATAATGGTCTACTTACTTATTCAAGTTAGTGATCAGGTGGCTGGAACCGCAAAGTATAATGGGGCTTGACGGACAATAAAAATAGGTGTTGCTCCTCGTCTCCTCCTCCTCCTGAGTCTGGATCGAGGCCTCGCTCCTCTCTTCTCCTGAATGACAGCTTGAAGGAAAGGACACACAAAAGCGCAGTCCTATACATTGACTAATCTGACAGAAAATAGAGACAAATGTAGATATGGTTATCTATTATGACGCTAATAAAAAAGTAAAACACTAAACAGAGACAAATAGAAGAATAGTGAGGATTGGAGTAACCTCTACATAATAATTCAGATTGCATCACTAAACATATGAATGACAGAGAGCCCCAAATAAATTGGCTTTATCAGGTATATGAATGACATTACAGAGAGAATTACCAAATTATCAGGTAAGTGACATGATAGAAAGAGGAAGGTGCTCCATGCTTGTTGCTTGAAACTCCATCAACTACCAGTGCATACACTACATAGGTTAATAATAAACTAATCCTTGAATTCCTCTCATACTTTTTTTGTGTGGCTAGTGGATGCTGGAATTTTGCTACTGCGACGCTGCAAATCTTGTTTTGTTTTTACCGAAGGACCTTATTATGGTTTGAAATGTAGTAGTATAGTACTTCGCTAGTTAGCATCCTCTCCTCTCCTCTCAAGAGAAAAAAGAGAGAAGAAATGGGTAGGTGTCTCAACTGGACATCTGAAGAGGATCTGACCACCACGCTTAAATCAAACAGAGTGGAAGCAAAAAACAAAACAAAAAAACCTTAATTGGCCTAGAACCAGATGGAATTAACACAGAGGTTAGAGAGGTGAAAGGGACCTTGATGAGCACAAGAACGGTTTCGGCTGTCAGCGGTGGGGAAGGAGCTTTCTTTGGCTGCCAGCATCGTCCTGGTGGATGGCCGCTGTAAATTTATAAAAGAATGTAGTATAAACACAACTGAAAATTCTGTAACATAGTTTAGAAGATACCATATTAACAGCAAATACAATATAAAAAAGAGCCACTATAACTGTAAGGCATAATGGTGATTCAGTGCTGGTTTTCAAATAAACGCAAACAATGCTACTACCACCGCAAATTAAGGCTCGCAATATAAAACAGAGCAATTGCCCAAGTATTTATTTGTGAGTGGCGAAGCATGATAAATGTGAGCGAAAATCATGTCTTATTAATGGGCAGTTCGATTTTCTCACATGATATAGTACCTGGTGCACCAATGATTGGATTACTGCTTGTTGGTAGGAAAGCAAGCATAGAGAAGCTTCAGAAATACCATTATAGGGATCGCCATATTTTACAAATAAAATTTTCACTGTTAGCCTGTCCACAAAGTCGACAGAAAAAAATTAGTGTTGCTTCCAAAATCATACCAGCAACTTTACCATGTTATACAGAGAACCTAAAAAACATCAGAAAATAAGTACCCAGATATAATAACAAACAAATAAACCTACTCGAGAAATTGTTTCCCATGCTACCTATATGCCCTGCCTAAGAAAAAGAAAACCTACCTAAGAAATTGTTTCACACGGCTCCTAAAATCTAAATCCAATGGGCTGTGACCAAACTTATCTGCACCACCAAACCATTTTAAAAGGTCAAACAAGCAGTCACATTGTTCCAACGGGCCATTTAGCTCACTGGCAAGTACAACCTCTCAATAACACCTAAGAGACTCAAGACAAAAGCTAGCCCAACGTTCCTCGCAGCTAATAGAAACACCATGAGAGAACTGTTCTGCAACAAAAATGAAAATAGCAACCATAGTGATAGTAGCAGGGTTCAGAAAACTGCTTTGTTTTTCTACAACCAAACAAACATTATTTTCAACAAGTTTCAGAGTCTGACATGTAATATTTTATGAAGTGTAAATTAGATTTGAATTATTTGATAAGAAGAAACTCCAGGAGAAACAAATATCATGCAGCTCTTTTTTTGTGTTTTTTACATAGATAAAACCTGTCCAAATCTATGTTTTTGGGCCTTCAATGCCATTATTAAGAACAACACAACTACAAAAGCTTCTGCCTTTCCACAACACTTTCCGCCCAACTTCACAAAAGCATAGAAGAATATAATTTTTATAATCGGCAATAGAAACCATAGTGACAGTAGCAGGGGCGAGTCCTCTCAACTATATATTGCAAAAGAAATTAGGATTGTAGCAATCTCCGGCTTGGCTGGTTTTACCTTGAACAAAATTCAGTCTCATGAAGCTGGAGCCCAAAACTTGGATCCCGGAAATCACGATCTATAACAAGAAGCTGAGACAATTTCACATCAAGCTGCGGTAAGGTAAGTTTGATGTCAGAAACCGTTAACCTCAACAACAACAACAACAACAAAAGAAAGAACAATAGTTAGCAAACCCACTTGGCTAAACAGTGTATCGTAGATAGCCATGAGGCCACTCTGGCCGACGGCAGCGCAGGCCTTCCCATCCAGGTCCAACTGTGGGTTCTGCAGATCGGCAAAACTTCAAGCAAGGAGAATTATCAGCACACAAGCAGTGACGATAACCAGAGGCAATGACCGTCAGTAAACTGCTGTGAGAAAAAACTCTCTGCAACATGGCTGTTGATGAGCTTTCGGTACTTGAGCCTCTGCCTCCCGATGCCAACGGCGCCGGAGGCGAATAGAATCACCTCATACCCCTGGAAATTAAGCTTCTTCACCTGAAACAGTTCAACATATTTACCGGTCAGCAACTGTCAGAATGATTTTTTACAGGTTTAGAAAGCTCCTTGGTCAGAAAATTCAGTGACCTGCTCGCAGAGGGCTCCGAGCCTGCCCATGGCCAGTCGGCCATTTTGCCCGGTGACAACAGTAGTGCCGACCTGGATGCACGAGAAAGTGATTAGATGGACCCAACGAACAGAATACCAATTTACTTAGCGAATAAGCAAATTATTTACTTGATTTTTTTTACTTTGCAAGACAACCAAAATTGACTAACAAGTTGTAAACTAACTTTAGAAATTTCATGCTGCGTAAACATACGAAGTAATTCCTCCTCTCCTCTTCTCCTCCATTTTTTCACTCAGGAGGAATTCACATGTTTGTCAAAAAACCAAAAGGAATCTAACCCAAGGCAGAAAATAGCTTGTAGCCACACAAGCATTTTATCGAGCAGGTCAAGAGCATGGGAAAAAGAGAGAGGCTCACCTAGGAACAAACACAGTGAGCAAACGCATAGCAGAAGATGAGGCAGCAAATCAGCACCGGTGATCCTATAAACGAAAAAAAGAAGAGGCAAGCATGAACAAATGAGTAGATAATGCAAGCAATGGAGGCACAAAATCGATCTGGTGGAAGAGCACCCAGATCCTTACCCAAAACACATGTAGAAATTATCCTATGGACAGGGTAGATCACATCGGGCCATCCCTCTGGTTCAATCCCGTGCAACGTTGTCGTTCTTGCGCAGCCACCGCTCGCAGGGCCATGAGGGCGTAAGGGGTGAGAATAACCTAGCGGGGTAGATCGATGCGGGAGGAGGCGCACGAGCAAGATGGGATCTTGAGGTTGGAGGAGAAACACCACAAGGCTTCTTACCTTGACTCGGACGTCGAAATCGCTGAGGGCGAACGTCCTGGCCACCGCCGTTCGCCGTGCTTGGTGGCGCTTGGGGCTCCCTAGGGCTCGAGCCGGGGAGGGAGCACCATTGGAGGAGGGGTGGGGGAGTTGG